>NC_053491.1:462982626-463292209 GCF_905171775.1 Rana temporaria | reverse complement strand
ATTAATATAAGGAGGGAGGCCGGGGTCTTTTAATCCCATCAATATTTTATAAATTGCGGAAATCGCGCCCCTTCCCCCTGGGGCGGAACACAGGCGCTCCAAAGGAAGCAAGTGTCTATCTGATCTCAGGGGGGAGGGGAGGGAATCCACGAAATGCGTCAACTGCAGGTATCGCCACCTGTTCAACTCAAACAAATCTTTTTTTTTACTTAGTTCCTGGTAGGTAAGAATTTTGCCATCTTTTAATATGTCTTTTAATTGTGCATGTGGTTTTTTAATCCAATTACCAAACAGGTCCATTTTCCCTGGTATAAAAAAAAGTGTGTCATATAGAGGGATTAGTGGGGAATTATAGCCCCATCTATGTTTTTTATGTGCCCTATCCCATATAAACGTGGATGCCAATGTGATTTTGTGCATGTGCGGATTTATTTGTCTAAAATGTGGCGGTATCCAAATCTCTTTTCCTAACCGTGACTTATTTGAACAACTTTCTATTCTCACCCACCTTTTCTCTTTGTTATCTCTGACCCAATCGATCACCCGTGCCATGTGTATAGCCCTATAATATGTGTAAATATCCGGTACCCCCAGACCACCATGTTCCTTATCTCTAGTTAACACCTCCATACTTATGCGCACCTTTTTGTTTCGCCATATGAACCTATTTAGTAACTGTTTTAGTATTTTAAAATAGACACCCGGTAATGCAATTGGTAACATTTGCATTATATATAGTATCTTAGGGAGTGTAAACATTTTAAAACAGTTTATTCTCCCTAGTAGGGATCTTTGTCTCAGTGCAATTCTCTTTAGGTCTTTTTTAATATCATTTAATAATGGTATATAATTCTGCAGGTAAATTAAGTCAGGGGATGAAGTAATATTGACTCCCAAATATTTTATCTCAGTATCTTTCCAGATAAATGGGAACTCTTGCTTATATCTCCGTATATCCTGTGCGTTCACGCTAATATTAAGGATTTCTGATTTTAGAGGGTTGATTTTAAAATTGGATACATCTCCATACAATTTGAGGGTTTTTAATAGATTCGGGAGTGTTATAGTTGGATTCGTTATAAATAATAAGATATCGTCGGCGAACGCTGCGAGTTTATGTTCCCCATCATTTGTTTGAATCCCCCTGATGTCGGGGTTATTTCTAATCCCGGCCAGCAATGGTTCCAAAGATAAAATGAATAAAAGAGGGGACAGGGGGCACCCCTGTCTAGTCCCATTGAACATTTCGAATGACCCTGACAATGTCCCGTTCACCTTAACTCTTGCCGTTGGGTGTTTATACAAAGCGCTTATCCACCCCATCATTTTTGGACCGATCCCGATAAATTCCAATGTGTTCAATAGAAATCCCCAGTCTACCCTGTCGAAAGCCTTTTCGGCATCTATAGACAGGAGTAGACCTGGGGATTTACTATCTTTTATTATCTGTGTCAACAGAAGTGTTCTGATGCTGTTGTCCCTACCTTCCCTCCCGGGGACAAAACCTACTTGGTCAGTATGTACTAAATCTTTCATGATTATTTTCATTCTCCCTGCTAGGATTTTGGCGAACAATTTTACATCTGCATTTAATAGCGAGATGGGTCTAAAACTAGAACATAAGGAGGGATCTTTACCTATCTTAGGGATTACTGTAATTGCAGCTTCCAAAGCCTCTTGACGGATATCCCAATTTAAACCAATACCATTTATATAGGAGCACATCCTGGGGACAAGAATGTCACTGAACTTTTGATAGTATGCAGTTGTTAGCCCATCGGGGCCTGGGCTTTTCCCCTTTGGTAACTCCTTTAAATTATTACGAATTTCCATTTCCGTTATAGGTTCTTCTAGAAAACTAATTTTGTCCTCTGGTATTTTATTTAAACATGTGTTACTTAAGAATTTTTTTATATTAACACTTCTCCTTTTTGTTTTTTCTGAGGTATCCCCTTGCGATATCGAGTACAACTTCCCATAGTATTCTTGAAATTCTCTTGCTATTTCTGATGTTGTATATACCTTACTCCCTTTGCCTGTTTGAATATTTTCTATATAATTACTCTTAAATTTGTTTTGAAACCTTTTTGCTAGGTATTTACCGGACAAGTCCCCCAATTGATATTTCTCTTTCTTACGTCTGAAGGATGCCGCTCTATTATCATATTCAATGAGATCTCTTAATTCCTCTCTTTTTAAGATAATGGTACGATCCGCTTCCTGCTCTCCTGTTAGTTTATGGATCTGTTCAAGATCCAAGATAGTTTTATATAGCTCATCATATTTTTTTTTAGTTTCTTTTTTTTTCGCTGATCCTATTGCGATCAGTATGCCCCTGATATAGGCCTTGTGAGCCTCCCAAACTATTGATTCCGACATATGTTCGGAACAGTTTGTCTTAAAATACCATTCCAATTCCTGTTTTATCCTTACTACAACCTCTTCGTCCTGTATTAAATCCTCATTAAGTCTCCATTTGGTGTTACTTTTAGGGGTTCCCTCGTTTTTTAAGTTGATTGAAACTGGCGCATGATCCGACAGGGTCGTTATCCCAATTCCCGAACTTGTCACTACATCCAGTGAGCTATGATCCACTAAAAAAAAATCAATCCTAGAGTACGTCCCGTGCACAGCGGAGTAGAATGAATAATCTCGTATTTTCGGATGCTGAATTCTCCAAACGTCTATCAATTGGAGTTGATGTAATTTTTTTTTAAGTAATTTTCTTTGTACATCTCCAGTCCGCTGTGCACGGGACGTAGAATCGAGGTCCGGATCCAAGCAGAGATTCATGTCACCCGCCACAACTACCTTGCCTATCCTAAAGTCCATAAACATATCAATGACCCCCCTTAGAAATCTCATGGAGTTCTTATTTGGGCAGTAAATGTTTGCAATAGAATGGTCCACTTCGTTTATTTTTCCTCTAAGTAGGAGATACCGCCCCTCGGGATCCACTTTTCTCTCTGCCAGGACGAATCTAACTTCCTTAGCAAACCCTATGGCAACCCCCTTTGCTAATTTAGTCGGTGAGTCTCCATAAAACCATAGTGGATATTCCGGAGAACTTATTTTAAGGTTTGACTCCTGCGAGATATGTGTCTCTTGTATGAGTACTATGTCTGCTTTAAGATGTTTGATTTCTCTTAAAATATTACCCCTTTTTAACGTGGAATTTAATCCCCTTACATTATATGAGAGTATTTTTAAGGTTCCCATAGTTCTATCAGTTGAGTCATGTCACTCGTCATCTTACATGGATAGGATTTCCAATAGGCATCAGAGCAAAGCCACAACAGGCAGCTTATTTCTAATACTGTAGACCGGAGATACTCCCCCCCAAACCCTCTCCCGCACCCCCCCACCTCCCCCCATATACTCTGTGCTAAGACCCCTATATTCACCCTAACCCTCCCCCCTCCCTCCCTTCCCCCACCAATAGGGGCATTACGGCCTAAAATAGGCACCTGGATCCGTGGCCAACCTGCACCACCCGGCCCACGGTTCTCGCCCCGGAGGTTGAGCTCTGTAAGTGCGACCACATCCGGAACTGCCCCCACCCCCCCCCCCCAGCCGGGGGTTGGGGGTGGGTGAGTAGCCCCAGGACCCCCGAACCCCCCAGGCCCACACCAGCCAGTCACCCCCCATCCCCCCCTAACCACCCCCCCCGCCCCCCCATCTCCCCCCCTATTCATCCTATGTGGGTTTTTTCCTGATTATCTTCCTCTTTTGTTTCCTGGGATGAGGTTCCATGTCTGATGACCTGGTATAGGTGATGTCTTCTCTTGTGGTTCATTCCATCCAGGTATCTCTATCAATGGAATGTCTAGTCTCTTACAAAACTTAGTCATCTCTTCAGGGAACCTTAAGGTCGCGGACCTGCCCTCCTTCTTCCCGATTAAACACGCTGGGTAACCCCAGGAATATTGGATACCATGTGCTTTTAAATGTTCGAGTAATGGTTTTAATAATCTCCTTCTAGAGAGGGTCTCGGTGGCAAGGTCCGGAAAAATCTGTAATTCAGTCTCATTGAATGTAACCGGCCTGATAGTTTTAAGACGCTGCCATATCTGTTCTTTATCTTGGAAATTGTGAAATCTTGCGATCACGTCTCTGGGAATTCCGGCTGCCAATTCAGTCGGTTTTCTGATCCGATGAAATCTTTCAAATTAGATTTTTTCCGTTTCCGTTTTACACAGAATGGGGCCGAAAAGTTTATCGAGTTTTACTTGGAGGTCTTCTCCTTCCAGGTCCGGTAGACCCCGGATCCGCAAATTTTTCCTCCGGTTCCGGTTTTCTTGATCTTCCAAACGATACCTCAGATTCCTTTGATCTATTTGTAGTTCCTTCATTTGCATTTTTAACTCTGACACCTCAGCTGCTTGGCTATCCAGTTTTTCTTCGGTTTCTTCCACTCTTCTCAGTAAGTGACTCATGTCTTCGTGTACAATCGTTATTTCATTTTTTAGCGAGAGCTCCATGCGTGAGATTGATAATTCTAGTCGCGAAAACATTTCTAATAGCTCAGTTTTTGATGGGGGAAGGTCTTTATGGGTGGCACCGAGTGGTCCTGCAACATCTTCCTCAGACTCTCTGATTGTCACTGATTCTGAGTACCTTCTCTGTCCGTTTTTTTGTTGGCCCAGTGATGATCTACTTTTGGCCCCAGATGTTTCGCTAGGGCAATCTTTGGACGTGTCTTGTGTCATGTATTTTTTTATGGTGCCAGGGCTGGCACTTATTTTGGGGTCCTTAGCCACCGCACCTCTTACTGGGCGGCCTCTCATTTCCTATATTCAGTTGATAAACCTCTGAAGATAGAAAGGTGTCCTTTGTTTTCCTCAAATTTTTCTCTTTCTCCCTTATCTCACTTCTCCTGCTCAGTCGTCTCCCATCCTCTGGTATTTAAAGTGTAGTGAGAGCCTGCGGACTGTAGGAGCAATGTGGGCTGGTAGGTGGTAGGTGAGCTTGAGCTTAAGCTGGGGGGTGGTAAGAGGCAGGGAAAAAAAAGCTACGTCTCCCCGCACACTGTTCTGGCACACTATTCCCCACACACCCCACGCCCCTTGTGATCCCTTAAAGTGGCAGTCCACTATCGCTATCCACTTCGGTTTCTGCTTCAGCTTCAGCCTCGCTCACTAAAGTGCCCTATAGTGCGCTGTCTCCTGATACGCTGATCACCACTCCATCGCTTATAATTGTAATCCTTACAGATGACTTATTGTTACTTATGGTTACTTATATTTGCATACAGTTGCTGTATAATTAGTATGGTTAGCTTATGGTTGGCTGATAGTTAGTATCTATATTAGCATTTAGTTAGTGACAGTCTTCAACGGCCTTAAAACGGCCAACCATTTCAGCTCTTATCATCGCTTGCTGGAGAACAATTTTACAGTTGACAAATGGTTGGTGTATGAGATAGCACCAGATAGCGTCAGATAGCACTAGACAGCACCAAATAGCATAAGACAACACTGGGCCAACTGGGCCGGCGTCAGTCTTCCGTCTATCCTCCTCCACCAGCAATCCGCTGCCGCTGTAACCACATTCACTGTGATGCCTTTGTATATGCCTTTGTATATGCCCTGTATGCCTTTGTATGCCTTTGTATGGTTAGCAGAAGGCAATTGACATCCAGGTAGCATATAGGTTTTATCAATGAATGCAATGAATACAATACTGAGAATGGAAACCAGCAATAAAAAATGACACTCACTGTCCTTCTGTAGTCCAGCACTCAGCAGTCTATCAGCAGTCTATCAAAAATCTAACAACAATCAGTGGTCAGTGGTCAGCTGCTGCTTCTCTCACTGAGGTACTCTGCAACTCTGTATGCTGAACCGCGCCGACACACTGACACACCAGGGGGCTCTCACCACCTAATACAGCCTGTAGCAGACGGAACAGATTGCAGTTTCTCACTGCTCCTCAGCTCCTCAGCTCCCCCGACCGTACAGCGCGCCCAGCACTCGCCCAGCACACAGAGCCCAAGCCCCTCGGCTCCTCCAGTACCTGTGAGCGTCGGAGCTCACTAACTCACGTCTCCTGGGGGGTCTTCACGATCTTCACGACCACTCTCCACAGCGCAGCACAAGGCAGCACAACAGCGCATCCGGCCGGCAGAACGAGAGGTAGAGGGAGCGGGGGGGGGGGAGGCACGGCGGGGGGGGGAAGGAAGGGACACAGCCTAGTGCGCGCCCGAGCAATCCATGGAGCCCTCGGAGCTCCTCACAGCCAGCAGCGTGCTAGCAGCGCGTCCCGACGAGCGCCCTCATCAGGCCCCTCCCTCTCTGAGGGAGGGGCCTGAGAACTTTGATTCATATGGCAAAAGAACTTTGATTCATATGGTATCCCACAGTGGCGGCTGGTGCTCAAATTTTGTGGGGGGCGCAAACAAACAGAAAAATTCTGAAAAATGCTGAAAAAACCCCCCATCAAATGCAGCCACTGTGCCATCAATAGTAGTCATGGTGCCCATCAAATGCAGCCACTGTGCCATCAATAGCAACCATGGTGCCCATCAAATGTAGCCACTGTGCCCTTCAAATGCTGCCAGTGTGCCCATCAAATGCTGCCACTTTGCTATCAAATGCAGCCATTGTGCCCATTGATAGCAGCCACTGTACCCATCAAATACAGCCACTGTGCCCATCAAATGCAGCCACTGTGCCCATCAAATGATGCCACTGTGCCCATCAATTGCAGTCACTGTGCAATCAATTGCAGCCACTGTGCTAATCAATTGCAGCCACTGCGCCATCAAATGCAGCTACTGTGCTCTTCAAAGGCAGCCACTGTGCCCTTCAAATGCAGCTACTGTGCCATCAATTGCAGCCACTGTGCAATCAAATGCAGCCACATTGCCCATCAATTGCAGATACGTTGCCCATCAAGCAGCGCTTGTTTTCCGTGCTTAAAACTGTCCCTGCACACAATTTAATTTCTGAAGGAAGTCATTTAAAATCACTCGTAGCTATAATGAGCTACTCGTAGCTCCCGGCAATACAGAGAAAAGTAATTGATAAAAAAAATGCACGGGGGTCCTCCCAAATTCAATTACTGGGCCCTTCAGGTCTGGTATGGATATTAAGGGGAACCCTGCTTCAAATTTTAAAAAAAATTACGTGGGTTTCACCCAAAATATCCATTCCAGACGAAGGGTCTGGAATGGATATTAAGGGGAACTTCACCCCAAATTTAAAAAAAAATGGCATGGAGTTCACCCCAAAGATCCATACCAGACCCTTTATCTGAGCATGCAACCTGACAGGCCGCAGGAAAAGAGGGGGGACAAGAGAGCGCCCCCCCTCCTTAACCGTACCAGGCCACATGCCCTCTGTGACCCCTTTAAAGCACCATGTCCCCATGTTGATGGGGACAAGGGCCTCATCCCCACAACCCTTGCCCAGTGGTTGTGGGGGTCTGCGGGCGGGGGGGCTTATCGGAATCTGGAAGACCCCTTTAACAAAGGGGACCCCCAGAACCCGCAGGAGGGGCTGGTATGGATATTTGGGGGGAACCCTACGTAAAAAAAAAAAAAAATTGACACAGGGTTCCCCTTAATATCCATACCAGACCTTAAGGGCCTGGTAATTGAATTTGGGGGGACCCCCATGCATTTTTTTTATGAATGACTTTTCTCTGTATTGCCGGGAACCGACAATTCATTATAGCCGCGAGTGATTTTAAATGACTTCCTTTAGAAATGACATTTTGTGCAGGGACAGTTCTAAGCACGGAAAACAAGTGCTGCTTTACAGGCATACTTTACACACCCCCCCCCAGGTATGAAATTTAAAGGAATATTTCACTTTTATTGTTTCACTTTAAGCATTATTAAAATCACTACTCCTGAAAAAACTGCCATTTTTAAAAGGAGGGTGTAATGGGGAACACGACACAAGAGAAGGGTGTAATAGGTAACAACACAACAGAAGATAGTACTCTAATGCCTTGTACACACGATCGGAATTTCTGATGGAAAAAGTCAGATGGATTTTTTTCATCGGATATTCTGACCGTGTGTGTGCCCCATCTGAGTATTTCTATTGGAAATTCCGAAGAACTTAGAAAGAGAATATGTTCTGTTTTTTTCCGGTGAAAAAAAATCGGAAATTCCCTATGTCTGTATGGAACTCCGATGGAGAAAAAAACATGCATGCTCAGAATCAAGTCGACGCATGCTCGGAAGCATTGAACGTAATTTTTCTCGGTTCGTCGTAGTGTTGTACGTCACCGCATTTTGGACGGTCAGAATTTGGTGAGAGGCCCCGTACACACGACCGAGAATCTTGTCGTAAATGAAACGTTGTTTTCCTCGACGAGGTTCTTGTCAGGCTTGTCGATAATCTTGTCAAGCTTTCTTTGCATACACACTGTCAAGACAAAATCTCGTTGTTCTCAAACGCGGTGACGTACAACACGTACAACGGCACTATAAAAGGGAAGTTCGATTCCACTGGCACAACCATTGGGGCTGCTTTTGCTAATCTCATGTTACTGCGTGTTAAGTAAAAGTTTGGTGAGAGACGATTTGTGCTTTTTAGTCTGTTACAGCATGACAAATGTGCAATCTCCATTACGACCACTACTTTTACCGAAGGTGCGCTCCCGTCTCATACTTTATTCTGATAATGCGCAGGTTTCTAAGCATACACACGAACGTGTTTCTCGTCGTAAACCAGCCCAACGAGAAACACGACAAGGAAATTGAGACTCCCGACGAGCAAAAAGAGAGCATGTTCTCTTTTCTCGTCGAGATCCACAACAGTTTTCTCTACGAAAAACATACACACGACCGTTTTCCCTCGGCAAAAAAGCTCTGCCACCAATTTTCTTGATGGATTTTGTTGAGGAAAACGGTCGTGTGTGCGAGGCCTGACAGTGTGTATGCAAGACAGCTTGAACCAAATTCCATCAGAAAAATCTGTCGGAGTTTATCCCAATGGAAATTCCGATCGTGTGTACGGTGCATAAAAGTTGTCCATCATTGCTGGGACAATGAGTTGTGTTGGAAGATTCCATGCCCGCAGATTGCACGTGTATAAAGGGGCAGGGAAGCTCATAACTCTATTGCCCTAATATGGTCACATGGCCAATTAAAGCGTTTTCATTCCATAAATTATATTTCCTTTACTTGAATTGCACTTCTGAAAAAAAAAAAAACTGGCTACTCCAGTAGGTTACAGCTCTGAGCTATCATTACATCCAAGATGGGGGCACACATTAGCGGTCTTCGGGTTTTTGGATGTCTACATTAGGGTGGCTTTACAGGTAAATAATATAAATAAATTATTTTCACACATAATCTTATTGGAGAATTTTTGTTGAAATGAATGGTCTGGCTACAGGTTCTCTTCAAAGAATGATTGATCGGTCCAACTAACTGAATAGGTCTAATTCAACTGTTTCTGTTTCCTACATTAAGGTAAAACAAACACCTTAAACATCACTCAGACAGAGGAAGTGGAATTCCATCAACCTGTTACAATAAACTGCAGCTTCACTCTGCAACAGACCAATTATATCTTACGAACAGAAGTCTATTGGATTTTTGGGGATGCTAGAGAGAGCTATGTCTACCATCCAAACCTGGACTACATACACCCGGATTACAAGGGAAAGACCAGATTGGTGGATGGATCTCATCTTTACCTGGAAGACTTCCATGGACCAGATAACACCACCTTCTACTGCCGAGTGATCTTTAGACAATGCTTTGGGCGACCAGAAAGTCCAAACCGCATAGATACTATCTCAGAAGAAGGTCCTGGGACACGTTTAACAGTTAAAGTTAAAGGTATTAACTGACCGTCAAAAATGTCAAAATGTGTTATTTAACCACTAGCTTACCGAAGCTTATCAAATGACGGCGGGACGATAAGCCTCTCGTTCTGGCAGGATAAAAATCAATAATAATAATAATAAATATATATTATTTTTACTTGGCATATTGCTCTAACCCTAAATGGGGGTTTCTGCTTCCCCTTCTACTCTGTTGCTCTGTTGCAACTTTCCAAGCATGAGGTAGCAAGTCACCTCCTATAATGCATAGACATGTGCACACTGAAATATTTTGTTTCGGAATTTCGTGTTCATCCGAAAAATAAAATGATTTAGTTACTCCCGAAATTCATTTTTATTTATTTAGGTCCAGATTCACGTAGCTCAGCGGATCTATAGATCCGCTCAATCTACGTGAATTAAGATCCGCTCCCGCAAGTTTAGGAGGCAAGTGGCTAATTCATAAACCACTTACCTCCAAACTTGCGACGGCGGATCCTAAATCCCCCCGCGGAATTCAAATTCCGCGGCAATGGGAGTGTCATATTAAAATCAGGCGCGTTCCCGCGCCGATTTAAATGCGCATGCGTCGTCCGGGGAATTTCCCGGCGTGCATTGCTCCCACTGACGTCACTAGGACGTCAGTGGTTGCGACGTGAGCGGGACTTGCGACGCGCGTGTTCGTGAATCGGCGTACGCAAACGACGTAGGAAAATTCAAATTTGACGCGGGAACGCCGGCTATACTTAACATTGGCTGCGCCTGATAAAAGAAGGGGTAAGTATACGACAGAAAACCGCTACGGAAACGACGTAAGAAGACTGCGACGGGTTCACGTACGTTCGTGAATTTGCGTATCTCGCTGATTTACATATTATTTATCGTAAATCAGCGGGAATGCCCCCGGCGCCATTTTTAAATTGAAAAAAAGATCCGACAGTGTAACACATTGTAACACTGTCGGATCTAGCCCTATCTATGCGTAACTGATTCTATGAATCAGGCGCATAGATAGGACCAGTTTACGTCAGAGATACGATGGTGTATCTGTAGATACACCGTCGTATCTCTTTGTGAATTTGGCCCTTAGTTTCGGTAAAAAATTCATTAGTCCAAAAATCCAAATTAATTAAGGTCGAATCTGTCATTGAAGGCTTATGGTGTCTGTCGAATGTTCTAAGAAGATTCGACCAAGCAGCTAAACTGTACAATGCTGCAATCGTACATTTCCGGTCGAATGTTTCGCCCACATGCTATAGTAGAATTCTAATGTTGTATGACTAGTAATATTTATATTTATTAATTATTATTACTAGTCAACCAACATTAGAATTCTTCTATAGCCTATGGGCGGAGCATTTGACCATAATTGTCTGCTCGCTGCGATCGTATGTTTTTAGCTGCTTCGTCGAATCTTCATGTCTCTATCATGTTGAATCTTTTCTCTCTATGTCGAATAATCTTGGACTAATAGAGTTAGGTAAGGCACATTCGACCGCAGGTTCGATAGACACAGATCGCTATTGTCACCGTCATGTTGAATCTTCTATCTATATCGAACTGTTGTCACAACGAAACTAAAATAAAGCATTTTTTATGTCGGATCTTTCTGATTTCGGATTCTGCACGTTCGTTATCTTTGTTAACTACTTGCACCGCGCACCGTCATTATACGGCGGCATGTCGGCTCTCCTGGGCAAGAGCCCGTAGCTATACGGCGGCTCTTTGAGCGGCCACTAGGGCCGCGCCACCGGAGGCGCGCGCCCCCGCGTTCGCCTCCGACTCCCGTGCGTGTGCCCGGCGGGCTCGATCGTCGCCGGGCACCCGCGATTGCTCGTTACAGAGCGGGGACCGGGAGCTGTGTGTGTAAACACACAGCTCTCGGTCCTGTCAGGGGGGGAAATGCTGATCTTCTGTTCATACAATGTATGAACAGAGGATCAGTGTTTCCCCTAGTGAGGCCACCCCCCCACAGTAAGAACACACCCAGGGACATACTTAACCCCTTCCCCGCCCCCTAGTGTTAGCCCCTTCACTGCCAGTGGCATTTTTATAGTAATCCAATGCATTTTTATAGCACTGATCGCTATAAAAATGCCAATGGTCCCAAAAATGTGTCAAAAGTGTCCGAAGTGTCCGCCATAATGTCGCAGTACCGAAAAAAATCGCTGATCGCCGCCATTATTAGAAAAAAATATATATTAATAAAAATGCCATAAAAATACCCCCTATTTTGTAAACGCTATAACTTTTGCGCAAACCAATCAATAAACGCTTATTGCAATTTTTTTTTATGAAAAATATGTAGAAGAATACGTATCGGCCTAAACTGAGGAAAAAAATGTTTTTTATATATTTTTGGGGGATATTTATTACAGCAAAAAGTAAAAAATATTCATTTTTTTCAAAATTGTCGCTCTATTTTTGTTTATAGCGCAAAAAATAAAAACGGCAGAGGTGATCAAATACCACCAAAAGAAAGCACTATTTGTGGGAAAAAAAGGACGCCAATTTAGTTTGGGAGCCACGTCGCACGACCGCGCAATTGTCAGTTAAAGCGGCGCAGTCCCGAATCGCAAAAAATGCTCTGGTCTTTGGGCAGCAATATGGTCCGGGGGTTAAGGGGTTAAAACAAACGCGAAAATCCATGAAATTCGGACAAAAATGCATTCAGATGAAAATAAATGCACAGGTCTATGCAACACTCAAGCCCAGCAGCCAATTGACACTGACAAGCACTATCATGTGAGGAGGAGGATACAACAAAAAACAACAAGAAACCGCGCTGGTGTCCTCCCCAACCCTCCAACCCCAGGCAGCAGCTGGCGTGCGAAAACACAAGACAAAATGGACAAAAGAAAAGCCGCGCCACAAACAGTCTATTGAGTCACAATCAATAAAGGTGTAATTTGGTCCGTAGTTGATTAGATGGCACTTGTATGGTCACAGGTTTATTCGGATACAATCCTTGCAATGGCAACTCCTACGTTCCACACCACCCAGTGACACATATTCATGAAGTGACCCTCCACCGGAAAAAGGAAAGCCGCTTACCAGAAGGCAAGCGGTTAAGGCAGATGGCTATAACCCAGCCTAGGCCTTTAATCCTCGGATGTTCCCACCAGGAAGCCCTCCGTCCCCTGAGCGTGATGTAACTCAGCTCCACCGTTTAAATGTAAATAAGAAAAGAGGCGCACATAGCGTGACTCAATCGAAGGTAATGAACTGTTTTCTGAAGAAACTATTTCAGTGTAATGTAAAGCAGACACTGTTGGATATATGAGAACCTTCTCAGACAATTTCTCAACTCTTTCTGTCCACAGTGACTAGAGAAGGCTCAGTACATCCGGCCACACCACAGGATTATCATTTATCACACATCCTCAGTAAGCAGGATGTGTGATAAATGATAATCCTGTGGTGTGGCCGGATGTGCGCCTCTTTTCTTATTTACATTTAAACGGTGGAGCTGAGTTACATCACGCTCAGGGGACAGAGGGCTTCCTGGTGGGAACATCCGAGGATTAAAGGCCTAGGCTGGGTTATAGCCATCTGCCCTAACCGCTTGCCTTCTGGTAAGCGGCTTTCCTTTTTCCGGTGGAGGGTCACTTCATGCATATGTGTCACTGGGTGGTGTGGAACGTAGGAGTTGCCATTGCAAGGATTGTATCCGAATAAACCTGTGACCATACAAGTGCCATCTAATCAACTACGGACCAAATTACACCTTTATTGATTGTGACTCAATAGACTGTTTGTGGCGCGACTTTTCTTTTGTCCATGTGAGGAGGAGGACCAAGTCATTAACCCCTTGTAATTTCCCACATTATCCAATATTGAACTTGCACAGGGTTTGGCTCCCAGAGCAATGGAACGGTGAGGGAGTGCAAAGAAGGAACTTGGGTTGGGGAGTTGGCTGTCAAGAGACTCTTTGCAAGTGTCCTACAACTTGTTAGTTCGGATTCAATCTTTTATTGGTGGCCATGGAAAAATACATATTTTGGAGGGCTGTAGCACTCCCTCCTTCAGGGCTCTTTTAGATGATTTTGATTGGAATCCATTTAGTGCTGGAGCTTAACTTGGAATTCTGCGGTTTCAATTGTGTATAGTGGTTTCAGCTCCAGGGCAATTAAAATGCAAGTAAAACACTGTTGACTTTTTTGGTCTGTATTCTTAATTTTTCTATGATAAAAATAAGAACACCCACCTTTAAGCACATACTGTAGTATGGCTTGCACACTTTAAGGTCAGCCCAATTAGGTACCTTAATGCTAATAAGTGTTTCAGGAACTGAGAAGTCTCAGTTGAGGATTTGTACATAAAAAGAGAGGGCTCGGGGTCATTATAGAACCTGTCCCTTCAAGAAGAAAAGGGCAAACATATTGGACAGGATTCTAATTATTGTTCCAGGCAAGGAGAAGTCCAGTTGAGGAAGTGTGTTTAGAAGGAGTGGTCTCAGGGTCATTAGAGGACCTGTCCCTTTAAGGAGAATGTAGCAACCACATTGGACAGTGATACAAATTCTTGTTTCGGGCAAGAAGTCCCAGTTGAGGACATGCCCATAGAAGGAACAGTCTTAAGGTCATTTGGGGACCTGTCCCTTCAAGGAGAGGAGGACAACTGCATTGGACACTGATAATACCCATTGTCCAAGGCAAGAAAAAGTCCCAGGTGAAGATGTTTCTGTAGAAGAAGAGGGTTAATGGTCATTAGAGAACCAATCTCTTCAAGAAGAAGGTGGCAACCACATTGAAAAGGATTCTAATCCTTGTTCCAGGCAAGAAAAGGTCCCAGTTGAGGTCATGTCCCTGGAAGGAAAGGGCATTGGACGGTGATAATAACCATTGTTTAAGGTGGGAGAAGTTACAATCTAAGATGTGTCCATAGAAGAAGATGGCTAGTGGTCATTCAAGGACTTGTCCCTTCAAAGAAAAGAGGGCAACTGCATTGGACAGTGATACTAATCAATGGTCCAGGCAAGAACACCCAGTTGAGGATGGGTCTGTGGGAGAAGTTGGCTCAGGGTTCTTAGAGAACGTGTCCCTTCAAAGAGAAGAGGGCAATCACTTTGGACAGAATTCTAATCCTTTTTCCAGGCAAGGAGAAGTCCCAGTTGAGTACATGTCCCTGGAAGGAAAGGGCATTGGATGGTTATAATAACCATTGTTCAAGGCAGGGAGAAGTTACAATTTAAGATGTGTCCATAGAAGAAGATGGCTAGTAGTCATTAGAGGACCTGTCCCTTCAAAGAGAAGAGAGCAACTGAATTGGACAGTGATACTAATTAATGGTCCAGGCAAGAAGACCCAGTTGAGGATGGGTCTGTGGGAGAAGTGGTCTCAGGGTCATTAGAGGACTTGTCCCTTCAAAGAGAAGAGGACAACCACATTGGACAGGATTCTAATCCTTGTTCCAGGCAAGGAGAAGTCCCAGTTGTGGACATGGTCCTGGAAGGAAAGGGCATTGGACGGTGATAATAACCATTGTTCAAGGCAAGGAGAAGTTACAATTTAAGATGTGTCCATAGAAGAAGATGGCTAGTGGTCATTCGAGGACCTGTCCCTTCAAAGAGAAGAGGGGAACTGCATTGGACAGTGATACTAATCAATGGTCCAGGTAAGAAGACCCAGTTGAGGATGGGTCTGTGGGAGAAGTGGGCTCAGGGTCATTAGAGGACTTGTCCCCTCAAAGAGAAGAGGCTAACCACATTGGACAGTAATATTAATTATTGTCCCAGGAAAGTATAAGTCTCAGTTGAGGACATATAACTAGAAGGCAATGGCTCAATTTAATCTAGGGACCTGTCGCTTCAAGGAGAAGAGAACTGCTTCGAACAGAAAGGCCACGTACACACGATCAGTCCATCCGATGAAAATGGTCCGAAGGACCGTTGTCATCGGTTAACCGATGAAGCTGACTGATGGTCTGATGTGCCTACACACCATCAGTTAAAAAAACGATCGAGTCCAACGCGGTGATGTAAAACACAACGACGTGCAGAGAAAAATTAAGCTCAATGCTTCCAAGCATGCGTCGACTTGATTCTGAGCATGCGTGGGTTTTTAACCAATGCTTTTGCATACTAACCATCGGTTTTGACCTATCGGTTAGGCGTCCATCGGTTCAATTTTAAAGCAAGTTCTAAAATTTTTGACCGAAGGATAACGGACCGATGGGGCCCACACACGATCGGTTTGGACCGATGAAAAGGTCCTTCAGTCCGTTTTCATCGGTTTGGACCGACCGTGTGTACGTGCCGTAATACTAATCACTGTTCAAGTCAAGGAGAGGTTAGAATTGAGCACATGTCCATACAAGAAGAGGGTTCAGAGTCATAAGAAGACATGTCCCTTCAAGGAGAAGAGGACATCTACATTGGATAGTGATACTAATCATGGTTCCAGGCAAGGGGAATTCCCAGTTGAGGATGTGTCCATAGATGGATAGGGCTAGGGCCATTAGAACAACCTATCCTTCACTGAGATTAGGACAACCACTTTAGGTGGTGATACAAACCTACACCACAGAAATGACAAACAAAGTCACTGCCATTTGGCCATGATACCATTTATTAACTGCTTTTGTTTTTTTTAACTTCCAGATCCCGAAAAGATCCCTCAAAATAAACTATCGCCAATAGCAATAATCGTACTGTGTGTGGTCCTTGTTTTCCTGGTCATCTTCATTTCCTTGGCCATCTACTTCTCGAAACAAAGAGGTAAATCTGCTGTAGTTGTAAAACCATAAAAAACACAAATCATAAATGATAGAAAGGGGGCCATTTATAAAAAAATAAAATACTGTACAAAGTTCTCAGCATTCGCATAGCCGCTTCAAATAATTCCTGCAATGTGTTTATTATGTGTATTTCCTATGCTTGTCAGTTCTATCTAATTACCACAATGCAGTATTTTCCTAAAATATAACAATAAGAAAAAAAACACAATATGGCTACTACAGTAGATGTACAGTAGCTGACCCTCACAGGAAGTATACATGTTGAACACATGGGGATTATTTACGACGGCTGTGGAAATGTTGAGGCACAGCAATTTTTATTTATTTTTTGCTTTTCTAGTAAAATGTCACATCACTTTAGTCATTGATTGGGGAAGAATAATGTGAATTTTGGAATGAGCATAAATATCTACAAATTAAATATAAAAAAGTAAACACGCTCACTTTATTGAAGAGTAGTCAACCTATTTTGTGCCTCCCTTGGAGGCCCCACCCAGTGTCAGACTATGATACCCAGGGCCCACCAGAAGAAGACAGGCTGAGGGATGCATTGTAAGGGGGCATATAACGGGTGGCTTCTTCTAAGTGGGAATAGAAAAGGAAGGCTGGTTTGAGATGTGTTATTTACAATGCACAGGCTTGGGAGCAACAACTTACATTAAATATTGAGAAATATCATTGTGGACTTGTCCTATCCATAAAGAGGTTTGTAGATAATGAAAGTATGGAGGAGAGTACAAAAGAGACAGTCCATGTATCAGCACACAGTACTGTAATTATTTCTTCACTTCTTCCCATAGGTAGCAAACAGAACAGTATTGGGTATGTCTGTCTATCTATCTATCTATTTATCTATCTATCTATCTATCTATCTATCTATCTATCTATCTATCTATCTATCTATCTATTTATCTATCTATCTATCTATCTTCTTTTGTCAATATGATCTATCTGTCTATCTATCTTCTTTTGTCAATATAACCTGTCTGTCTATCTATCTTCTTTTGTCAATATAATCTGTCTGTCTGTCTATCTATCTTCTTTTGTCAATATAATCTGTCTGTCTGTCTATCTGTCTATCTATCTTCTTTTGTCAATATAATCTGTCTGTCTGCCTATCTGTCTATCTATCTTCTTTTGTCAATATAAACTATCTGTCTATCTATCTTCTTTTGTCAATATCATCTGTCTGTCTATCTTCTTGTGTCAATATAACCTGTCTGCATATCTGTCTATCTATCTTCTTTTGTCAATATAAACTATCTGTCTATCTTCTTTTGCCAATATAATCTGTCTGTCTATCTTCTTTTGTCAATATAATCTGTCTGCATATCTGTCTATCTATCTTCTTTTGTCAATATAATCTGTCTGTCTGTCTATCTGTCTATCTATCTTCTTTTGCCAATATAATCTGTATGTCTGTCTATCTTCTTTTGTCAATATGATCTATCTGTCTATCTATCTTCTTTTGTCAATATAACCTGTCTGTCTGTCTATCTATCTTCTTTTGTCAATATAATCTGTCTGTCTGTCTATCTATCTTCTTTTGTCAATATAATCTGTCTGTCTGTCTATCTGTCTATCTATCTTCTTTTGTCAATATAATCTGTCTGTCTGTCTATCTGTCTATCTATCTTCTTTTGTCAATATAATCTGTCTGTCTGTCTATCTTCTTTTGCCAATATAATCTGTCTAACTGTCCATCTTCTTTTGTCAATATAATCTGTCTGTCTATCTATCTTCTTTTGTCAATATCATCTGTCTGTCTATCTTCTTTTGTCAATATAACCTGTCTGTCTATCTGTCTATCTATCTTCTTTTGTCAATATAAACTATCTGTCTATCTTCTTTTGCCAATATAATCTGTCTGTCTATCTTCTTTTGTCAATATAATCTGTCTGCATATCTGTCTATCTATCTTCTTTTGTCAATATAATCTGTCTGTCTGTCTATCTGTCTATCTTTCTTCTTTTGCCAATATAATCTGTGTATCTGTCTATATTCTTTTGTCAATATAACCTGTCTGTCTATCTGTCTATCTATCTTCTTTGGTCAATATAATCTGTCTGTCTGCATGTCTGTCTATCTATCTATCTTCTTTTGTCCATATAATCTGTCTGTCTGTCTATCCGTCTTATTTTGTCAATATAATCTGTCTATCTATCTTCTTTTGTCAATATAATCTGTCTGTTTGTCTCATTATCTCAATTTACATTTATTCACCAGGGAGACAATTGTTGAGATCATAGAGATATCAGATGACCAAAAAGGAGGTAAATGTTTTGAATGTCAATCTTCAGAATCCCCTCACCACACACATACATTCTCCATACTGTAGAGAACTTTCATGTCTCTCATCTCTTACAATAAGGCATGTTGATAGCTCCCTAATCATGACAAGTAAACAGGGAATCTCTGCTCTAACCATTGTGAAATGAGGACATTATGGGGTTGATTTACTAAAACCGGAGAGTGCAAAATCTGGTGCAGATGTGCATGGTGGCCAATCAGCTTTTAACTTCAGCTTGTTCAGTTAAGCTTTGTAAAAAAAAACTGGAAGATGATTGGTTTCTATGCACCAAACCGTGCGCTCTCCAGTTTTAGTAAATCAACCCCTATATCATTATTTTACAGACATTTGCTACAGGGCTATTCTATCATATACAGTATGCAAAGCCCATTGGACTTTCCAATATGGGGATGTAGAAGCAACCACAACCATGTCTTGATTGTCTCAAATGTTTCTATTTGAGTCCCTCCTCTCTGAATGCTAGCTGTTTGGGCAGAAGAGCAAATCACAAACTATTCACAGCATAGTAAAAAGGTGGAAAACAGACTCAAGTGCAGCACTTACTGGCTACAAGGAGATGTTTATATGCAATATTTCATATGTAGATGACTACGAAGAACTAAAAAATGAAGAAGTAGTGTGATCATTTTAAGATACACTATATTGTCAAAAGTATTGGGACGCCTGCCTTTACACGCACATGAACTTTAATGACATCCCAGTCTTAGTCCGTAGTGTTCAATATTGAATTGGCGCACCCTTTGTGGCTATAACAGCTTCAACTCTTCTGGGAAGGCTGTCAACGAGGTTTAGGAGTGTGTCTATGGGAATGTTTGACCATTCTTCCAGAAGCACATTTGTGAGGTCAGACACTGATGTGGATGAGAAGGTCTGGCTCGCAGTCTCCACTCTAATTCATCCCAAAGGTGTTCTATCGGGTTGAGGACTGGACTCTGTGCAAGCCAGTCAAGTTCCTCCACCCCAAATTCGCTCATCCATGTCTTTATGGACCTTACCTTGTGCACTGGTCCAAATCATTTGGTGGCAAGGGGCTTATGGCGTGGGGTTGTTTTTCAGGGGTTGGGCTTGGCCCCTTAGTTCCAGTGAAGGGAACTCTTAAGGCGTCAGCATACCAAGACATTCTGGACAAATTCATGCTCCCAACTTTGTGGGAACAGATGGGGATGGCCCCTTTTCTGTTCCAACATGACTGCCCACCAGTGCACAAAGCAAGGTCCATAAAGACATGGATGAGTGAGTTTGGGGTGGATGAACTGCACAGAGTCCTGACGTCAACCTGATAGAAAACCTTTGGGATGAATTGGAGCACAGACTGCGAGCCAGGCCATCCAAAATCAGTGCCTGACCTCACAAATGCCCTTCTGGAAGAATGGTCAAACATTCTCATAGACACCCTCCTAAACCTTGTGGACAGCCTTCCTAGAAGAGTTGAAACTGCTATAACTGAAAAGGGTGGGCCAATTCAATATTGAACCCTACAGACGAAGCCTGGGATGTCATTGAAGTTCATGTGGGTGTAGTCAGTCAGGCATCCCAGTACTTTTGACAATATAGTGTAACTCCCAATTAGTCTGAATGAAATAAAAAAGAATGCATCTGAAAGATCTTACCCGACCCTTCAGGTTGTTGCCAAATACAACTGCATCTTTGGTATTACCCGATAGCCACTAGGGATGAGCCGAACACCCCCCCGTTTGGTTCGCACCAGAACCTTTGAACGGACCGAACGTTCGCGCAAACATTTAGAACCCCATTGACATCTATGGGACTCGAACGTTCGAATTCAAAAGTGCTCTTTTTAAAGCCTAATATGCAGGTTATTGTCGAAAAACAGGGTTGAGAACCCGGGTCTTGCCCCAGGGAACATGTATCAGTGGAAAAAAAGTTTTAAAAATTCCTTTAAATATCGTACCTGCTGGGTGTCTATAGTATGCCTGTGAAGTGGCACGTGTTTAGAACTGTCCCTGCACAAAATGAGATTACTATAAGAAAAAAGTAATTTAAAACTGCTTGCGGCTTTAATGTAATGTCTGGTCCCTGCAATATGGATGAAAATCATCGAGAAAAATAGCACAGACACAGGCAGTACACACCACGTAGCTTTAGGTGCACACAGCAGAGTAGGCATGTGCATTTCGTTTCGTTCCGAATCGAAATTCGGACAAATTTTTCATTATTCGGATGCATACGAATTCCCGAATTGTAATATTAATGAATTAACCGAATCCGAACGAACGTTTTCGAATCGAAAACCGCGTACGAAATTCGATCGAATTCGAAAACAAATTCTATTCTAATCGAATTCGAAAACAATTCGATTCGAAAACAAATTCGAATGAAAATTTAAAGCAAATTTGAATCAAAATCTAAAAAATATAAATCGATTTCTAAAAAAGAATACAATAAAATAGAATATAAAATAATAAAACAATAGAATGAAAATCAAAGAATAGTAAAGAACAGAATGGAATGGAATCAAATACAATAGAATATGACCTGGCTTCTTCTATCTATCTTCCATTTTCTGAAATTCGAAATTCATATAGAATGAACTCAAATTCGAATAGAAAAATATTAGAATAGAGTAGAATAAAATGTATATATATTATTATTATTATTCTACTCCTCTAATATTTTTCTATTCGAATTTGAGTTCATTCTATATGAATTTCGAATTTCAGAAAATGGAAGCTAGATAGAAGAAGCCAGGTCATATTCTATTGTATTTGATTACATTCCATTAAATTCTATTCTGTTCTTTACTATTCTTTCTTTCATTCTATTGTTTTATTATTTTATATTCTATTTTATTGCATTATTTTTTAGAAATCGATTTATTTTTTTAGATTTTGATTCAAATTTGCTTTCAATTTTCATTCAAATTTGTTTTCGAATCGAATTGTTTTCGAATTCGATTCGAATACTATGGGAGCTGCCATTGGTCAGCTCAGCTCCTTTTAAAGTTCTAGTTCCTTAGCTGTCATATCGATCCTTTGGCATCAATACCGGGGCCAGAATGGGCAGATCGGGCATGTTAGAGAAAAGTCAGAAGTCTGTATTCTAGTGATTTCTGGTATTAAAAACAGGGGATCAGCATGCCAGACAGGCAGCTAGCATTTGGAAATAAGAAGTCGGCAATGGTGGCCTTCATATTTTTCTCTCCTTAACTTTCAGGTTATGAAAACCCGACAATGATTCGAAGACAACAGGAGGTAATGTCTTTTTTTTGTATTTATTTATTTATTTAGCTATCATTTTTTTTACCTAGTTTTTAACCAAAATATACTTATTTTGTATACTATGGAACAACACTGAGAAAACTTTTTTTGACTTGTAATTATATGCTCAATTTTACCATATTCCATTTAATGTAGATCAGATCTTTAATTTATCTTTTTTTTTTTTTTATGTGACACTATGGAATGCATACCAAAAAAAAAAATGCTGTACAAATGACTCTGCATTCACTAATAATCTAGTGGCCATAGTGAAGGCTCCATCTAGTGGCCATAATGCAATATTCTTCTGAGGTACCACAATCAAGAAAATACTGCATTATGACCACTAGCTGGAGCAAAAAATCATAGGAAATACACATAGTAGACACATTATGGAGAATATTTGAGGGCTGTGTGAATTTTTTAAATAAAGTCGCATGTTTTCTGTAACTTTTTTATGATGTAGACCAGTGTTTCTCAACTCCAGTCCTCAAGGCACACCAACAGGTCAGGTTTTCAGGCTTTCCATTATTTTGCACAGGTGATTTGATCAGTTTCACTGCCTTAGTAATTACCACAGCCGTTTCATCTGAGGGAAATCCTGAAAACATGACCTGTTGGTGTGCCTTGAGGACTGGAGTTGGAAAACACTGATGTAGACAACTTCCTAACTTTCTGTTCGAGCTAACAAGGTCTCCTCTGCATTACCGAAATGCCAAGCAGTGTTATTGATATATATATCTATATCTATATATAGATATATATATCTCTATATATCTATATATATATATATAATGGGCCAGATCCACAAACAAATTACGCCGGCGTATGTATTGATACGCCGCGTAATTTTCAAAGTTCCCGCGTCGTATCTTTGTTTTGTATCCACAAAACAAGATACGACTGCATCTGGGCTTGATCTAACAGGCGTACGTCTTAGTACGCCGTCGGATCTTAGGTGCATTTTTCCGCTGGCCGCTAGGTGGCGTTTCCGTCGAAATCCGCGTTGAGTATGCAAATTAGCTAGATACGGCGATCCACGAACGTACGTACGTGCGTCCGGCTGGCGCATTTTTTTACGTCGTTTGCGTTCGGCTTTTCCGGCGTATAGTTACCCCTGCTATATGAGGCGCAGCCAATGTTAAGTATGGCCGTCGTTCCCGCGTCAAATTTTTAAAATGTTACGTCGTTTGCGTAAGTCATTCGCGAATAGGGCTTTGCGTAGAATGACATCATCGTCATAAACATTGGCTCGTTCCGGTTTAATTTGGAGCATGCGCACTGGGATACCCCCACGGACCTCGCATGCGCAGTTGAAAAAAAACGTCATTTACGTCGGGTCAAGACGTATTTACATAAAACACGCCCCCATCACATCCATTTGAATGGCGCGCCCTTACGCCGCCAAAGATACACTACGCCGCCGTAACTTACGGCGCGCTTGCTTTGAGGATACCAAAAAAAAAGTAAGTTACGGCGGTGTAGTGTATCTTAGATACGCTACGCCCGACGCAAATATGCGCTGATGTACGTGGATCTGCCCCTACACTTTTCATTCAGATCTACATATCAAGCTTATCAAGCTCTTTAAATACTATTGCAGGGTGAAGATATTGTATACTCTACTGTAAATCATTCCGCGTCTTCCATGCGCAAAAATACAAAGGGACCTTCGGAGAGACCGCCAGATCCCGCTACAGAGACTGTCTACGCTGAAGTGAAAAAGAGCTGAAGAAAAAAATTCAAGTTGTCCTTGCAGAGTGGAGTTTATTGAAGTTTTCACCAAATGTAAAAAAATAAATAAAAAATGAAGCCACAGAAGGAACAAACCCCAAAAAATATAAAGAATGCATAAAAGTTTTAGTCCTGTGCTGTGTCCTGATATCTCAGAGTAAAGTGTTGCTACTAATGCTGCCCAGCTCTGCCCTATTGTTGTGTACAGATGACTCACCCGCAGATCCTGTGTTTACATTTAAATAACCGTCATTCATATGTAAGTAACAGGAGAATTCATATATAAATAGGTGAGGCCAGCAGCATTTATATGTAAATAAAGGCAGCATTCATATGTATATCATGCTCCTCTGCAGTGAAGAGATGATGTGCTGTAACCTCTAGCAACCAATCAGTGAGCAGTATTACTGTACAGTAATCTCTAGCAACCAATCAAGAAGAAGAAATCATGTGCTGTAACCTCAAGCAACTAATCAGTGATCTGTAATGTCTGCTGTAACCTCTAGCAACCAGTCAGTAAGTGGTAATGATATGCTGTAACCTCTGGAAACCAATCGCAATCACTGCCTGATCTGATACAGTAAACAGATTTTAAGTCTAGCTGATATTTATTGTATGTCTCAGAGCAGGTGGAGAGTTGGGGGCCCCAATCAATTATTTTTTTGCCCAGGGTCCAATCAACGTTAACCACTTCCCGCCAGCTCAATAGCAAATTGACATCCGGGAAGTGGTTCTGTTATCCTGACTGGACGTCTATTGACGTCCTGCAGGATAACAGTCGCCACACGCCCGTGGGTGACACACCGCTACACCGATCTCGGTAAAGAGCCACAGACGGAGGCTCTTTACCACGTGATCAGCCGTGTCCAATCAAGGCTGATCACGATGTAAAAAGAAAGAGCTGTTGATCGGCTATTCCTCACTCGCGTCTAACAGACGCGAGTAGAGGAGAGCCGGGCGGCGGCTCTCCTGACAGGGTGGGGTACACGCTGATTGTTCATCAGCACAGCCCCCCATCGGATGCCCGCCCAGGACACCAGGGAAGCCGACAGGACCACCAGGGAAGCCTTCAACATGTGGATGGCCAGGTACATCCCCCATGGCCATCCACATGTTACAAAACATGCCCAACATATGCCAATCAGTGCCCACAAATGGGCACTGACTGGCACCATAGTAGCACATATAAAAACAGTGATGCCTATCAATGCCACCCACCAGAGTAACCAGTGCCACTCATCAGTGTCCCTCAGGGCCACCTATCAGTGCCCATCAGTGCCCACTTATTAGTGACCATCAGTGCCCATCTGTGCCACCTATCAGTGCCACCCATATGTATCCATCAGTGTCACCCATAAGTGCCGCCTATGATTGCCCATCAGTGCTGCCTATGAGTGCCTATCAGTGCCGCATACCAGTGCCACCTATCAGTACCGCCTATCAGTGCCCATCATCAGTGCTTATCAGCGCCACCTCATTGGTGCCACCTCATCGGTGCCCATGGGTGCCACCTTATCAGTGCCCGTCAGTGCAGCCATATCAGTGCCTGTCATTGAAGAAGAAAACGTATTTATAAAAAAAAAATAAAAAATAACAGAAACAAATAAAAATGTTTTATTTAAAAAAAAATCTATCTTTTTTTATTTGTTGCGCAAAATATAAAAATCACAGAGGTGATAAAATAACACCAAAAGAAAGCCCTATTTGTGGGAACAAAATGATAAAAAATTTGTTTGGGTACAGTTTGGCATGACCGCGCAATTGTCATTCAAATTGCAACCGCGCTGAAATCTGAAAAATGGCTTGGGCAGGAAGGTGCGTAAGTGCCGGTATTGAAGTGGTTAATGACGGCCCTGACACTGTGACATGCCTAAGATGAGTGATGTCAATGCTCTCCTGTGTTGCTGAATGCACTGATGGAGGAAGGATCACTTCATTCATCATGGCTGGAGAAAAAAATCGGGGTGAGTGTAGCACTACCCCCGTAGGAGCTGCTGGTTTAGATTTGGGCCTGCCGTTACCTTACTGTTCCTTACGCTCGTCTTAGGGGTTTTCCTTGAAGGGTAAAGCCCTGTACACAAGGGCAAGAATCGTAGTTTTCCCTGACGAGATTCTTGGCAAGAACCTCTTGCCGCTCGAGTGTACAGACTCTCGTTTCAAAAGAACCGCGGTTCTCTTGAAAGGAAAGAACACAGTGACGTCATCGCGTACGACGAGCATGCGCCCTACCTATGCCTAGGAAGAGACTGCGCGGGTTTCCACGTCAACCAGGTAAGTATACACAGTCTTGGGGTTTCTCGGCAAGAAAACGGCAGAGAATCTCACAACGAGAAAATGGAGAACATGTTCTCTATTTTTCTCTTTGAGATTCTGGGCAGTTTTCTTGTCGAGAAACCTGAAAGCCTCGTACACACGCTCGGTTTACTCGGCAAGAAAGCTCTGCCAGCAGTTTTCTTGCGGGTTCTTGCCGAGTAAACCTTGCGTGTGTACCAGGCTTTATCCATAAGAAATGTCTGCACCAATACAAAGTCTCCTTCAAGGGTTTTATTGAACAAAGTTCTCCAACAGAGGGGTAGAGGGATGGGGGAGACTCAGGTACCTTTGTTTTGCGGATCACGGGTACAAACTTAGGCCTCGTACACACGACCAAGGAACTCGACGGGCGAAACACATTGTTTTGCTCGTCGAGTTCCTTGTTAGGCTGTCGAGGAACTCGACAAGGCAAGTTTCTCCATTCCCATCGAGGAAAAAGAAGACATGCTCTCTTTTTGGCTCGACAGGATCCTCGACAGTTTCCTCGTCGAAAAATGTACACACGACCGGTTTTCTCGGAAAAAAAAAATCTCAGCAAGTTTCTTGCTGGTTTTTGCAGAGAAACTCGGTCGTGTGTACGAGGCCTGAGATCCAGAGGATTAACTCAGCTCCACACTGGATTCCAGCTTCCACCAGATAGGCCTACTCTCACCGGCCTAGCAGCTGGTGCGAAGCTTGCTAAAGTCTCTGCTACAGACTTGATAAGTGTCGTTGGGCCAACGATTTTCTGCCACAAGATAGTGTAACCACTCACACACTTTGCAAAGTTCCCAAACAAAGTACATAACTCACGGTGCCAAGGATCTTTCAGCCAACCCTGCAGCACGGTAAGGTAAAACTGACAGGGTAAATCCTTCAATTGAATCCCACTGGTTCATGTCCCTTGGTGCAGGCAAGATAGTGAAGGACCATCCCTGGACTAGTAGGTCCCAGCAACCTCCGGGCCTACTTTCAGTTGCGGCGCCTCAGGCCAGCCAGCCCTGAGGCGGTGACGCAGCTTACGCATCACCTGAGGCCAGGAGGGCCATCAGGTCAGGATCGGAAGGCCCCACCAAAATGGCGTCCGTCTCTTAAGTACCCCTTCCCAGAATGCACAGCGGGTTGACCACGCCCCCTGGGCTGCTTCTGGGAAAGAGATACCCAATACGTCTAGCCTGTTGCCTTTCCAACCTTGACCTGCAGTGGCAGCGACACCCACCGTCAAGGGGAAAATCATGCAATCCAGCTGAACTGAAACGGACCTAACAATTTAGCATAATCCTTCTGAGCCCAACTACTGCTCAGATAACTATAATTTAACACATAGCGCCCACTCAATGGGAGCAAGGCGCTACATGAGTTTACACACAAGGTGAGTATAAGGGGGTCAGGGGAGGCCCTTCCAGAAGGTACTGTCTCTTTGCCTTGCATGGACCAAGGTGAGCGTGTCCCTTTAAATGCAATAATTGTACAAGAGTGGCTTCTAAATTAAGAAGTCGATGTGATGGGTAAAAAAAAAGAGAAGAAGAGATTTCATCACTTTAGGTTCTGTATGTGGGTTTTGTGTATCTGAAATTTGTTTTCGTGAGAAGGAAAGAGGAAGTGTCCGCACAGCATGGGCACAAACACAAAATAAAGATAAGAATAATTAAGATTTACCTTAAGATTTAAATTTGCGTATGATAGAAAAGGAGTTTATTTTTAGCCTGAGAAGTAACAAGCTTTGATCCAATACAGTTTAACCACTTAAGGACTGGAAGGATTTACCCCTTTAATGACCAGGCCATTCTTTTCATTACAGCACTGCGTCTCTTTACCTGACAATTTTGCGGTCGTGCGACGTTGTACCCAAACAAAATTTATGTCCTTTTTTCCCCACAAATAGGGCTTTCTTTTTGTGGTATTTTATCACCTCTGCAGTTTTTGGGCCAGATCCACGAAGCGCGGCGCTTCTCTCCGTCCGGCGTTGTGTATCTCAGATACACTACGCCGCCATAACTTACTTTTTTTTTTGCATCCTTAAAGATTTCCGTAAGGGCGCGCAATTCAAACGTATGTGATGGGGGCGTGTTTTATGTTAATACGTCGTGACCCGACGTAAATTACGTTTTTTTTTACGGCGCATGCGCCGTCCGTGGGGGTATCCCAGTGCGCATGCTCGAAATTAAACCGGAACAAGCCAATGCTTACGACGGTGACGTCATTCTACGCAAAGCCCTATTC
The DNA here is from genome assembly GCF_905171775.1 of Rana temporaria. Taxonomy (NCBI): domain Eukaryota; kingdom Metazoa; phylum Chordata; class Amphibia; order Anura; family Ranidae; genus Rana; species Rana temporaria. The sequence goes on along the minus strand of NC_053491.1, from coordinate 463,263,907 downwards.
GCGAACGACATACGCAAACGACGTAACATTTTTTGACGCGGGAACGACGGCCATACTTAACATAGGATACGCCTCATATAGCAGGGGTAACTATACGCCGGAAAAAGCCGAACGCAAACGACGTAAAAAAATGCGCCGGCCGGACGTACGTTCGTGGATCGCCGTATCTAGCTAATTTGCATACTCAACGTGGAATTCGACGGAAACGCCACCTAGCGGCCAGCGTAAATATTCACCTATTATCCGATGGCGTACTAAGACGTACACCTGTCGGATCGAGCCCAGATTCCGTCGTATCTTGTTTTGTGGATACAAAACAGAGATACGACGGGGGAACTTTGAAATTACGCAGCGTATGCTCGAAATTAAACCGGAACAAGCCAATGCTTACGACGGTGACGTCATTCTACGCAAAGCCCTATTCGCGAACGGCATACGCAAACGACGTAACATTTTCAAAATTCGACGCGGGAACGATGGCTATACTTAACATAGGATACGCCTCATATAGCAGGGGTAACTATACGCCGGAAAAAGCCGAACGCAAACGACGTAAAAAAATGCGCCGGCCCCGGACGTACGTTTGTGGATCGCCGTATCTAGCTGATTTGCATACTCGACGCGGAATTCGACGGAAACGCCACCTAGCGGTCAGCGTAAATATGCACCTACGATCCGACGGCGTACTAAGACGTACGCCTGTCGGATCGAGCCCAGATTCCGTCGTATCTTGTTTTGTGGATACAAAACAGAGATACGACAGGGGAACTTTGAAATTACGCAGCGTATCCATAGATACGCCGGCGTAATTCGTTTGAGGATCTGGCCCAGTATTTTTTACGCTATAGACAAAAAAAGACTGACAATTTAAAAAATATATATTTTTAACTTTTTGCTATAATGAATATCGAATAAAAAAAAAAATCTTCATCGGGTTAGGTCAATATTTATGTAAGCGTATAATGAATGGTTTGCACGAAGTTTTAGCGTCTATAAAATAGGGGATATACTTTTGTCCTTTTTTTTCCTTTATTTTCTTTTATACTGAATGATTCGTAATTCTGTCTAATTTATTTTCGTTGATTCGAAATTCGTAATTTTGTTAGATAATAATTTTCGTAATTTTGTACTTTCGTAAATACATAGCAACACGCGGCTAATCCATATTAGGATATACTTACTCTTAAGCCCCGTACACACGGTCAGACTTTTTGCCAAAATTAGCGTTTTCCAAAAAATCCAACCATGTGTACGCTCTATTGGACAAACTGTTTCGGTTTCAAATATCCAGCCAACTCCCTTCAGACAAAAATCCACGGAAAAGTTTGCTTGAAGTCCGATCGTGTGTACGAGGCTTTACAATGTACAATGTGACTCAGCACAAAAGAGATAAGCTGATTGGCTAAGATATTAAGTAATCACTCACTAACTACACTGCCCAGTGCCCATTTGAAAGAACGATACAAGTACACAAATTTACGAACAGACAAAGAAACGGATTTACAAAACACACAAATGAAAATACGAACAGACAAAGGATTTAAAATATGGAATGCAAATCGTTCATTAAAGATGCATTTTCGTTCTTTTGCTTTTTCGGTGTTTCGTATCTTAGTAAGATTGTCCAATCATACGTTTGTATTTTCGCTTGTTCGTTATTTTGCTTATTCGTAATTCCGTAATTTTCGTATTTTGGTTCTTTCAGCTTTTTGGATATTTCGAATTGATACGAATGTACGAAAACTATTTTTTTTTTTTACAAAAATCCATTTGTTACGAACAGGAACGCACATGTCTAGTGATCAGTGATTTTTAGCAGGACTACAACATTGCGGCGGACAGATGGGACACTTTTGACACTTTTTTGGGTCCAGTGACATTATTACAGTGATCAGAGCTAAAGATAGCCACTGATCACTGAATTCATGTCAATTGCAGGGAAGGGATTAACACTAGGGGGTGTTCAAGGGGTTAAGTGTTCCCTAGGGAGGTGTTTCTAACTGCAGGGGGAGGGGACTGACAGGGAGTAGAGAGAAATTGCTGTTCCTGATCACTAGGAACAGCAGATCTCTCTCTACTTCCCTGACAGAACGGGGATCTGTCTGTTTACATTGAAAGATCCCTGTTCTGGCTCTCTGAGGTGCGATCGTGGCCGCCGGTCACGTGCATCGGCTCCGGCATTGCGCCACCTGCACGCTCACCCCCTAAACCTCTTAAAGCGGCCGACGTACACCTACAGAGATTCATACAGGTGTGCCAACCTGCCGCAGTATAATGACGGTGGCTGGTCGGCAAGCAGTTAATGTTAAAGTGGACCTGACATGTCACAATCTATAATAACAGTGTCTAGAGTGGAAGACTGGGGACAAAGAGAAGGCAAATGTATTAAATATTTTCTTCAGCTCTGTGTATACAATGGAGCATGGGGGAGATCATGTCCATAATGGGGGTGGTAGTGACACAGCCCCAAATGATCCACAATGGCTCAAAAGTGATCTGGTCCAGAAATATTTAGACAGAATAAAGGTGGATAAAGCACCTGGACCAGATGGCATACACCCACGGATCCTAAAAGAATTGAACTCTTTCAAGGCCATTGTATCTAATATTTAGGGACTCATTAACCACTTCCCGACCGCCGCATGTATATGTACGTCGGCAGAATGGCACGTACAGGCACATTGGCGTACCTGTACGTCCCTGCCTAGACGTGGGTCGGGGGTCCGATCGGGACCCCGTCCCTCCCCCCCTGCTACATGCGGCGGTCGGAAACCCGCGGGGAGCGATCCGGGACGAGGGCGCGGCTATTCGTTTCTAGATGCCCCCTCGCGATCGCTCCCCGGAGCTAAAGAACGGGGAGAGCCATATGTAAACACGGCTTCCCCGTGCTTCACTGTGGCGGCTGCATCAATCGAGTGATCCTTTTTATAGGGAGACACGATCGATGATGTCAGACCTACAGCCACACCGCCCTACAGTTGTGTCAAAATTGTCCGAAGTGTCCGCCATAATGTCGCAGTCACGAAAAAAATCACTGATCGCCGCCATTAAGGGGAAAAAAAAAAACAATAATAAAACTATCCCCTATTTTGTAAACACTATAAATTTTGCGCAAACCAATCGATAAACGCTTATTGCATTTTTTTTACCAAAAATAGGTAGAAGAATACGTATCGGCCTAAACTGAGGAAAAAAAAAATTATATATGTTGGGGGATATTTATTATAGCAAAAAGTAAAAAATATTGAATTTTTTTCAAAATTGTCGCTCTATTTTTGTTTATAGCGCAAAAAATAAAAAACGCAGAGGTGATCAAATACCCCCAAAATAAAGCTCTATTTGTGGGGAAAAAAGGACGCCAATTTTGTTTGGGAGCCACGTCGCACGACCGCGCAATTGTCTGTTAAAGTGACGCAGTGCCGAATTATAAAAACCCCTTGGGTCATTTAGCATCATATTGGTCCGGTCCTTAAGTGGTTAATGACGGGAATAGTACCACTGGATTGGCACAAGGCCAATGTGGTGCCTATATTTAAAAAGGTATCAAAGTCTTTACCAAGTAACTATAGACCTGTTAGTTTAACTTCTATAGTTGGGTAAGATACTGGAAAGATTATTAAAAGACCACATAGATGAGTTATTGCTGGAAAAAACTATTTAAGCAACAGACAGCATGGATTCATAATAGACAGAACCTGATTTCTTTTTATTAAGAGGTAAGTAAAATCTTGGACAGAGGGTGGCTGTGGACACGGTATTCTTGGACAGAGGCGTGGCTGTGGACGTGATATACTTGGATTTTGCAAAAGTGTTCGATACAGTTCCCCACACACGGCTCATGTGTAAGGTAAAGTCTACAGGATTGGAAAAATAAATTTGCAAATGTATAGAAAACTGGCTAAAAGACAGAAGTAGTGGTTAATGATTCTTACTCTGAATGGTCTAAGCGGTTATCAGTGGTGTACCCCGACGTTCAATGCTTGGACCCTTACTTTTTAATATCTATATAAATGATATAGGGTCTGGTATTAAAAGTACCATTCAGTCTTTGCAGATGACACCAAGCTATGCAGTGGAGTAACATCCTTACAGGAGACTCCAATTTACAAGCCGACCTCAATGCTCTGTGTAATTTGCCAACTATGTAGCAAATGAGGTTTAGTTCTGATAAATGTAAAGTTATGCACATGGGGGCTAAAAATATGCATGCATCATACATACTAGGGGGAGTACAACTGGGCAATCCATAGTGGAGAAGGATCTGGGGGTTTTGGTAGATCATAAGCTTAATAATAGCATGCAATGCCAAGCTGTGGTTTCCAAAGCGAGCAAAGTCCTTTCTTGTATAAGAGAGGTATGGACTCCAGAGAGAGAGATATCATTTTGCCCCTGTACAAATCATTAGTAAGACCTCATCTGGAATATGCAGTTCAGTTCTGAGCACCAGTTCATAAAAAGGATATCGGGGAACTAGAGAAAGTGCAGAGAAGGGCAACCAAACTGATAAGAGGCATGAAGGAGCTCAGCCTTTGAGGAAATATTAGAGGGATTTAATTTATTCTCTCTTGAGAAGAGGAGATTAAGGGGAGATGTGATCAACATGTACAAATACATAAGGGGTCCATATAGTGAGCTTGGAGTTGAGTTATTCACTTTCATCACAGAGGACAAGGGGGCACTCTTTAGGTCTAGGGCAAGGATCTCCAAGCTATGGCCCTCCAGTTGTTCAGGAACTGCCCATCATGCCTAGTCATGTCTGTGAATGTCAGAGTTTTACAATGCCTCATGTGATGTGTAGTTCCGGAGGGCCGTAGTTTGGAGATCCCTGGGAAAATAGATTTAATCTCCAAATGCAGAAAGGTTTCTTCAGTAAGAGCTTTAAAAATGTGGAGTAGACTCTCTCCAGAGATGGTTCTGGCCTGCTCAGTAGATTTCTTTAAAAAAAAAAGCCTGGATTCTTTCCTAGCTACACATAACATAACTGGGTACTAATATGTATAGGTAAAGCTGATCCAGTGAATATCTGATTGCTTCTCCGAGTATTTCCGAGTCTGTCCGGCACCCCCCCAACCTCTGGCCACATTCGGTATCGCATACAATAGAAGTCAATGCGGAACAAATTATCTTCACTTCCATTGACTTCTATGGGGAAACTTGCTTTGATATGTGAGTGATTTGGATTACAAGCATTCTCCAGGAAAGGATTATGCTCGTAATCCAAAGTTCCACTGTACTGTAAAGGAGGCAACATTGTCTTTTTACCTTATTGGAATAAAGATGTATGTGACAGCTGCCATAGTCTCAATTTACTTGTTTCTATTTCGAGACCTTCCATTTGCATCTGTGCAGGTAAAACTTTTGTGTTCTGTGTTTTGAGCAAAGGCTTGCATTTGCCCAAATGTATGTATTTCAGTATTGCTGTATTTAATGTACATTACAGTGGTCATCCCCACTGGCCATCCACAGGAGCCCTAAATCACTTGTGTTTCCCTGGTCAGTGAGAACATACAAGAATTCAAAGCAGGAATTTAGATCAGTGTTTCTCAACCTCTTTACCTTCAATGAACCCCTGGCAAAAGATCTCGGGGAACCCCTGAAATACTTTTCATGTCTACAGCTCATGGAACATTGATGTGATCAGTGAGCTGTAGATATAACAAGTATTCTTAGAAATAGCATTAAACAATAGAATAAATATTACAACTTACTGTCTCAATGTGAAACTTGCTCTTGCTTTTTTTTTTGCACAGATGCTCAATTCTGGGTCTAACTTGAGATAAGCAGTGTGTAGGTTGTCAGCAAGGCAGAGCACAGGAGCTCCAGAAGGGAACATTAGAGGGGGCCAAGATAGCACAATACAGAGGTGCCAGGAGGGAACAGTATAGGGGGGTCAGTTGGGAACAGCATAGCATGGGGGAGCAGGAGAGAGCATCTCAGGAGGGCTAGGAGAGAACAGTACAGGGGGGCCAGTAGAGAACAGTACAGGGGGCTATTAGAGGACAATATTGGGGGCAGAAGAAAACAGTCTGGGGGGGCAGGAGCAAACAGTACAGAGGGGCAGGAGAGAACAGTACAGGGGGCCATTAAAGAACAGTACAGGGGGCCATTAGAGAACAATACAGGGTGGCCAGAAGGGAACAGTACAGGGGGGGGGCAGGTGAGAACAGTATAGGGGGGGCAGAAGGGAACAGTACAGGGGGGCCAGGAGAGAACTGTACAGGGCAGCCAGGAGAGAACAGTACAGGAGTTCCATAAGAGTACAGTACAGGGGACCAGGAGGGAACAGTATAGAGGGGCCAGGAGATCACAGCATAGTACAGGGTGCCAGGAGGAAACAGTATACAGGGCTAGAAGAAAACAATAAAGGGGACAGGAAGGAACAGTATGGTGGACCAGGAGAGTACAGCACAGCATAAGAGGACAGGAGAGAACAGTAAAGGAGGGGGGAGCAGGAGGGAAAAGTACAGGGGGGCAGGAGGGAACAGTACAGGGGGGCAGGAGGGAACAGTACAGGGAGGCCATTAGAGAACAGTATAGGGGGCCAGGAGAGCACAGCACAGTTTAGGGGGGCCAGGAGGAAACAGCACAGGTCATGGGGGCCAGGAGTAAACAGCACAGTTTAGGAGGGGCAAAAGAGCACAGCACAGATTAGGGGGGGGGGCAGGAGAGCACAGATTAGGGGGGCCAGGAGGGAACATCACAGTTTAGGGGGCCAGGAGGAAACAGCATAGTATAGGGGCCAGGAAAGCACAGCACAGTTTAGGGGGGGGGCAGGAGTGAATAACACAATATAGGGGGGCAGGAGGAAACTGGAGGACACAATTCTGGGGTCTGAGGTGGTTTTCCACATGCAGTGTAGCTCAGGGAAGCTGCTGGAAGAGATCATAACTCTTGAGTCGATTCTGACCCGCTCTCCTCTCTCCTCACACACTCACACACAGGCATCTGGGATAGAAGAGAGGGCTGGCTGGGATCGGATTTGGACAGTGATGTCAGCTGTGCTCCGCAGCCTGTCAGCTCTGTAGGGATGTGATCCACTGTTCATCTGCTTGTGATGAACAGCAGATCATGGCAGAACCCCTGGGGACCTTTCGTGGAACCCTAGGGTTCTGTGGAACCCCGGTCAAGAAACACTACTTTAGATATTCCTGACATGATAAGAATAGTTAAAGCGCAGGGGAGATAAGATTACATAGGTAGAGTAGATTGTGTCCAGTAGGATATCCTACTGGACACAACAAGAAAATAAAAAAAAGTATACAAATGTAAAATACCAGCTGTACCTCATAATATAAATTAATATAATGATAAGTACAATATGTTCTATGTCGTGGGTCTTCTCTTAAACTCAGTGGGGCAGATCCACAAAGCGAGTACGCCGGCGTATCTACTGATACGCCGGCGTACTTTCAAATTTCCCGCGTCGTATCTTTGTTTTGAATCCTCAAAACAAGATACAACGGCATCTGGGTTAGATCCGACAGGCGTACGTCTTCGTACGCCTTCGGATCTAAGATGCAATTCTTCGGCGTCCGCTGGGTGGCGTTCCCGTCGTAATCCGCGTCGAGTATGCAAATTAGCTATTTCCGACGATCCACGAACATACGAGCGGCCGTCACATTCTTTTACGTCGTCTCTAGTCGGCTTTTTCCGGCGTATAGTTAAAGCTGCTGTTTGGTGGCGTACTCAATGTTAAGTATGGCCGTCGTTCCCGCGTATTATTTTAAATATTTTTTTTCGTTTGCGTAAGTCGTCCGTGAATCGGGCTGGACGTAATTTACGTCCACGTCAAAACAATGACATCCTTGTGACGTCATTTAGCGCAATGCACGGCGGGAAATTTAGGGACGGCGCATGCGCAGTTCGTTCGGCGCGGGGACGCACTTCATTTAAATGAAACACGCCCCCCCTACTCGCCGATTGGAATTAGGCGCCGTTACGCCGCGAGAGATACACTACGCCGCCGTAACTTACGGCGCAAATTCTTTCAGGATTCAAACCAAAAAAGGAAGTTACGGTGGCGTAGCGTATCTCAGATACGCTGCACCGGGGCAGATCTTTGTGGATCTGCCCCAGTGCGCTTACGTTATAGCAGTTTTTTTTTAAAGGAACATGCACCTCTCACTGCATCTGCTGTTGCAAGTAGGACTTTTTTAAAATTCCTGTATTACTCGCTGCCACACCCAAACAGGGAAACAAGAGTAGCTTCTTCAATGGAACAAAGTACTGGTTACAGCAGTTAGAGGTTCAGCGTAGCCGTTTTAAATTATTTAATGATAATGAAAGAAAAACAGTGCAAGAAATAATTATAGATAATATATTTAAAATAAACAGACATAAGCAGCATCCAAATAAAACATGAAAATAGTACTTAAGTGGAGTCCGTCTAGTCTTTGTTGTAGAATTTAGATTACTTCCAGAGTAATTCCAACCTAATGTTTGCAAGAGTCACTGGTCCTCAAAAAGTGACTACTAAGTGGCATTCTTAGTAGTTTCCTTGTCAAGAATATCTTTATTAAATGCAAGAATAAATTGTACATGAAGCATACATTCGTTACAGTAATCAGGTGGTTATTATAACATAAGATTGACTAACAGTATCATCTTTCTTAAACAACAATAAACGGGAATATTTTAGCCATGTTCTGTGTACTATCGCAGGAAGAGTTTAAGTAGTTAACATAGCCAAATATGTAATCCTTACAACTTGTCCTAGTGGATAATATATCAAAGATAATACGTCCTTATTTAATGTAACCTTACTACCTATCAACTTTAAATTTCTAAAATGTGCTACCTTTTCAAAGTTAACGGTAGATACACGAGGGTACTACCTTATGCAGTATCAGATCAGGAAAAGGAAGAAGGGAAGAAAAGGAAGGAAAATGGGGGGGGGTCAGGTAAGGAAGTCTGCAGGGATGGGCTAGGATCCGTCGTCAAAGCATGAAATGTACAACGGTTATTTTTGTATAGGAAAGCTACCATGGCATCATTACACCTTTATTAAAATTTTCTGGTATAGCATATTGTATCCAAGGGTTCCATATTTTTTCAAAGTTGGCGATCGTGTCCGTTTCTAACGCTTCCATTTTGGTGTGCGTCATAGCAACATTCATTCTATTTTTTGTTTCCGTCGTTGATAAAATTGGAGTTTTCCAAGCTTTTGCTATGGTTTGTTTGGCTGCCGTAAAGAGTTGTGTTAGTAGCTTGAAGTGCGTGTGTGTTAAATTGATGGGCTTTAAATTCAGTAGTGCCAATTTAGGGTCTGGAAGTATTCTCAATTTAGTCACCGCATTTACCATCTTGAAAATCTTATCCCAGAATTTCTGTACTATTGGACACGTCCACCAAGTATGAAAATATGTACCTTCGGTGATGCAACCCCTATAGCAATGTCCGGTGCAGTTTGGTGCATATTTAGCTATTCTGCTTGGCACCAGGTACCATCTCATTAATACCTTATAGCCCGCTTCCAATGCTATTATATTCGAGGAAGCCGATTTAGTGTTTCGCCATATTTGATTCCAATCCGAGGTATTAAGTTCTATACCCAGGTCACTCTCCCATTTCTGAACATAAGGAAGCTTTGTTGTGTTATTGTGGGATAGTGACTGCAAGTACAGAACCGAAATTGTACCTCTTACATGTGGATTATCTTTACATATACTTTCAAAAGGTGACATCTGGTTTTTCAGAGCCGAAGAGGTCAGATGTGTTTCCACGAAATTTTTTATTTGGAGGTATCGAAACAATTCTGATTGAGGTATACCGTATTTTTTACATACTGTCGGGAAGGGCATGACACCCGATGAATCCAAAAATGTATAGACATATATACAGTCTTTCCTTACCCATTCCTTGAATGTGTTAGGGAAGATCCATGCCGGATAAAATGTTGGGTTTTTATAAAATGAAAGCAGTGGGTTGAGAGGGGACACCAGTGAATACTTGGATTTATAGCTATCCCATAGTGAGAGAGAATGTTTAATAATTGGATTGCAGATTTTCCCGCATAGCTTGGGAAGAATCCATAGTAAGTTAGCTGGAGGGATGGGATCACACTCGGTTGCCTCAATCGCTACCCAGAGAGGTGTTTCCTTTTTTGCATGATATTTGGCCAAGGTTGAAATTTGCGCTGCCCTATAGTAGTTTGTAAAATTCGGATATCCTAATCCTCCTTGAGTTTTGGGGAGATGCAAGATTTTCGCCTTTATTCTGGGCCTAGATGTGCCCCATATAAAGGTCGTCATTCTGTTTTGTATTATCCTCAGAAAGTAAGCCGGTATTGGACTCGGGAGCACTCTAAAAAGATACAACAATTTTGGTAATATTGTCATCTTAACTGCGTTGATCCTACCTAACCAGGATAATGGGAGCTGGGACCAGGATTTGAGTAAGTTTGTTATCTGTTTAAGAAGAGGGGGATAATTATAAGAGAATAAATCAGATGTATCAGCCGTTACGTGTGTTCCTAAGTACGGGATGCTCTTATCCGACCATGTAAATGGAAGACCTACTGTGGCTACACTTAATTCTAGTCTTGAGAGGGATATGTTTAGTGCTACACATTTCTTGGGATTAATGGCTAGACCTGAGAACGTCGCGAATCTATCAAGTATTGGGATGAGATTAGGGCCAGTTACTTGCGGGGAAGAAAGAAATAAAAGAATGTCATCCGCAAATAGGCATAATTTATGTTTATGACCTCCTAATTCTATACCTAGGATAGTGGGGTCTGATCTGATTTTCTGAGCAAGCGGTTCGATAAGGAGGGCAAATAATAACGGGGATAACGGGCAGCCCTGACGTGTTCCTCTTCTGATATCAAATGTGTCAGACTTATATCCTGCGTATTTAACATAAGCTTTAGGGTTATTATAAAGTTCCATAATCCAATTAGTGAAATTAGGGCCAAAGCCCCATTTCTGTAGAGTATATTTTAAATACGCCCAGGAAACAGAATCAAAAGCTTGTTTGATGTCCAGAGAGAGAAAACACGCCGGTATACCCCTTTTCTTTGCTATGTTGGCCAAGAGGCATGCCCTGCGTATATTATCGCCCGCTTGTCTGGATGGCATGAAACCTACTTGATCTCGATTGATTAGAGTACCGATAAAATTGTTAAGGCGGGTAGCTAGTATTTTACCTAATAGTTTTATATCTATGTTAAGCATAGATATGGGACGATAATTGCTACAAAGTATGTCATCAGAATGTGGTTTGGGAATCATACAAACCGTTGCTAGCAACGTTTCAGGTCTGAAGGTTTTTTGCTCTAGTTAGTTGTTAAATGCCTCTGCCAGTCTGGGTGAAAGTAACTCAGTAAAAGTTTTGAGGTAGTTTGCCGAGAACCCGTCAGGTCCCGGTCTTTTGTTAATTTTGAGTTCCCGAATGGCTAAAGCTACATCCTCTTGCGTAATTGGTTCTTCCAACTGTTCTTTCTGTGATTGACTTATTTGTGGAAGATTAATTTGTGCAAAAAAGGAGTCAGCTTTAGATTCGTCAAATACAGTAGTTTCTGAGTAGAGTTGTTTTAGATGTGAGCTAAACTTTTGAACTATTTTAAGTGGGTTGCTGGAGAGAACCCTGTTGGCAATTTTTAACTTTATGGGTTTAAAAGTCTTATTGAGTGTGTTTAGCGCTCTAGCTAAATATGTCCCTGGTTTATTAGCTTGCTTGTAGAAAGCATGTCTAGATCTATTAAGTGTTCTATTTGCCGAATCGGTTAAGAACAAGTCGTATTCCAGACGTGCTTTGTCCAGCCGAGTTCTATTAGTTTGAGTTTGGCAGTTTTGTAGGGCCAGAAATGCTAAGTTGAATTCTGTTTCCAATTTTCTTGCCATCAGTGCTCGCTCCTTTTTTAAGATCCCTATTTGCCGCTGGAATGCTCCTCTGAGGACTGGCTTATGTGCTTCCCATAATGTAAGTGGGGATATTTCAGGGCTTGCATTGAGTTCTAGATAGTCTTTTAGAGCTTGTTCAATCAATTGGCAATGGGCAGGGTGTTTGAGTATAATTTCAGGAAGATACCAAGTGGGATCATGGTTTTTCGGAATGGTTGATGCCATTGTGGTGTACACCGCATTGTGATCTGACCAAGGGATGGGTATTATATTTGAATATAGTATTTCAGGGACCATACCGATTGTCACAAAAATATGATCAATTTGGCTGAAGGATTGGTGTGGGTTTGAAAAGTATGTGTAGTTACGTTTTGTGGGATTGTGTTCTCTCCACGTGTCTACTAAATTGTATTTGGCTAATAAGTTGGGAAGGGTCCATTTAGCTTGGTGTTTAGGTGTGACATAGGGGGTTTTATCTAAGAATGGAAGAAGGACTTGGTTGGAGTCTCCGCAGATGAGGAGAGTCCCTATTTTATGCGAATTAATTATTTGGAAAAGATGCGATAAGAAGGGTAACGGGTTTAGATTAGGAGCATAATAAGATACTATCGTGATCTCCGTATCTAACACTTGGCCTGTTAATAGTATGTATCTGCCCTCTGGATCTTTGATTTCCGTTTTTAGAGTGAATGGTGTGGTGCGATGAAAAGCGATAAGGGTTCCCCTTTTTTTGCCTGAAGCAGAGGCTGAATAGACTTGTGGATAGGAGGGGTTAAAAAATCTAGGAGACGTGTTCGTAGTAAAGTGAGTTTCCTGTAGGCAAACAATATGGGCTTTTTTGGCCTGAAATGTTCTGAAGGCCTTGGTTCTTTTCTGTGGCACATTCAATCCCTGTACATTTAACGACAATATATTCAATGGTGCCATGGTAGCTTTACTTCTCTGTCCATCTTACCGTGATAAACCGGAGGACATCTGGCCAGCCCAATCCCTGCAGACTTGGGGAAAGAAAAGGAAAAGGGGTCTATGGGGTATTCAACCTTGAAAAGGAAGGTAAACACAGAAAAAAATTGTAAATAAACAGTCAACAATAAACCAATAAAGTTTGTTAGGTTTACCCGTGGCGGGGATGGACTACCCCCGCCAGGGGAAAAGGGGATCCCATCAATCCCCCGCTTAATCTTGCGGGGAACTGAGGAGATCATGGTGGAGCACAGGTTGGTTCCGTGCGGTGGAAAACCGCTGTAAATATGTTCAAGTAAACACCGTCTGAGGTGTTTTTTCTCAACTAAGCTGTTAATAACATTTCGAACAGGATAACACTAACTACTCGCCTTCTGTTGTTTAGGCGAGAGATATGAGAGGGGGTTAACTATCCTTAATTAATTAAATAAAGAGATTGTAGAATTCATTAGCCTATACCAAAGATGTTTTAATTGGATCATGTGTTCCATTGGAATTTTAGGAAAAAATTCCTCAAGTAGGTCCAATAGTTTGGGTAAGATTAGGCTTCTATTGATCAGATATATGTCAGATTGGGTATCTACCTATTGACCATTAAAACAATGCAGATTCTACACACCAAAACTCGCCTTGCGCCTGGACGCTTACTGGGCTACTAGTGCACGAGGTGGTGTAATGTGGTGAAGCAACTTTGGATATTATAACTAGAGGAGGATAAGAGAATGGGTTTTAGAGGTGTCTCTTAGGTCCCCGGGGTGTAATTAAATGGTGTGGGATGTCATAAGTCTGAGGGACCCTGCGAATGAAGGGGCAGGCCTTGTCATTTCCCCCCCCCCTCCTCCCCACCCTAAGGTGAGGAGGAGGTGAGGAAATAAAAAGTGGGGGGGAAAGTGGAAAAAAAATGGAAAGAAGTAAGAATGTGATAAAGGTAGGGGTGCAAGGTAAAAAATGAAAAATAAGAATCGCAATAAGCGGTGAAAATGAGAATAAAATTGGGTCAAAAGAGAAAAATTTAAAAGTAGAAATAAAAAATAAGAGTAAAAAAAATAAAAATAAAAATAAAAAACATCAAGTTCTCAATCCATGCAATCTGTACATCTTTTCTTGTGAAGTGTTCTTGTGACCAGGGGAAGAAGAAATTCATGAGGTCCTCTGGAAGGTGGTCAGTCCATGGTATCCTCTTGGTCTTGGGGTTGAGACACAAATCTTCCTCGCTTGTTTGTGTGATGAGTTCCATTGTTCTTTTCAGGTTGAATGATGCCATTGCGGGAAGATGTTGATGCTGATCTTCTGCGGGAGGAGTTGTGTGTGATACTGTGATCAATGAGCTTCAGATCAATTAAAGCTTGGTGTAATTGATCAGGTGATCTGCACACTATCTTTGAGCCCTGGAATGTAAATCTGAGGGAGAAGGGAAATCCCCATTGGTACTTTATGTTTCGCTGTTGTAATTCCACTAAAAGGGGTTTCATTGCACGCCGTTTGGTAATTGTCAGTTGCGATAGATCGGCGAATATCTGGAAATTGTTTCCCTGGAATGTTAAACTGCTCTTCTCTCTGGCTGCTTCCAGAACCTGCTCTTTTGTTCTGTAGTAGTGGAATTTTGCAATGATATCCCTGGGGGGTCCCTCAGATTTTTTGGGGGCTAATGCCCTATGTATTCTATCAAATTCCAGGCGTTCTACAGGCAGTCCCGGCACTAGCTCCTGACACAGTGCTAGAATGGTACCTGAAAGGTCCAGGACCATCTCAGGAATTCCCCTGAATCTCAAATTCGATCTCCTGGCGCGGTTCTCAAAATCTTCTAGTTTGCTATGAAGTACCAAGTTCTCCTCTTTAAGCGCATCTAGTTCTGATTGGCAATCTTGAGTATAAATTTCAATTTCGTCCATTTTTGCCTCTAAAGTCTCTGTGCGGCAGCCCAAGTCTCTTATTTCCTTAGTTAGACTAGTGGTGATTTGCTCTGAGGTGCGCTTTAGCACTTTATTCAGCATTTTCTCGAATTGACTTAGGAGCTCTGAGGGGACTGTCTTACTTAATGTAGCTATTTGTGGGGTATTAGACAAGTCCTCCTCCTCACTGTCCGTGTCCATGTTCCTCAGAGAAGCTGCGGATTTCATTCCCTTTAACAAGCATTGCTTGCCTTTCCCCTCAGTATTAGACTCTGAGGTAGCTGAGGTGGCTGAGGAGAATGCCGCCTTTTTTACAGAGCCCTTCATCTGCTGGGCCGTGCTATTAGGGTTGGATTTACCCTTATTTCTGGCACCCCCCAGCACCATATTTCAATAAAATGGTTCTCCTCACCTCCTGGGAACTCGACCCGTCGTTTTCTGTTCGTTTGCAGCTCTATTAAAATCAATTATTTGCGGTTTTCTTTCCCCACAGAGCGGAGCTCTAGTGCAGCATGACTGTGCAGCTAGACCCCGCCTCCTGGCTCGGTCCATTCTTAGTAGTTTCAATAAAAAGCCAGAGCTCCAACTGCCAAATAGACCAGCTTTTTCTTGTCTTGTAGAAGAGTGGCGCAGAGATAACTCCACCTAATCAAAGGGTGTATTACGGCTGGATAAACCCCTAATGTCACTGTACCCAATAGAAACACCAAAAACCATCTTCATTTCACCTCCAGTGTTGACTCCATTGCATTTTCCCAAAATAGTGAAATCTCCCAATGTTCAGTGAAACGTCGAAATTAAAACTCCCAGTTTTGCTTTTCCCTAGGCAAAATATCTGCAAGCTACCTCATGGGATTTCTTCTGTTAGGACATTTGGACAGCAAGTCTGCAAACCTTAAAACTCAAGTGTAGAGCTTGAACCAAAAATATAGATGTATAGTATGTGATTGTAATGTTCACGTTCTTCTAATCACAAAGTGGAGGTTTCAGTGGACTGATCCTTTCATTTTTCGACCCTTTAATGATCAATAGTATGTGTTAACAGATGCATTCCTTCTGGGGTATGATCCTTGACTAAACACCCAATGTTCTGCTTATGTTCATGAAAATTACTGCCATTCAGAGGATACCCACCAAGCTCTGCATAATATTAAACTTGTCCAAAATAAACCACTTAAGTTCTAATATTGACTAAGCAGTTTCCAAGAACAAACCAATATAAGACAACTTCCTATAGAACATTTCTCGAAGTAAAACTATTTCCTGATTCACAGTTTTTTGTTCTGCAAAGTCCTTGACTTTCTAATTCTCATACTAGAAAGTATAACCACATCGGTTATGGTGAGGTGGACAAAAAGGAACCTAAACTGAAACTATTTACAAAAACATATGGTTTACACCTCATAATGATACTTGCGTTTACTTTGTAAAAAAAAAGTTTTTGATATTCCTATAAAATTGATACCCCTTATGGACCAGAGAATCTTTTGAAGACAAAAAGACATATAGGGATTTTTTTTTACCAGAGCTAGTTTTGAGAAAAAGTCGTTTTAATGTAAATAAATAGTTAAGTGTGACCTAGGGAGTGCTTCTAACTGTTAGGGGGCGTGGCTTGCCGTGACACGTCACTGATCGCTGTTCCCGATGACAGGTGGTGGTGGTTCTAGTGACGATCAGTGACATGTCACTAGGAAGAATGGGGAGATGTTGTGATTACACTAACATCTCCCCGTTCTTCAGCTCTGTGACCAGATCGTGGGACACCGGCTGACATTGAGTCCGCAGGTCCTGCGGCCACGGTCACGGAGCTTTTGATGCCCATTTGCCCAGCTGTGCCATTCTGTCGACGTATATCTGGGTGCGGCGGTCCTTAAGCTGTTAATAAAAAAAAGATTAATAGGAAACCTCCATATATATAATTCTATATCCACAGTTGATCCAGGGAAGCCCCAAAAAATGCAGATAGCTGTTTGAGGCTTGTTGGCCATCATAAATTCAATGTATGTAAACTCCACAGGAATAAACCCTTTATTTTTGGATTAACGGGGGGTGTTTACCCAACATGTAGCAATCAGCAGTTGGGAAGCCTGCCAAATTGCTACACATTCTGGCAAATGAGAAAGTGCCACAAACTTCCCGCAATGCACATGGTTTTGGTACATTGGTTGGCAAAGATGAAGTTAAAACAAGCAGTGAGGAGGTGTTCAATGTATAAATAAATAAGTGGTCCATATTTTCTAGATTGTAAGCTCTAACGAGCAGGGCCCTCTGATCCCTCCTGTATTGAATTGTATTGTAACTGTACTGTCTGCCCCCTTGTTGTAAAGCGCTGTACAAACTGTTGGCGCTATATAAATCCTGTATAATAATAATATAGTGAACTTGGCGTTGAGTTATTCACTTTAAGGTCATCACTGAGGAAAAGGGGGCACTATTTACGTCTCGATGAAAAGAGATTTGGGGGTAGATTCACGTAGAATGGCGTATCTTTGTGCGTTACGTGCGTTACGTTACGCCTCCGCAACTTTTACAGGCAAGTGCCGTATTCTCAAAAGAAAGTTGTGGCGGCGTAGCGTAAATAGGCCGGCGTAAGCCTGCCTAATTCAAAAGGTGGGCGTGTGTTATGTAAATTAACCATGACCCGACGTGATTGAAGTTTTTCACGAACGGCACATGCGCCGTCCGTGGAATTTCCCAGTGTGCATTGCTCCAAAGTACGCCGCAAGGACGTATTGGTTTCGACGTGAACGTAAATGATGTCCAGCCCCATT
Organism: Rana temporaria; assembly: GCF_905171775.1. Classification (NCBI taxonomy): domain Eukaryota; kingdom Metazoa; phylum Chordata; class Amphibia; order Anura; family Ranidae; genus Rana; species Rana temporaria. The sequence goes on along the minus strand of NC_053491.1, from coordinate 463,246,438 downwards.
CACGGACGACTTACGCAAACGACGTAAACTTTTCAAAATTTGACGCGGGAACGACGTCCATACTTAACATTGGTACGCCGCATGTACGTCACCATATAGCAGGGGTAACTTTACGCCGGGAAAAGCCTAATGGCGTAACTGTACTGCCGGGTGTACGTTCGTGAATTTGCGTATCTAGCTGATTTACATATTCTAGGCTTAATCAGCGTACACGCCCCTAGCGGCCAGCGTAAATATGCAGTTAAGATCCGACGGCGTAAGAGACTTACGCCGGTCGGATCTAATAGAAATCTATGCGTAACTGATTCTATGAATCAGGCGCATAGATACGACGGCTCAGACTCAGAGATACGACGGCGTATCTGGAGATACGCCATCGTATCTCCTTTGTGAATCTGGGCCTTCATCTCCAAATACGGAAAGGTTTCTTTGTAGATTCAAACAAGAAAGACGCCGCTCCAGGTGAGCAATCACTACAGTTCGGATGCACTGGGTGCAAGCCACGGCTCCCCACCGGTGATCAATAGGAAGAAAAGAACGGCTGCACACCACAGGAACGTTCCAGCGATTTTATTTCAAAAATAGCAAATGACAGCCAACAAAGACAGAGTGACCGAAACCCACGAGGTGACATGTGCGTCTCCCACTGACCTCAGTGGTTTTTCAAGGTTTGAGGATGATCTGAGTGGATCAACTGTGGGTGTAGCATTGTATATATAGGATTATATCATTTTTTCCCCCTTTTATTGGTGGAACTAGATGGACGTGTGTATTTTTTCAACCAGTCTAACTATGTAAGTATGTTACATTGCTTCCTTACCAGTAGCCTCTGAAGCAATGTCTGAATGTGGATCGGGCTTCAGTAAAAAGGAGGATTTAGACGCACTTCTAATGCCGCGTATACACGATCGGATTTTCTGTCGGAAAAACCTTGGATGGTGTTTCCAATGGAATTAGAAAATATAGTTCCATAGATTGTAAGAGACAAATGTCGGTCAACTTCACCTTGAAAAGTAAAAATGTTTATATACTTGTGCTTTTCTCTAAGGTGTGAGGAACCAATGAATCGGGGATACTTATATCCATAAATATAAAGATTATCGTTACATAAGTTAAAAAAGGTATATGTTGGTCAACTTCACCTTAAAGTGGATGTAAACCCGATTTTTTTTATTTATTTCTTTGATGTCACAATGTTCAGTATAAGATTTCTTATCATCTGTGCCCAGTCTTGCCACACAGAGTTAATCCAGCTCTAAACAATCCTCTTTTATTGTTCAGTGAAATAAAATGGACTTACAGGGAAAAACCTTAGTCCGTTCCGCCCCCTTGCTCTGAGTGACAGGTTATTTACATATCTCATGCACTAGCCTGGAGACAGGCATTATTTTTTATTTCCCACCCCCACTCCTTTTTTGAAGTCATGTGGTTACTTTTCTGGATTTTGACTGAATGTTAGTAATCATAGCAGAATTCAGTGTAAGGAATACACAAGAGAAAATGCATGTTGACAAGGGGAGTGTAGAGGAGGGTGGGGAGTCTACTGACATCACGACTCCACCCACAGAGCTCCAGACAACAGACCCACCCACAGAATCTGCAGATTTTCAGTTCTTATAACAGACAGAGGGCTGTCTGTTATAAGGCTTCCTGATGACGTGGTAACACGAAACGTACGTCGAGGCGCCTGGTCACGCACAATCACGCACTTCCGGTCCCGCTGGCTCCCTGGATCCAAGAGGTGGAATGCACGCTATATGCCAGCTTCCCTAGCATGGAACCGTCTCTCCACTATTTTTGCAATGCCGAACAGCCTCAGTGGCAGGGACAGGCACCAACAAGAGTAAGGGGCCACTTGGCACTGTGTGTTTTAAATTTTTTTTATATTAAAAACATTATTATACTATGGCGGTGCTTTCTCTTCTCTGTTTTGCTTCATGGTAATGGAGTCTGGCTGAATCAAGGGATTAAGAGCCGCGCATGAAGTCCAAGGCTTGTGATACGTGCTATTTTTGACCTCTTTTTAAGTAAACAGGTCAACACCATTTGGTAAGGTGCCATCCTTGAGCACATTTGGGGTGATCTTTCATCTTGGTGAAGGTGGAAACCTTGTATAGTGGATTTGAATCAGCCTTCAAGCACATACTATATTGAGCATTAGCACTTAACTAATGGACTTTTTTGCATATTTATTAATTAATTTGTTTATTTTGTATATTTATCACTATTATTAACCCCATGTGTTTGGGGGTTATTCAGGTTATTATTCACATTGTCTGTTATTTCATTCAATGTATTGTTGGTCACGACTGCAATCATCTTGCACTATCTTTATGAGTATATAGCTATATTTAAACACTTGCAGAGCCCCCTAGTTTCCACTTTACCCAACATTGCTTCAGTTCACTGAATTTTGGGGAGCAGCTCATTAACATTAGTATTTAATTATTAATTATTATTCACTTTAATAATATTAATTTACTATATTCACATATATCTAGTTGGCGTAAGATTTTCACCTCCCAGGTAAGGATACATGCAGGAGGCATGTATATCCTTATAGATCAGCACTATGGCAGTAGTTTAGAAAGGATGAGAGTGGCTTTACATCCACTTTAAAAAGAAAAAGAAAATTGCATCCTTTTATTCTTCTTGAAGATGTGAGGAACCCATTAATTGGAATGCATGTAGCCATAATATGAAAATTATCATTATATAGGTTGAAAGAGACATATGTCAATCAACTTCACTGTAAAAAGAAAAACATGTTTGTATTCCCTTGTTTTTCTTGATGGTGTTAGCAACTCATTCATTTGGGGATACTTACAGTATATCCATAAATATAAAAAAATATATAGTTCCATACAGGGCCGCCATCAGGGGGGTACAGGCAGTACACCTGTAAGGGGCCCGGATGGCAACCCCCTTTATTTTAGGGGTCCGGAGGTCCCCATATGGAAACTCCCCCTTTTTTTATTTTAAAAAAATATTTTATTTTAATATATTTTTATTTTATTTTTTATTAAAGGGCCAATTTTTTTTTTTTTTTTTTAGAGGTCCGGAGGTCCCCAGGGGCCCGAAGGCCCCCAGGGCCCCGGATGGAAACCCCCATTTTTTTTTATAAAAAAAATATATTTTTATTTTATTTTTTATTAAAGACACCATTTTTTTAGGGGTACGAGGGGACCCGGAGATCCCCAGGGCCCTGGATGACAACCCGCCTTTTTTTATAAAAAAAAAAATTATATTATTTTTTTTCTTTTTTATATTTATATATATATATATATATATATATATATATATATATATATATATATATATATATATATATATATTATTAAAGGGCTCAGAGGTCCCCAGGGCCCCATGTGGCAAACCCCCTTTTTTTATTTGTTTTTGTTTTTTTTATTTTTGTTTATATATATTTATTTTTTATGTTTTCATCCAGGGCCCTGGATGGCAACCCCCCCTTTTTTTTATAAATGTTTATTTATATATATATATATATATATATATATATATATATATATATATATATATATATACATATATATATATATATATATTATTAAAGGGCCTAGAGGTTTCTTTTTTTTTTATTATTATTATTATTATTATTATTATTATTAAAGGGCCCAGAGGTCCTGAATGGCAACCCCCCTTTTTTGTATTTTTTTTTTATAAAAAAAAAAAAATGTGTGTATATATATATGTGTATATATATATATATATATATATTTATTTTTTATTAAAGGGCCCAGAGGTCCCCAGGGCCCCGGATGGCTACCCCCTTCTTTATATATATTTTTCTTTATTTCTTCATTCTTCATTTTCTTTATAAAGGGCCCCCCCCCCCGCTTCTCAAGTCGTAGCAGCCCCCCCCGCTTCTCAATTCTCAATTTCAGGTGGCAGCACCCACCGGTTCTCTGCTCCAGGGGGCCCATGCCTGAAGCTGTGTAAGGGGCCCCATAATTCCTGATGGCTGCCCTGGTTCCATAGGTTGAAAGAGACACATGTTGGTCAACTTGACCTTGAAATTCATTTTTTTTTGCATCCTTGTGCTTTCCTCGAAGATGTGAGGAAGACACAAATTGTTGATATTTATATCTATAAATGTAAAGATTATTATTGCATAGGCTGAAAGAGGAATATGTTGGTCAACTTTGCCTTAAAAATAAAATGTTACTATCCTTTTGTTTTTCTCGAAGGTGTTGGGAAGCCATGAATTGGGGATACTTGTATCCATTTTTACTGTGCATAGGTTAAAAGAGACATATATTGGTCAATTCCACCTTTGAAAAGAAAAATTTTTTTTGCATCCTTGTCCTTCCCTCGAAGGTGTGAGAAACATATGAGTTGGGGATATTTATATTTATCCAATACGCAACACTCCATCATAGAATCTTCAGTCTTCCTCTTTGATTTTGTTTCTGAAGAAATCCCATATCTAAGATGCTATTGAACAGTTGAATATATTGCTTGTTCAGAAGTAGGTTTAACAGCAGCATAAAGAACCTGGTTATCATCGCTTGAAGGTTTCTCTTTATTTCTTTTTCCAGCACCAATTTGCAATGCTTCCATGTTTAAATGAGCATACACGGCGCCGCCGAATTCCTAGAGCAGAAAAACAGTGTTATTTAGAATTTATAATAGTTCACCATTAGGGATGCAGTAAGACAATTCAAATAAAAATTCCCTCCCGTTTACTTATTTAGAATCCCACCTTTTACTATGATTGGTAGCTGCAGTTGTAATTTTCACTTTTAGCTACACCTGCTGGAAATGCATTGAACAGCAGCATTACAATTCAAATATATTAGTGTGACACAGGAGCCACAAGCCTTCCCTGCCAGCAGAACACAATGATCACTGCTGGTGATTAACCTGCCTGGCGGTATTCCCGAGTCTGACTCAGGGTTAGATTTTTGTGCTAGGATCGGTAACCCCGAGTCAGACTCGGGCTCGCCTCGCTAGATCCACAGGCTTGGTTTACTTACCTTGTCCCTGGATCCAGCGATGCCACCGCGCTGTGTGAGCGAGCGGGACCTCGCTCGATTCACACAGTGCCTCTGTGTGACGCCGATCTCCGTTCCCTGCGACGTTACGACGCACGGGGACGGAGAACGGCGCCAAATTCAAAAAAGTAAACAAACACTTTACATACAGTATACTGTAATCTTATAGATTACAGTACTGTATGTAAAAAAAACCCCCCCCCCCCCTTGTCCCTAGTGGTCTGTCCTGTGTCATGCATGTCATTTTATATAATAAAAACATTTCTTTCTCTTCGTCCATAGCAACCAAAAGTGTCCCTTTATGTCAAAAATAGTTTTAGATCAGCTAAAAAACAGCGATAATAAATTATAATTACTTGCAGGATTGTGCGATAGCGATTTGTGGGGAAATTCGTCATAAAAAAAAAAAATAATGACAGCGACAATTCTGCAACTGAGCAAATTTCAGTGATTTTGATTTGATTACATTATTGAATAATTTTTATTATAATTATATTATTATTTGTTATAATTATTTTTAATTATTTATTATATTAGAATTTATAATTTTGTTTTTTAAAAAATGTCATACCCGGGATGCCTATTAGAATCTTGTTTGGACAGATTTAAGTGAGTTATTCCTAAGAATTACAGACCTACAATATAAAACGCCAAATTTCCTTGCAAATAATGGTACCGCTTTCAGCATGTTTTTTCTGAAAGAATCATACCGCCAGGGAGGTTAAAACCGCAGGCAGTAGTCGCTTATAAACAAATCCGACAAGCTGGTTGTATCCAAGTTGATCCACGGATCGACTTGGGTACAATCAGCCTGCCCATAGATGTATGAATCTCGGCTGGTCCCTGCTGAACCAGCCAAATTTCGATCAATGTATAGGCAGCTTTACTCTACAAGGGCTACATGACTTTGTGAAAACGGTTTGGGATTTCCAATTAAATTGATAGCAGAGCAAATTTTTCCCATTTAAATTAGGGGCGCTCCCGCGCCGGCCGTACTGCGCATGCTTGTGACGTCATTTTCCCGACGTGCATAGCGCGAGTTTATGTTACGCCGGGCTTTGTGGATCGCGTCGGGTCAATAAAGTTGCGTCGGGAAAAAAAAAAAGATACGGCGAAAAAAAAAAAAATTAAAACAAAAAAAAAAACGCGTCGCTGGACAGAAGGGTCTGCTTTTACAAGGTGTAAACAGTTTACACTTTGTAAAAGCAGCCCTAATTTTACGATTGCAAACTAAAACTTACGGAGAAAAAAACGAAGCTGAAAAGCTTTGTGGATCTCCGTAAGTGCTAATTTGCATACCCGAGGCGGCATTTCGACGCAAAATGCCCCCAGCGGCGGATGCGGTACTGCATCCTAAGATCCGGCAGTGTAAGTCCCTTACACATGTCGGATCTTCTGTCTATCTCTTGGAAACTGATTCTGTGGATCAGTTCCAAAGATAGAAACAGGGATACGACGGCGTATCAGTAGATACGCCGTCGTATCTCTTTTGAGGATATGGCCCATTGTCTTGCAAATGTTTTTTGTTTTCCTTTTAAATTTAAGACAAAAAGTTTTTTTTTTTTTTTTACCAGTGTTAGTTTTGAAAAAAGTACTGTATTTATTGGCGTATAACACTCACTTATTTACCCTGAAAATAGAGGGTAAACTGTGCCTGCGTGTTATACGCAGGGGGCTGTGAAGTTTTTTTTTTCTGAAAATTTCCTCTTAAAGTTAGGGTGCGTGTTATACGCCTGTGCGTGTTATACGCCGATAGATATGGTAATTTTATTGTAAATAAAAATTATACATTTTATTTTATATTTTTTCCTGTTTAAAATGTCACTAAAAATTTTTTGTGGTGCAATGGCAGTTGAAAGTTATTTGCATATGACATTTTTGTTTTCAGTTTTCCATGGGTATTGGTGTGCAAGCAGCCTATGGTTCTACATGGACTATGAATCTATCATAACCGCAGAGATGCTTACCCCCTCCAAAATGTTGAAAAATCCCTAATGGCCCTTGGACAGGCTAAGTTCTTTTTAACTTATCGACTCATATAGTGACACCCCATGAAATTTCTTTGTTGAGTAGAGGTTTAACCTTTGCTCCAACAATCCAGCTCAATCCTTTTATGCTACTCAAGAACTTAAAGCGGGAGTTCACCCAATGATGTTTTTTTTTTCTCTTTTCCCCTTAGCTTCCTGCTCGTTCGGTCTAGGGGAATCGGCTATTTGTTTTAAAATATGAGCCGTACTTACCGTTTTCGAGATGCATCTTCTCCGTCGCGTCCGGGTATGGGTCTTCGGGAGCGGGCGTTCCTTCTTGATTGACAGTCTTCCGAGAGGCTTCCGACGGTCGCATCCATCGCGTCACTAGTAGCCGAAAGAAGCCGAACGTCGGTGCGGCTCTATACTGCGCCTGCGCACCGACGTTCGGCTTCTTTCGGAAAATCGTGACGGGATGGATGCGACCGTCGGAAGCCTTTTGGAAGACTGTCAATCAAAATATGAACCCCCAGTCCCGCAGCCCATACCCGGAAGCGGCGGAGAAGATGCATCTCGTAAACGGTAAGTACAGCTCATATTTTAAAACAACTAGCCGATTCCCCTAGACAAAACGAGCATCCATCTAAGGGGAAAAAGTGTTATGTACGGGTGAACCCCCGCTTTAAACTTAAAGTATTGTATACTGAAAGTGAGTCATCTATCTTTATACCCATACCCAATTGCCTCCACCTGTTCAGCATACTGGTTTTAAACCTTGGTTTCAAATCCTACCCTTGTCAAGGGACCAATTATGGAGAGTTTTTATCAGGTATAATGACCTCATAGTTATTTGTAAGAACATCCAAACAAAAACCTTAGCCCTTCAAAATTTGAAGCTTGCCTCTTAACTCCCTTATGTTCAACTCTCATGTTGTTTTTAAGTCTGCTGACAAAAGGGAAGGCACAGTGGTGCAAAATAGAACAGATTATCTCGCCGAGGCCCTGTAATTAAGTATAAGGCTGCTTTCTTGGATAAACCAATTCATAAGGTACTGTATTTCTACCATTTGGCGAAGGTTAACAAAGATCAGAATAATCCTCTCAGTCACCCTATTAGTGGATCAATGGATCAAGGCAACTGGAACGGTCCAATCGGGTTACTTCAATATACGTTTTTTGTTGCAACTGACTGTGTGAGTTATTGTGGACGCACCATGCTGCACTCCATCTACGTACATGCTGATTGGCCATGAAGGAGATGCAGCACACTGATGAGGCCATATCTGTGCTCCCCTTCTGTAAGCAGTGTGATGCCACGTACACACGGTCGTTTTTCGGCATGAAAAAAAACGAAATTTTTTAAAATGTCATTTAAAATGATCGTGTGTGGGCTTCACATTGTTTTTCGGCCTCTGAAAAACGACAAAAAAAAAATTCGAACCTGCTGCATTTTTTAATGTCGTTTTTCAAAATGTCGTTTTTCGTTACGTAAAAAATGATCGTGTGTGGGCAAAAATGAAGTTTTAAACCCACGCATGCCCAGAAGCAAGTTATGAGACGGGAGCGCTCGTTCTGGTAAAACTACTATTCATAATGGAGTAAGCACATTCATCACGCTGTAACAGACAAAAAAGCGCGAATCGTCTTTTGCTAACAAGGAATCAGCTAAAAGCAGCCCAAAGGCGAATAGAACTTCCCCTTTAGAGTGCCGTTGTACGTGTTGTACGTCACCGCGTTTTTTTTCATAATTTTTCCAAAACGATGGTGTGTGGGCAACGTCGTTTTTAATGATGAAATTGGAAAAACTTTGTTTTTTTTTCATGATGAAAAACGACCGTGTGTACGCGGCATTAGAAAGAAAGCATCGACCTATACTATGAGTCTGACTGTCTTACACTGATAGAACTCCCTTTCCCACTATGATGGGACCCCAGGAAGCTAATAAAAATACAGATTTAAGGTGCTATTACTAGGTAGGCAGTAGGTGGTTTGACAAAACAGACAGCTGGTGGACATGGTGGTGAATGGAAGATTGTGATTCTCACCTCTTGACTAGTATCTGCATTACTGGATCCAACATTTGACATTTCCACTTAAAGAGAAAGACAATGAATTAATGATATAATGACACAAAAGCAAAGAAAGGTAAAGGAAATTATTAAGAGAAGGAAATTGAAGGAAATCGTTAAGAGAAATAAAGTGAAAGAAAGGGAAGTGAATCTCAGAAAAGGAAAGAAAGGCAAAGGGAGGGTAGAAAAAAGGTAAATGGAAGGATAGAGAAGAGCAGGAAAAGCAAGTAAAAGGCAGGAAAAGGAAAATAAAGGAAGTAAAAGGGAAAGGGAAAAGAAAGGAGAGAACAGAAACGGAAATGGTGTAAGAAAAGGAAGATAAAAGGGAAGGGGGAAAGAAAAGCAAAATAAAGGTGAAAGGAAAATAAATTGAAAGGAAAAGAAAAAGTGGAAAAAAAGATGGTAGGAAAGAAAAGGGAATGAAAGATAGGAAAGGAAAGGAAAGGATAGAAGAAAGGAAAGGATAGAAGAAAGGAAAGGATAGAAGAAAGGAAAGGATAGAAGAATGGAAAGGAAAGGAAAGGAAAGAAGAAAGGAAAGGAAAGAAAAGGAAAAGAAAAAAGAAAGGAAAAGAAAAAAAAAAGGAAGAGAAAGGAAAAGAAAAGAAAGGAAAGGAGAAAGGAAAGGAAAGGAAAGGAAAGGAAAGGAAAGGAGAAAGGAAAGGAAAGAAGAAAGGAAAGGAAAGGAAAGGAAAGGAAAGGAAAGGAAAGGAGAAAGAAAAGGAAAGGAAAGCAGAAAAGAAAGAAAATGAAAAAGCAAGGGAAAGGAAAGAAGAAAGGAAAGAGGAAAGGAAAGCAGAAAAGAAAGAAAAGGAAAAAGGAAAGGAAAGGATAGAAGAAAGGAAAGGATAGAAGAAAGGAAAGGAAAGAAGAAAGGAAAGGAAAGGAAAGGAAAGAAGAAAGGAAAGGAAAGGAAAGGAAAGAAAAGGAAAGGAAAGAAGAAAGGAAAGGAAAGGAAAGAAGAAAGGAAAGGAAAGGAAAGGAAAGAAGAAAGGAAAGGAAAGGAAAGAAGAAAGGAAAGGAAAGGAAAGGAAAGAAGAAAGGAAAGCAAAGGAAAGGAAATGAAAGAAGAAAGGAAAGGAAAGGAGAAAGGAAAGGAAAGGAGAAAGGAAAGGAAAGAAGAAAGGAAAGGAAAGGAAAGCAGAAAAGAAAGAAAATGAAAAAGGAAGGGAAAGGAAAGAAGAAAGGAAAGAGGAAAGGAAAGCAGAAAAGAAAGAAAAGGAAAAAGGAAAGGAAAGGGGAAAGGGAGGAAGAAAGGAAAGATGAAAGGAAAGAGCAAAGGGAATGAAAGAGGAAAGGAAAGAGGAAAGGAAAGGAAAGAAGAAATGAAAGAAGAAATTAAAGGAAATTAAAGAAGAAAAGAAAGGAGAAAGGAAAAAGGAAAGAAGAAATGAAAGGAAAGGAAATGAAAGGAAAAAGGAAAGGGGAAATGAAAGGAAAAAGGAAAGGGGAAATGAAAGGAAAGGAAAGGGGAAAGGAAAGGAAATGAAATGAAAGAAGAAAGGAAAGGAAAGAAGAATTGAAAAGAAAAGCAGAAAAGAAAGAAAAGGAAAAAGGAAAGGAAAAAGGAAAGGAAAGGAAAGGGGAAAGGAAAAAGGGGAAAGGAAAAATGGGAAAGGAAAGGGGAAAGGAGAAAGGAAAGGGGAAAGGAAAATAAAGAAGAAAGGAAAGACGAAATTAAAGGAAAGTAAAGGAAAGAATAAAGGAAAGGAAAGCAAAGCAAAGGGAAGGAAATTAAAGGGAAAGGAGAAAGGAAAGGAAAGAAAAGGAAAGGAGAAAGAAAAGAAGAAATGAAAGGAAAGTAAGGGAAAGAATAAAGGAAAGGAAAGAAAAGGAAAGGAAAGAAAAGCAGAAAAGAAAGAAAATGAAAAAGGAAGGGAAAGGAAAGAAGAAAGGAAAGAGGAAAGGAAAGCAGAAAAGAAAGAAAAGGAAAAAGGAAAGGAAAGGGGAAAGGGAGGAAGAAAGGAAAGATGAAAGGAAAGAGCAAAGGGAATGAAAGAGGAAAGGAAAGAGGAAAGGAAAGGAAAGAAGAAATGAAAGAAGAAATTAAAGGAAATGAAAGAAGAAAAGAAAGGAGAAAGGAAAAAGGAAAGAAGAAATGAAAGGAAAGGAAATGAAAGGAAAAAGGAAAGGGGAATTGAAAGGAAAAAGGAAAGGGGAAATGAAAGGAAAGGAAAGGGGAAAGGAAAGGAAATGAAATGAAAGAAGAAAGGAAAGGAAAGAAGAATTGAAAAGAAAAGCAGAAAAGAAAGAAAAGGAAAAAGGAAAGGAAAAAGGAAAGGAAAGGAAAGGGGAAAGGAAAAATGGGAAAGGAAAGGGGAAAGGAGAAAGGAAAGGGGAAAGGAAAATAAAGAAGAAAGGAAAGACGAAATTAAAGGAAAGTAAAGGAAAGAATAAAGGAAAGGAAAGCAAAGCAAAGGGAAGGAAATTAAAGGGAAAGGAGAAAGGAAAGGAAAGAAAAGGAAAGGAGAAAGAAAAGAAGAAATGAAAGGAAAGTAAAGGAAAGAATAAAGGAAAGGAAAGAAAAGGAAAGGAAAGAAAAGAAAAGAAAAGAAAAGAAAAGAAAAGAAAAGGAAAGGAAAGGAAAGGAAATAGGAAAGGAAAGGGGAAAGGAAAAGGAAAGGAAAGGAAAGAAAAGAAGAAAGGAAAGGAAAGGAAAGAAGAAAGGAAAGGAGATAATAATGAGTAGGTTAAAAAACAAATGTTTATATCTATACTCTCCCCCTACCGTTATTATCATTGCTCGGGGCCCTTGATGCAGGGTTCACAGGTGAAGGTAAAAACTTTACTCTGGAAAGACGTCAATGTATAGGATTAAAAAATAAAAAGTTCAAAACATTATAAGCCACATTCACTGAGCAAACAAACAGCAAACACACAACACGCAGAGCCTCTGATTTGCAACTTCAGAGGTAAATCATAATCGATATATTTGTTCTGATTAAATACTCCAGAAAATACTGAAGACACCAACTGTCAGGCAACTGGCTTTCCAGGAGGTCAGCCTACAGTGAAAGGGACAACTGTATATTTAACAGGGTAGTAAAAAAAAGATCTGTATTTATATCCAACAATAAGCTGACATTAACACTGAAATACTTACCTCTCTTTCTTTTTACAAATTACACCTGGCAATAAAATATAAAAATAATATTATTACCCTAGTGACAATTTCGCTGTTAGAAAAGTACATAAGTCCTTATATGCAATCTTATTAAATTAAGCTTAAATTTACCTCTGTTGCTTCAAAGAGGATGATCAGTACTACCACATCATTGATCTCCACTGCAAGAGGAACAACTGAATGAAGAATGTTCATAATCCATCACTTCCGTGAGTGTTGGATCACTGATCCCCCTGCTGCACCCAGTGGTTCGATCCACCAGTCCTGAGTCACTATTGTGCCCTATAGTGATGTACAGGTCAACAGGAGAAACCACAGAAGGGACATTGGGGAAGTTTCAGATTTTGAACATTCTTTAGATGGTGATATATTCTAAAGCAAAGATCAGTAATGAGGAATAAGTATTGATTTTTTTAGGCAAACCTTTTTTTGGGGATCTTTTATTTTAGGTCTAATCTCAGTTTACTGATCTTCAACGTTTAACAAGTAAAAACTCTGTGACTGAACATCTAACAGACCATCCTCTCAAGAAAAAGCATCTAATATAGTATTTGTATATTTTCAGTGGAAGTGTAGCAACTGAAATCTCTGCTAACATATATACAGTATATATATATATATATACACAAATATGAAGAAAAGGAAAAAACTGCACTAATAAAATAATAAGAGAACCTGTACCTCAAACGGGTAAAAAAGTGATAGCTAGTGAAGCAAATGTAAAGCTGCACCTTACTGTGTGACATTAAACAGTGATACAAATATGGAAAAAAAAACAAGTTGCGCTAAACAATATAAACAATTGATGTGACCAAATATATATACACAAACCATCTGGATCACATTTAAGGGAATGAAATTTACAATTACAGTACAATATTTTTTAAAGCTTTTTGGTTAAAGAGGATCTGCTTATAAACAGTAGCCAATCTCTAACATGCTGATCATTTCTTAGACCAACATGCAGGGCCGTTTGAAGGAATTTGGGGGCCCCAAGCAAAATGGGGGCCCCCAATCATCCCCCCTGCACGCAAAGCCTACGTTAGCGCTACAATAATTTTTTACACCCATGTTCTTACTCCTCCCCCCCTCCCTAGTCCCTATGTTTTTCTATTCTCACCTCCCCTTCTTCCCTGTAGGCAGCCGCTGTAGAATGGCCGAGCTCCTCTTCCTCCTGTCAGTCCGGTGCTCTATCAATATGGGTCCCCAGTCCCCTATCAGATAGTACCCGGGCCGGGTACTGCGCGGTACAGGAGATTTAGTTTCCTGTGTTCCCGGCCGGACTGAAGGCAAGTGAGCATTCAGTGTGCACTTCCTGTCAGTCCGGCCGGGAACAAGAAATTGAATCTCCTGTACCACGCGCGGTACCCGGCCGGACTGACAGGACTCCAGGAGGAAGGAAGAGGAGCTCGGCCACACTACAGCCTGGGAAGGGGAAGTTGGGGGCCCCAAGCCAGCTCGGGGCCCCAAGCAATTGTTTGTTTTGCCTGTCCTGTAGCGACAGGCCTGCCAACATGTGAACAGCAGATAGAAGCCTTTTTTCATTTTTAGGCTTGCGGTCCTAATTACAACAGTATAAATGTAATTATTCCTTCAGAGAAGTGTTTCATAAAGCAGAACTCCATGAATATGTTTTTCTCTCATACAGTGGGGCTGTGCAGCACCTCATGGCAGGGCTGTCTTAATGAGAGGGCACACCTGGGCACTGCCCAGGGGCCCCAGCTGCATGGGGGGCCCCTGCACATTCTCCAAAGCAGCTGGTCCTTGAGCCCACGCTGCCCCGAAATTGGGGGCCCCATGAAGGCACTGAGAGTGATGGATACACAGGGGAGGCAGGCTGGCAGCAGTGCGCCTTGCTGTGCAGAATGATACCCATTATTTCACAGCCAGCAGGAAGGGGCAGGGCCGGAGCGCCAGTGATGGTCTGACACCACCCCATGCAGCATGAATGCTTGGGACTCTAAGGAAGGGATGTAGAGAGGCCACAGTGTAGGGAAATCAGGGATGTAGTGGGGTCACAATACAAAGGTGTATTTTATGGTATATGGTAACAGTGCTGGGGGGAATATCTAGGGTGTAGAGGATTCAGAGTACTGGGGGGATATCTGGGGTGTAGACGGGTCAGAGTGCTGGGAGATATCTGGGGTGTAGAGGGGTCAGAGTGCTGGGGAGATATCTGGGGTGTAGAGGGGTCAGAGTGCTGGGGAGATATCTGGGGTGTAGAGGGGTCAGAGTGCTGGGGGATATCTGGGGTGTAGAGGGGTCAGAGTGCTGGGGGGATATCTGAGGTGTAGAGGGGTCAGAGTGCTGGGGGGATATCTGGGGTGTAGAGGGGTCAGAGTGCTGGGGGGACATCTGGTGTGTAGAAGGGTCAGAGTGCTGGGGGGATATCTGGGGTGTAGAGGGGTCAGAGTTCTGGGGGGATATCTGGGGTGTAGAGGGGTCAGAGTGCTGGGGGGATATCTGGGGTGTAGAGGGGTCAGAGTTCTGGGGGGATATCTGGGGTGTAGAGGGGTCAGAGTGCTGGGGGATATCTGGGGTGTAGAGGGGTCAGAGTACTGGGAGGATATCTGGGGTGTAGAGGGGTCAGAGTGCTGGGGGATATCTGGGGTGTAGAGGGATCAGAGTGCTGGGGGGATATCTGGGGTGTAGAGGGATCAGAGTGCTGGGGAGATATCTGGGGTGTAGAGGGATCAGAGTGCTGGGGGGATATCTGGGGTGTAGAGGGGACAGAGTGCTAGGGGGGATATCTGGGGTGTAGAGGGGACAGAGTGCTGGGGGGATATCTGGGGTGTAGAGGGGACAGAGTGCTGGGGGGATATCAATCTAGTAGATGTATTATATGCACAGGACAGCTTTGTTAATTTATGTATGTAGTATTTTCTCACTGTTTCTTTGCTTTACAGAATGATTGTTCATGTAGTTAATGCGGAGCTCCACCCACTTGATGTCTGTTTACCTGCCCTGTCTCCCTTGTAGGGGCCCCAGAGCATTACTTTGCCCAGGGGCCCATGATGCTATTAAGACGGCTCTGCCTCTTGGGTTAACTGCTTGTTTTGTCTAGGGGCGCACCCAAAGACTATACTTACCCAATCCTTCGATCCTCCGGTATACAGTGCTCGCCCATGTCCAGTAGTTGACTGTTCCTGCCATCCTTATGTCCAGAGCAGGTCTATGGGGGTAATGACATAATTAACCGCTTGCCAACTGCCGCCTATACATATACGTCGGCAGAATGGCATGGCTGCGCAAAGCAACGTACCTACCCCTGCCGCGTGCTCCGTGACCATGCCTGCGGGACCCATGAACTCTATGTCCGCCGGTGTCCCGCCATCGTGTCACGGAGCGGCAGAATGGGGAGAAGCCTATGTAAACAAGGCATTTCCCTGTTCTGCCTAGTGACAGGACAGTGATCTACTGCTCCCTGTTATAGGGAGCAGTGATCACTGTCGTGTCACTTGTACCCCAACCCCCCACAGCTAGAATCATTCCCTAGGACACACTTAAAGGGGTTGTAAAGGTATTTTTTTCCCTAAATAGCTTCCTTTACCTTAGTGCAGTCCTCCTTCACTTACCTCATCCTTCCATTTTGCTTTTAAATGTCCTTATTTCTTCTGAGAAATCCTCACTTCCTGTTCTTCTATCTGTAACTCCACACAGTAATGCAACGCTTTCTCCCTGGCATGGAGAAACCCTCTTGAGGGGGGAGGGGGCGAGCAGGAGTGTCGGGACACTCTCTCCTTTGCAGATAGAGAAAGGAGCTGTGTGTTAGGGGGCGTCCTGACACTCCTGCTCGCCCCCTCCCCCCTCAAGAGGGTTTCTCCACACCAGGGAGAAAGCCTTGCATTACTGTGTGGAGTTACAGACAGAAGAACAGGAAGTGAGGATTTCATAGCTTCAGCAAATCTCCTAGGCATCCTTCTGGGTTGGAGGCATGTGCCTCTTACCAGGCCTGAAGGCCTTGATCCTTGGGTGTACCACCTGTTACCTACTATTAAAAGCGGAGCTCCACCCTAAAGTGTAACTTCCGCTCATCGGAACCCCCCCCCCCCTCCAGTGTCACATTTGAGACAGGTATTTGCACCCACTTCCGGCCACACAGTCCGCGGGTAGACTGTGGGCAGGACGTCAGATCCTGTAACCCGTTGTGTTCTGGGAATCACACGGCTCTCAGAACACATCGGGGACCAGTAAACACAGCGCACACGACTCGTGCATGCAGCATAGGGAACCAGGCAGTGAAGCCGCAATGCTTCACTTTCTGGTTCCCTCACCAAGGATGGAGGGGGGAGCAGCAGGGTGACGAGCGATCGCTTGTCCTCTGCTGCGGACGGCGCTGGACTCCAGGACAGGTAAGTGTCCATATATTAAAAGTCAGCAGCTGCAGTATTTGTAGCTGCTGGCTTTTAATATTATTTTTTTTGGCGGAGATCCGCTTTAAGATGGACCTCACCCATGTTGTTTCTACTGCTATAAGAATATATTGTTTGGGACAATGGAGAAACACCTAAATCTCCTCTGGTCGATGGCTACAGTTATTACTTGGTACAGAAAAAACACAGGAACCCATGTGGTAATAGATATCATCTCTGGGGAGGTGAAGTCAGGGCTCCATGCAGGGCCTGGTAGTTGCAAGTCCTGTCCTTGGGTATTCCAGCTATCCCTGCCCCATTTTATTTTGAATAAATCTTTAAAATAACATTCAAGAACCTTGGACTGCCATTATTGAGCAAAAACAAATATGAGTACTACACCTGGGGACAATTTTATCTCAAGTTGGGGTTAGGGTGACCACGTGTCCCGGATTGCCCGGGACAGTCCCGCATTTTGCAGGTCTGTCCCAGGCACATTCATTCCAGGACAATACAGTGTCCCGGAATGAAACTGACACAGCCACCCCCCCAAGCCAAACTAATTCCCCCAAAAAAGGGCGCCACATCACTGCTTTACTCACTGACAGTACTTGTCCTGGACAGGAATGACTGGAGGAGTACAGTCCCTGCCCCCTGCCTGTGATTGGAGCAATCAGAAATCCCGCCTCTTGTGTCCAATCACTGTGCTGTGATTCGTTACAGCACAAGCTGATTTTTGGGAAAGGGGGGTGTCCCTGAATGGTAGTTTGGAAATGTGGTCACCCTAGTTGGGGTCCTACTTGCATTACACAAGGCCAAACTGAGTGGAGGCACTGCCAGGGAGACTTACTAGTGAGTTGTAGGCAAAATTTGTAACTGAATCTTCTGCTGATATTTGCAGGTAAATCAAGAATTGTATTTAAGTTGCATTAACGCATAACTACAAAAAAAAAAACATTCCTCCCTGGGTGATTTATGTGCATTGCAAGGATTATAACAAACTTTGTTGCAGATTCCTACCTTTTGTTATTCTGAAGAAATCCATGTGTGTTGGCCTGTGCCTCTGTTCAGAGTGAGTGTAATGGGAGTGGTTTCATAGGTGTATACACCCCTCCCCCTCTGTATACACCCTCCCCTCTGCTACTTAACTGACCAGATCAATATCCCAGGAGTTCTGATTCAAAAGTGTTTCTTTAATTTTTTTGAGCAGTGTATATATATATATATGGGGCCAGATCCACAGATAATTAGATGGGTGCAGCGTATCAGAGATACGCTATGCCGCCGTACCTTACCTGGCGGATCTTCGAATCCTCACAGAATTTGCACCTTAAGTTACGGCGCCGTAGTGTATTTCTGGCGGCAGAATTCAAATCGGCGGGTAGGGGGCGTGATTCATTTAAATGAAGCGCGTCCCCGCGCCGAATGAACTGCGCATGCGTCGTTCCAAAATTTCCCGCCGTGCATTGCGCTAAATGACGTCGCTAGGATGTCATTTTTTTAACTTAGACGTGAGTTACGTCCATCCCTATTCACGGACGACTTACGTAAAAAAAAATTAACATTTCAAATTTCGACGCGGGAATGACAGCCATACTTAACATGGCAAGTCTATCTATACGCCGCAAAATATCAGCTTTAACTATACGCCGGAAAAAGCCGACTACAGACGACGTTAGAAAATGCGACGGCCGCGCGTACGTTCGTGGATCGTCGTAAATTGCTAATTTGCATACCCGACACGGAAAACGACGCAAACTCCACCCAGCGGGCGCCGAAGTATTGCATCTAAGATCCGAAGGCGTACGCCTGTCCGATCTTACCCAGATGCCGTCGTATCTTGGTTTGAGGATTCAAACTAAAGATACGACGCGGGAAATTTGAAAGTACGCCGGCGTATCAGTAGATACGCCGGCGTACTTGCTCTGTGGATCTCCCCCATGATTTATTTTTTTAATCACCTTTAATCATTTATTTACATTTTTTTAAATGTTTTAACCTCCCAGTCTGCTCACCTCTCTTCTTCAGGACAATCAATATGACACACAAAATAATCAAAACGAGCAAGCCCCCTACTCCAGCAAGAATCGCTGTAAGAAAATGGAAGAATAAATCAAATTTGATATATTTAACAGAAAAGGCATACTTCTATCCCATATTGATCACATATCAACTAACAACCTTTTAAGTTTATATATAGCCTTGGAGACAATAAAGTAGTCCCGCCACTGACTCATTTGGGTTTGGGTATTATAAGTAGACTGAAGAGTAATGCCGCGTACACACGATAATTTTTCGGGTTGTAAAAAACAACGTTTTTTTTTTATGTCGTTAACCGCTTCCATACCGGCACTTACGCACCTTCCTGCCCAAGCCAATTTTCAGCTTTCAGCACTGTCGTATTTTGAATGACAATTGCGCGGTCATGCTACACTGTACCCAAACAATGTTTTTATCATTTTGTTCCCACAAATAGAGCTTTCTTCTGGTGGTATTTGATCACCTCTGCAGTTTTTATTTTTTGCGCTATAAACAAAAGAAGAGCGACATTTAAAAAAAAAAACACAATATTTTTTACTTTTTTATTTAATAAATATCAAATTTTTTTTAAAAAAAAACATTTTTTTCCCTCAGTTTAGGCCGATATGTATTCTTCTACATATTTTTGGTAAAAAAAAAATCGCAATAATCATATATTGATTGGTTTGCGCAAAAGTTATAGCGTCTACAAAATAGGTGATAGATTTATGGCATTTTTATTTTATTAATTTTTTTACTAGTATTGGCGCCAATTTGCGATTTTTTTACTGTCACCGTGACATTGCGGCGAACACATCGGACACTTTTGACACGTTTTTGGGACCATTCACATTTATACAGCGATTAATGCTATAAATATGCATTGATTACTGTGTAAATGTGACTGGCAGGGAAGGGGTTAACCACTAGGGGGCGTTGAAGGGGTTAATATGTGTCCCTAAGGTGTGTTATAACTGTAGGGGGGAGGGGACTCTCAAGGGGAGGAGACCGATGTGTGTTCCTCTGTACTGGGAACACACATTGGTCTCCTCACCGCTGACAGGAGTGTGGATCTGTGTGTTTACACACACACATCAGCACTCCTGCCGTGATTACTGACAATCGTGGGCACCCGGCGGCAATCGCGGCCGCCGGGCACCCTGTATTTACAGGAGTCCACAGGAACAGATACCCGGAACCGCTCGATAGCGTCACCATCCACCATCCAATGCATCCAGTGAAAAAGTAAAGAAAAGATGCACCATAGCGTAACTCTGTATCAAATAAGAATTTATTAAAACAGTAGATGTACTTATAAACATAGAAGTAAAATCAGCATTAAAAAAACAAACAAAGCCGACTGGCATTCAAGGAGCTCTCCTCCTTTGCGTGGTGACGTCACTGCGCGTCCTCCCAGACGCGTTTCGTCATCAATAGGACGTTATCAATCCTTGAAAGGGTGTCCTTTGCTGGTTATCACCCGTGTATGGACCTGATACAAACACACCTTGGGCAATCACTATTCATTTTGTCATTATTGTTTAATGTTTATGGCGCGGCTTTGCTCCTGTTTTTTATGCTCTATTTTTTCACAACGTTTTTAATGTTGTCATTTTTCGGGTTGTAAAAAATGGTCGTGTGTAGGCTTTAATGACGTGAAAAATCCGCGCATGCTCAGAAGCAAGTTATGAGACGGGAGCGCTCGTTCTGGTAAAACTATCGTTCGTAATGGAGAAAGCACATTCATCACGATGTAACAGACAGAAAAGAGCGAATCGTGTTTTACTAACACAAAATCAGCTAAAGCAGCCCAAAGGGTGACGCCATCCAAATGGAACTTCCCCTTTATAGTGCCGTTGTACGTCACCGCGCTT
The DNA here is from genome assembly GCF_905171775.1 of Rana temporaria. Classification (NCBI taxonomy): domain Eukaryota; kingdom Metazoa; phylum Chordata; class Amphibia; order Anura; family Ranidae; genus Rana; species Rana temporaria. The sequence continues at coordinate 463,226,019 of NC_053491.1, read as the reverse complement.
TGCTAGAGCATTTTTTTTCCACGATCGTGTGAAGGCAAGGGCGTTTTAATGATCAAGTTGAAAAAAACTTTGTTTTTTCTAGAGCCTGAAAAACTTCGTTTTTTTTACAACCCAAAAAATGATCGTGTGTACGCGGCATAAGAATACAAATCAAATTCCCCTCTCTTTAAAAAATAGAGGTAAATAACTCAGAAGAGTCAGAAGCCTCAAGAGCTCTACTAGTTGATTGCATATAATAAACCCAAATTTACCCATTAGCCCAAATCAATCGTATTGTATGGTAAAAAATAAATACAAATACATGTTCTTCTGGAGACAGGATGTGAGTGGCTTAAAGTTCTCTTTAAAGGTAAGGCAATTAGCATTTTCTAAATAGAGGTGGACAACATAAATCAGGTATTAGGTACTATATTTAGCAGCGCACCGTCATTTTTGTGGCCGAAAGTGGGGCGCTTTTAACCTTCACTAATGGCGGGAAAAAGGGTTAAATGCGCCCGCACTTTGCTGGCGATGCCCATTGATTTCAATGGACAGAGGTGCTGTAGAAGCAGTGTATATACCGCTCCTACCGCGCCTCAAAGATGCGGCTTGCATGACATTTTTGGGCGTCCTGTCAGTGCACCGCACCAGTGTGAAAGCACTCATGCCACGTACACATGACCGTTTTTTTCAGGTTGTAAAAAAATTACGTTTTTTTTCTAATGTCATTAACCACTTCCATACAGGGCACTTACACACCTTCTCGCCAAGACCAATTTTCAGCTTTCAGCGCTGTTGCACTTTGAATGACAATTGCGCGGTCATGCTACACTGTACCCAAACTACATTTTTATTATTTTGTTCCAACAAATAGAGCTTTCTTTTGGTGGTATTTGATCACCTCTGGGATTTTTATTTTCCGCAATTTAAAAAAAAAATTACCGAAAATTTGGAAAAAAAATAAGTTTTTTTTGTTTCAGTTACAAAACATTGTAAATAAGTATGTTTTCTACTTCACTGATGGGCACTGATGGTACTGCACTGACAGGCACTGATGGGCACCGATGAGAGGAGGTGGTATTGATGGGCACTGATGATGGGCACTAATATGAGGCACTGATGGGCACTGATAAGTGGCACAGATAGGCGGCATGGATGGGCACCGATAGGCGGCACGGATGGGCACTGATAAGAGGCATGGATGGGCACTGATAGGCGGAATGGATGGGCACTGATAGGTGGCATGGATGGGCACTGATAGGTGGCACGGATGGGCATGGATGGGCACTGATAGACTGCAATGTGTTGTACTAATGGATGCCAATCAGTGCCAAACAATAATGCCTGCCAGTCAGTGATGCCCATTATGGGCACTGATTGGCATCCATTGTGGGCACTGATTGGCATCCATTTTTGATTTGCATCCCTGGTGGTCTAGGGTGGCATACTTGTGGTGGGCATCCCTGGTGGTCTGGTGGCATCCGACGGAGACTCTTTACCTAGATCGGTGTTGCGGGGTGTCAGACTGACACCCTGCAACAACGATCGACTTGACAGGGGCTCAATATCCTGAAGACATCATATGACGTCCAGTCAGGATATTGAAACCACTTTGCCGCCGTCATTTTGCTATATGGCGGGCGGCAAGTGGTTAAAAACGATCGTATGTGGGCTCCAGAGCATTTTCCACAACGTAAAAAATGGGCATTAAAAAATTCGAACATGCTCTAATTTTTCACAACGTTTTTAACGTTGCCATTTTTAACGTCGTAAAAAATGGTCGTGTGTGGGCTTTAATGACGTGAAAAACCTGTGAAAAACCTGCGCATGCTCAGAAGCAAGTTATGAGACGGGAGCGCTCGTTCTGGTAAAACTACCGTTCATATCAGAGTAAGCACATTCATCACGCTGTAACAGATGCGCGAATCGTCTTTTACCAACACGGAATCAGCTAAAGCAGCCCCAAGGGTGGCGTCATCCGAATGGAACTTCCCCTTTATAGTGTCGTCGTACCTGTTGTACGTCACCGTGCTTTGGTAGGGCATTTTTTTTTCACGATCGTGTGTAGGCAAGTTTTTCGGGTTGAAAAAAACTTCATTTTTTCTAGACCATTAAAAATTAAATTTTTTACAACCTGAAAATTGGTCGTGTGTACACAGCATTAGGCTTTTACACTGGAGTGAGAGGAGAGGCTGTCATAACCCCTGGTATCCCAAGTCTACAGAAAAGGTCTACAGATTAAAGTAATGGCTGAAGAATGATGCACTATCACAATTCTACAGTAATGGCTGATAGATGACACATTTATCCAAGTCTAAAGTAATGGCTGATGGATGATGCACTATCCCAAGTCTAAAGTAATAGCTGAAGAATGATGCACTATCCCATGTACACTTTTCAGCGAGGAAGCCGACGAGGAACATGTTCTCTATTTCCTCGTTGTTCAATGAGATCAATGAGATCCTCGGCGGCTTCAACACAGAACTCGACGAGGAACTCGATGTGTTTGGCACGTCGAGTTCCTCGGACGTGTGTATGGGGCCTTAGTCACAAAGTGTCTCTTTGGCAATGGTCAAACATAAAAGCTCAGGAGAAATATATTGAGAATCATAGTGCAATATGTTTATTGCAGATAAGGCAGGTAAAAGCAGGTATAAAAAAAACAATGCGCACTTACATTTGAAAGTGCTGTAAGTCAGCACCAACATGTACAGCTTTAAGTAAATGTGCTCGCCCTCTCACCAAACCGTGGCGCTTGTTCCAAAGCACAGGAGATGGGAATCCAAGAAATCGGACTTGATGTCGGTAAAGGGCGGACCTGCAGCCTCTATGCATTTCGTGTTCAACACATCATCAGGAATCTTGATGATGATCCCAAGTCTAAATTAATGGTGCAGGATGACGCACTATCCCAAGTTTACAGTAATGGGTGATATCTAATCACCCGAGTCTACTGTAGTAGCTGCTGGATAACACACTAACCCAACTCTACAGTAATAGCTGCTGAATGACACACTATCCAAAGTCTACAGTAATAGCCGATGGATGACACACTAACCCAAGTCTACAGCAATGGTTGATGGATGACGCACTATCCCAAGTCTAAAGTAATGGCTACTGGATGACGCACTAACCCAAGTGTACAATAATGACTGCTGGATGGTGCACCAACCCAAGTCTACAGTAATAGCTGATGGATGACACACTAACCAAAGTCTACAGTAATAGCTGATGGATGATACACTAACCCAAGTCTACAGTAGTAGCTGCTGGATGACACACTAACCAAAGTCTACGGTAATTGCAATGGATGATGCAATAATGTAAATCTACAGCAATTTTCCTGGATGACACACTAAAACCTAAGTCTACAATAATGACTGCTAGAATTGTCACTAACCCAAGTCTATACTAATGGCTGCCGGATGACGGACTAAGTCAAGTCTACGGTAATGGCTGATGGATGACACACTAACCCAAGTCTACATTAATGACTGCTGGAGCACACACTATCCAAAGTCTACAGTAATGGCTGATGGATGACACACTAACCCACGTTTTAAGTAATGGCTGAAAGTGGATGCATAATCCCAAGTCTATGGTAATGACTGAAGAATGATGCACTATCCAAAGTCTAAAGTATTGGCTGATGGATGACGAACTAACCCAAGTATAAAGTACTGACTGAAGAATGATGCACTATCCCAAGTCTACAGTAATGGCTGATGGATGATGCACTATCCCAAGTCTACAGAAAAGGCTGATGGGTGACACACTAACCCAAGATTAAAGTAATGGCTGAAGAATGATGCACTATCACAATTCTACAGTAATGGCTGATAGATGACACACTTATCCAAGTCTAAAGTAATGGCTGATGGATGATGCACTATCCCAAGTCTAAAGTAATAGCTGAAGAATGATGCACAATCCCAAGTCTAAGGTAATGACTGAAGAATGATGCACTATCCCAAGTCTAAAGTATTGGCTCATGGATGACGAACTAACCCAAGTCTATACTAATGGCTGCTGGATGACGCACTAACTCAAGTCTAAAGCAATGACCGAAGAATGATGCACTATCCCAAGTCTACAGTAATGGCTGATGGATGATGCACTATCCCAAGTCTACAGTAATGGCTGAAGGATGATGCACTATCCCAATTCTAAAGTAATGGCCAATAGATGACACACTTATCCAACTCTAAAGTAATGGCTGATGGATGATGAACTAACCCAAGCCTATACTAATGGCTGCTGGATGACACACTAACCCAAGTCTAAAGCAATGACCGAAGAATGATGCACTATCCCAAGTCTACAGTAATGGCTGATGGATGACACAGTAACCCACGTCTACAGGAGTATATGGTGGATGACACACTAACCCAAGTCTACAGTAATGGCTGATGGATGAAACACTAACCCAAGTCTATACTGGATGACGCACTACCCTGAGTCTACAGTAGTAGCTGCTGGATGATACACTACGTTTACAGTAATTGTGATGGGTGATGCACTAATTTAAATCTACAGCAATTGCTCCTGGATGACACACTTAAATGCAAGTCTACAATAACGACTTCTAGAAGAGGCACTAACCCAAGCCTTCAGTAATGGCTGCAGGATGAGGCACTAACCCAAATCTACAGTAATGGCTGATGGATGACGCACTAACCCAAGTCTATGGTAAGGGCTGCTGGGTGACACACTAACCCGAGTCTACAGTAATGTGTGCTGGATGACACACTAACCTGGTAGCATCTGCAGGTCAGAGGCAGTGCTGCTCGTGGAAGTTTCTGTGGTGCGTGTAGGGACACCTGTAAAGGTTTTATTATGTTAAATCCAGCTCATTTCACATCAGTATTATAGAGAGTCAGAGACAGAACATAACTGACATATGACACACTAACCCAAGTCAACAGTTGCTTCTGTTTAATGATTGACGTCTGGTGAAACAGTTCCCATGTCGCACAAGGCGCGTCACCAGATTTCCGTAAATAGCCGAGCTGCGAGTCGGCGCTATACGGCACCTGCGCCCGCGGTGTAGAGCTGACTGCGCAGGCGCCGTATAGTGCCGACTCGCAGCTCGGCTTTTTACGGAAATCTGGTGACGCGCCTTGTGCGACATGGGAACTGTTTCACCAGACGTCAATCATCTAACCCAGGGATAGGAACGCCCAGTCCCGCGGGAATCTGAACCCGGAAGCCGGGGAAAAAATCTCAATATAACGGTATGTACGGCGAAAAAAAAAAAAGACCTGCATACTGTAAATGTCATTAGTATGCTGGATGTAATGTTAGAAAACTTGTTTTTAGGGTGAACCCCCGCTTGAAGGAGGGGATCATTCGTTCTCCAAACTCCTCTGTTGTCTATGAAACCAGAAGCACTTTTTTGGTTTCAGAGCGGTCATTCCAGGGCTTCTGTGGCCACAGAAACAGCTACTCAAGCATGATGTGTGCTTAATTAGCTGCAGTGGAGGGCAGAAAAGACATTAGGGGTCTAATAGACCTCCAATGTCTCCATAAAGAGGACTTCCCACCTGGACAAAGCAATCCTAATTGCTATTGTTATAGCAATAAAGTTAAACAAAGAAAAAAGTAAAAAAAAGAAAAGTAAAAAAATATAATAAAAATATAATAAAAATAATTTTAGAAAACAAAGGGCGACTCCATTGCCCTGCACACGCCTGCAAATGCAAACTTGGGCACATGTACTGTATGTAAACAGCAAATGCACCACACATGTTATATATCACCATGAACATTGGAGTCAGAGCAATAATTCTAGGTCCTTCATGTATGGTTAACTCTTAGGCCTCGTACACACGACCGAACATGTTTGCTGAAACTGGTCCGCGGACCAGTTTCCGCGGACATGTTCGGTCGTCTGTACGGGCGACCGGACCGGATTCCCCGCCGAGCGGACAGTTTTCCAGCGGACAAATGTTTCTTAGCATGCTAAGAAACATGTCCGCTGGAAGCCTGTCCGTCGGACATGTTCGGTCGTCTGTATGACTCACCGGACATGTCCACTCGGCCGAAAGCCCTCGCATGCATCGAAGTGATTTGACGCATGCGTGGAAGCATTGACCTTCCAGGGTCGCGCACGTCGCCGCGTCATCGTCGCGGCCACGTCACCGCGTATCCTGTCCGCTGGGAATTTGGTCTGATGGTCTGTACAACCATCAGACCAAATGATCCCAGCGGACATGTCCGATGAAAACGGTCCGCGGACCATTTTCATCGGACATGTTTGCCCGTGTGTACGAGGCCTAAGGCCTCGTACACACGACCGAACATGTCCGCTGAAACTGGTCCGCGGACATGTTCAGTCGTCTGTACGGCCGACCGGACCGTTTTCCAGCAGACATTTGTCCAGCCGACCGTTTTCCGGTGGACAAAAATTTCTTAGCATGCTAAGAAACTTGTCCGCTGGAACGATGTCCGCCGGACATGTCCGATGGTCAGTATGACCGATCGGACATGTCCGCTGGCTCGAGAACCCGCGCATGACTTCCGGGTTTGCGCACGTCACTGTCACGTCGCCTTCACGTCGTCATCACGTCAAAAAGCCTTGCTTAAACCATTGCACCAATTTCAAGTGGGTTTAAAAAAAGTAAAGGGTGCGGTGCATTTTTTTCGCATTTTATCTTACCGGAACAAATTGAACGCACTGCATGTAAACTTGTTACTTGGTAAAAAAAAAATCAGATATCATAAACAATGCCAAAAAATGTGCAGCACATTACAAATGCATGTAAATGCACATGCAGAACTGTATATTGAACTCTGAGATTGGGGTATAAAGGGGCCCCAAGGCCCTCAATGCAGAAGGATGCTTGTTATCCAAACATTTCTTCCTTAACCACCTGTGGACCAGCCGCCCGTTATACTGTGGCAGGTTGGCTGCGCTGGGCGAACCGTTGTAGCTGTACATCGATCGCTTTAAGCAGGATAGCAGGCGTGAGCCCCCGCTGCATCGCGGGAGTGCCGATGCTTGTGACCGGTGGTCGCGATGACCGCTGGCCGTGAGCGATCTCCGGGCACGAGAAGTAGAACAGGGATGTGTGTGTGTAAACACACACATCTCTGTTCTGTTCAGTGAGGAAAGACAGATCGTGAGTTCCTAATAGCTAGGAACCACGATCTGTAATTTCCTCTAGGTCAGTCCCCTCCCCCCTTCAGTTAGAACACACATTAGGGAACATAATTAACCCCTTGATAGTCCCCTAGAGTTAAACCCTTCCCTGCCAGTGACAATTTTTACAGTAATCAGTGCATTATAGCACTGAACGCTGTATAAATGCCAATGGTCCCAAAAATGTGTCAAAAGTGTCTGATGTGTCCGCCATAAAATCGAAGTCGCGGTAAAAATCGCAGATCACCACCATTACTAGTAAAAAAAAAAAATTATAATAATAATATTGCTATAAATCTATCCCCTATTTTGACGCTATAACTTTTGCGCAAACCAATCAATAAACGCTTATTGTGATTTTTATTACCAAAAATTTGTAGAAGAATACGTATCAGCCTAAACTGAGAAAAAAAAACACTTTAAAAAAAAATTGGGGATATTTATTATAGCAAAAAGTACAAAATATTGTGGGCTAGATTCAGGTATCTGCACCCCTTCTTACGGCGGCGCAGCGTATCGTATTTATGCTGCGCCGCCGTAAGTTTAGGATGCAAGTGCTGTATTCACAAAGCACTTGCCTCCTAACTTACGGCGGCGTAGCGTAAATGGGGCCGGCGTAAGCATGCGTCATTCAAATGATGTTGAGGGGGGCGTGTTTAATTTAAATTAGGTTGACCCCGCGTACTTTACGTTTTTTTACGAACGGCGCATGCGCCGTTCGTGAAAAAATACCAGTGCGCATGCTCGAAATTCCGACACAAATCGTCATTGCTTTCGACGTGAACGTAAATTACGTCCAGCCCTATTCGCGAACGACTTGCGCAAACGACGTAATAAATTCAAATTTCAAAGCGGGAACGACGTCGATACTTAACTTTGGCTGCGCCACCTAATAGCAGGAGCAACGTTACGCCGAAAAAGCCTTACGAAAACAACGTAAAAAAATACCGCCGGGTGCACGTGTTCGTGAATCGACGAAAACAACGGAAGCGCCACCTAGCGGCCAGCGTGAGAATGCACCCTAAGATACGACGGCGTAATAGAATTACGCCAGTCGGATCTTAGGCTATTGTCGGCGTATCTAGCTTTCTGAATACAGAAAGTAGATACGCCGGCGCAGCTTTGAATTTACGCGGCGTATCTATGGATACACCGGCGTAATTCTTTGCTGAATCTAGCCCTGTGTTTTTCTTTAAAAATTGTCACTCTTTTTTTGTTTATAGCGCAAAAAAATACAAATCGCAGAGATTATCAAATGCCACCAAAAGAAAGCTCTGTTTGTGGGAAAAAAAGGAAGTTAATTTTGTTTGGGTACAGCGTCGCACGACCGCGCCATTGTCAGTTAAAGCGACGCAGTGCCGAATCGCGAAAATTGGCCTGGTCATTGGGCAGCCAAATTTTCCCGGGGCTGAAGTGGTTAAGAGACTGACTTATAATGGAAATGGAAAAAATAAAGTCATTTATACCTGTGGAGGTCTGGCTTTTTACATCTATATCTAATTGCGTCCCGCTCCCGTATTTCAGCGCTGAGTTGGTCTTGTTGGATCCAATACAAAATTTCAGCATCACAAAGCAGTAATAGGTGGCGGTATCTGGATTTTGGGTTTTCTTTATTTGGAGGTCAGCCAATCCACTCAGTTGAGTTCTTCCTCTGTAATTGGGATGAACCATCAGATCAGAGGGGTGATAGGCGAAGGGTCCTGTTGGGCTGCCCACTCTCCAGAAAACTCCACTCCACAGAAGGTTTCGCTCTGGTGGGATGGTGTATGAGCAGTTGATGGTGACAGATTCTCCTTCATTGGCTGATATTATCTCAGACTGAGTGACTGTGAACTCGGAATCATTCTGAGTAGAATCTGAGAAGAGAATGAAAAAGGAACCCTCCTGTTCATAAATCGATATGTTTAGCTTTATTGAATATTGTACCACCATCCTTGTATGTACTTAGTTTGTCAATCTTTGTTATATTTAAAAAACGATAAACAAATTTGATGAGAAAAAGGAACCCTCAAAATAACTTTCCAATCTCAGGAAGAACCTGCTAAAAATTACTATGGGCCAGACTCAGAGAGAACTTACGCCGACGTATCTGTTGATACGCCGCGTAAGTTCTAGGATGCGCCGTCGTATCTATGCGCCGTTTTCTTGAAACCAGATACGCCTGAATTCTGGCTCCATCCGACCGACGTAAGTCTCCTACGCCTGTGTATCTTGGGTGCATATTTAAGCTGACCGCTAGGGGCGCTTCCATTGATTTATGCATTAAATATGTAAATGACCTAGATACGCCGATTCATGAACGTACTTGCGCCCGTCGCCGCAAGCTACGCCGTTTTCATAAGGCGTACATCCGGTGTAAAGTTATCCCTCATAAAGCAGGGGTAAGTCATGTTAGGGTATGGACGTCAGAACAGCCGTCGGATTTTACGTTGTTTGCGTAAGTCGTACGTGAATGGGGCTGGGCGTAGGTTACGTTCACGTCACACGCATTGAGTCGTTGTATCTTAGGGAGTATATGCGACGTGATTCTGAGCATGCGCGCGCATGCGCCGTTCGTTCAGCCATTCATTTACATGGGGTCATGGTTAATTTTAATACAGCACGCCCACTACCTTCCTAATTTGAATTAGGCGGGCTTACGCCGGCCCATTTACGCTACGCCACCGTAACTTAGGGAGCAAGTGCTTTGTGAATACTGCTCTTGCCTCTCAGAGTTACGTCGGCGTAGCGCATATGAGATGTGCTACGCCCGCACAAAAATATGCCACTGTCTCTGAATCTGGCCCTATATCTACAACTCATTAGGCCTTGTACACATGTCTGCTGGGAGCTTTTGGTCTGATGTGTGTACACACCATCAGACCAAAATCCCCGCGGACAGAGAACGCGGTGACGTAGAAGACACCGACGTTCTCGAACACGGAAGTTCAATGCTTCCACGCATGCGTCGAATCAATTCTACGCATTCGCGGGATTTCGGGCCGCTGGTTATACGTCATAACCAGCGGACATGTCCGATGAGTCGTACTAACCATCGGACATGTCCGACGGACAGGTTTCCAGCGGACAAGTTTCTTAGCATGCTAAGAAACTTTTGTCCGCTGGAAAACTGTCCGCTAGGCCAGGAAACCTGTCCGCTAGGCCCTACACACGGTCGGACATGTCCGCGGAAACTGGTCCGTGGACCAGTTTCAGCGGACATGTTTGGTCGTGTGTACGAGGCCTAATACATTGTATTCCAGTGTGATGGTCAGTGGGAAGAATGCTCCTTAAAGGGGTTGTAAAGGTTTGTTTTTTTATTTTCTAAATAGGTTCCTTTAAAGGGGTTGTAATCGAAAACATTTTTTTCCCTAAATAGCTTCCTTTACCTTAGTGCAGTCCTCCTTCACTTACCTCATCCTTCCATTGTGCTTTTAAATGTCCTTATTTCTTCTGAGAAATCCTCACTTCCTGTTCTTCTGTCTGTAATTCCACACAGTAATGCAAGGCTTTCTCCCCGGTGTGGAGAAAACCTCTTGAGGGGGGAGGGGGTGAGCAGGCAAGTCAGGACACTCTCTACTTTGCAGATAGAGAAAGGAGCTGTGTGTTAGTGGGTGTCCTGACTCTCCTGCTCACCCCCTCCCCCCTCAAGAGGCTTTCTCCACACCAGGGAGAAAGCCTCGCATTACGGTGTGGAGTTGCAGACAGAAGAACAGGAAGTGAGGATTTCTCAGAAGAAATAAGGACATTTAAAAGCAAAATAGAAGGATGAGGTAAGTGAAGGAGGACTGCACTAAGGTAAAGGAAGCTATTTAGGGGAAAAAAATGTTTTCCTTTACAACCCCTTTAAAGTGGTTGTAAACCCACTATTTGGACTTTTACCTACAGGTAAGCCTATAACAAGGCTTACCTGTAGGTAAGGAGAATATCTCCTAAACCTGCACGGTTTAGGAGATATTCCCCCCGCAATGCGGGCGGCGCATGCGCAGGGGGGAATCCACGGCTGAAGGACCGGCATCTCCCGCACGCGCGGGAGTGACGTCATCGCCGCTCCAGCCAATCACAGCGCTGGAGCGGCGATACCCGGAAGACACGCCGGAGCAAGATGACATCCTGCTCGGCGTGGACCAGGTAAGTGGTACACACCTCGTTCCGAGGTAAGTATTTCATAATAGGCTAGTATGCGGTGCATACTAGCCTATTATGCCTTTTGCATTGCAGGTTTGGGGGAAAAAAAAAAAAAGTTTATGCGGTTTACAACAGCTTTAAGCTAGTGCATTGTTGGTTAACTGAGGCCCCGTACACACGACCGAACATGTCTGCTGAAACTGGTCCGCGGACCAGTTTCAGCAGACATGTTCGGTCTTGTGTACGGCTGACCGGACAGGTTTCCAGCGGACATTTGTCCAGCCGACCGTTATCCGGCGGACAAATGTTTCTTAGCATGCTAAGAAACATGTCCGCTGGAAGCCTGTCCGTCGGACATGTTCGGTCGTCTGTACGGACTCACAGTACATGTCCGATCGGCCGCCATCCCTCGCATGCGTCAAAGTGATTCGACGCATGCCTGGAAGCATTGACCTTCCAGGGCTGCGCACGTCGCCGCGTAATCGGCGTGGCCACGTCACCGTGGATAGTGTACGCGCGGATTTCTGTCTGATGGTGTGTACAACCATCAGACAGAAATCTCCGGGCGAACATGTCCGCTGAAAACGGCCGTCCGTCTGTACGAGGCCTTACCCTTTCCCTTCTAAATGTTTTGTTTTCTTTGTCTGCATTTCTCACTTCCTGTTCCTCCTCAGTAAGGTGTTCAGTAAGCTGTTCTAAATGACTTTCCACCGCTCGGATGATGGTGGAAAGCTTACTGAGGAGAAACAGGAAGTGAGAAATTCAAACAAAGAAAAAAAGCATATAGAAGGAAAATCGAGGGAAAAGGTAAGTGAACCAACAATGCACTAGCTTAAAGAAACCAATTTAGAAAATAAAAGACGAACCTTTACAACCCCTTTAAGTCTCACACACACCTCTTTTGGCCGGGAAAACCATTAGGAAAACAGTTGGGAATCCCATTGGGAAAATAGAGAATCTGCTCTCTATTTTCCCGTCAGGATTCCTGGTGGGTTTTTTTTTCCGCCAGCTCTACTACTTACCTATGGGAAAGACTGCCAGGCAGTGCCGATGGAGCATACACACGGCCGTGAACTTTTTACCGCCCAGAAAAACGAGCGTGTGTACAGGGCTTTACACTTGTGGTCATTGGAAAGATTTACCAACTTACAGATAGCTACAAAGATCAATGGAGTCAATGGGAACTTATCTGAGAGGCAGAACTTGCTTATTGCTCAATAAGGGCCAGATTCGCGTAGGGCAGCGGCGGCGTAACGTATTGTAGATACGTTACACCGCCGAAATTTTTCATCGCAAGTGCCTGATTCACCAAGCACTTGCGATGAAAACTACGCCGGCGGCCTCCGGCGCAAGGCGTGCCAATTCAAATGGGCGTGTGCCATTTAAATTAGGCACGCTCCCGCGCCGGACCTGCTGCGCATGCTCCGTTTCTTAACTCCCGTCGTGCTTTGCGCGCCGTGACGTAATTTTTTCGAACGGCGACGCGCGTAACGTAATTCTGTATTCCCGGACGGCTTACGCAAATGACGTTTTTTTTTAAATTTCGACGCGGGAACGACGGCCATACTTTAGACAGCAATACGTTTGCTGACTAAAGTTAGGGCACCTAAAACGACGACTAACTTTGCGACGGGAAACTAGACTAGCGGCGACGTAGCGAATGCGAAAATCCGTCGTGAATCGCCGTAACTCCTAATTTGCATACCCGATGCTGGTTTACGACGTGAACTCCCACCAGCGGCGGCCGCGGTACTACATCCTAAGATCTGACAGTGTAAAACAATTACACCTGTCGGATCTTAGGGATATCTATGCGTAACTGGTTCTATGAATCAGTCGCATAGATAGAAACAGAGATACGACAGCGTATCAGCAAATACGCCGTCGTATCTCTTTGGTGAATCTGGCCCTAAATGCCTAGCAACCTCTGGAGGAACCCTAGGGCACCATGGAACCCTGGCGGAGAAACCCTGATCTAGATTATGGAAGAGTAAAGCTGACCATAAATTAGTAGATTTTCAAAAGAATGTTTGTAGGAAAATTTTTACAATTTCTATATGAATATTTTCTATACATTTGATGACTTGACGAATGTTGTTCAAAAATATTTCAAATTTTCAAGTTTGATTTTGGAATGTATGGACTGTCTGGAACGGAAGCTACATTCGCTGTTAGAAATCTGTCCTTTTCTATCCTTCACCTTCCTAATTTTCTCATCACTGTGGTTGAAAATGAACACTGATTTGACCCCACTTGGGATTAGAAAATTGAAAGAACATTCTTCAACATAAAAAAAAGTCCTACCAGTGTATGGCAAGCCTAAAGTGGTTGTAAATCTCAGACATGAAATATGAACAAAGCATATCCCTCTAGAGCAGTGGTTCTCAACCTTCTAGTGCCGTGACCCCTTGATAAAATTTCCCAAGTTGTGGGGACCCCTAACAGTAAAATTATTTTTGTAGCGTAGGTTGTCGGCATCCAAGGCAAGACAAGTAATTTGCGCCCCCAACCCATGCACATTTATCGCTCCCTGAGTCCCTTCCACTTGAACAGTTTTAAATCCACTGGCCCGGATTCACATACATTGGCGCATATTTATGCCGGCGTAGCATATCTTTTTTAGGCGACGCCGGCGTAGCGCAGAGCGCCAAGCACAGTATTCACAAAGCACTCGCCCCCAAATCTACGCTGGGTTTCCTCGGCGTAAGCCAGCGTAGGTGGAAGTGGGCGTGAGCCATGCTAATGAGGAGTGACCCCATGTAAATGATGTACTGAGCGTCATAAAGATACGAATAACATACGGCGCATGCGCCGTCCCGTGGACGCAACCCAGTGCGCATGCGCAGAAACACGTCGAAACTACTCCCTAAGATACATTGAATCACTGCCTACGACGTGAACGTAACCTACGCCCAGCCCTATTCACATACTACTACGTAAATGACTTAAAATACGACGGCTGTTCCCTGGTCCATACCTTTGCATGAGTTGCGCCTCATAGATGGGGATTAACTATACGCTTGACGTAAGCCTTACGCAAACCGCGCATATTATGCAACGGGCGCAACTACGTTCGTGAATCGACGTATCTCCCTCATTTGCATATTTGCAATGAGGCGGCCAGCTTAAATATGCGCCCACGATACACCGACGTAGGAAAGTTACGTCGGTCGGAAGAAGCCTATTTCCAGGCGTATCTAGTTCTGTGGGCACGGCGCACATATACGCCGGCGCATAGTTACAGTTACGCGGCGTATCTCGAGATATGTCGGCGTAAGTGCTTTGTGAATCCGGGCCACTTATGGTACATTTTAGGATGTACCACTCTTTCTCGTTGTTCTCCTTTTTTTCCCTTTTATCTCTCTCTATCCTAATTTCTTGTTTTTTTTTCCCCATCCCTCCCTCTCTAGCCCTCTTTGTTCCTCCCCCTCTTTTCATGTATTCTTTATTTTTTTTTATTTCTCTTTGGTGGGGGGGGGTGGGGGGAATGGGATGAGTGGCAGTGCAGCTGGGGGTTCTCATCAGCCAACTTTGGTGCTCTTGATCAAGGTCATCTGCTGATCTGAGAACTGTAGTGGGGGCTTTTAATGGCAACAATAATCACAGGTAGTGTTACTCACTGTGTCTCTGATTTTGTGGTGTCTCGTAGCAGTGACACCTATGCCGAAATCAGGAGAAAGGGTCTCCTCCAGCCCCTCCCACTTCACATTCCTCACCAGTCAGCTAACCTCTAGTCTCTGCCCCCCAGCCATGCCGTGAACTGAATGGGCGGCTGCGATGAGGCTGAGTGGGCGGCCGCAGGCTTCAGGAACAGCCCAGCTGGACGGCCACAGACTCCAGGGACAGCCCTGCTGGGCAGCTGCGAAAAGGCTGGTAGAGCGTTGCGGGCTTCAGGAACAGCTCAGGATTCGGAGACCCCTGGCAAATCTTCATTTGACCCCCAGGTTGAGAACCACTGCTCTATAGTGTGTGCTTGTCTTAATCCAGAGCACTAAGTGTAATTTCTGTCCGCTGCTTCCTTCCTCTGTTATCAGCATGAGTCACTTCTGATAAGTTTTCCTTGACACCAAGAGAAAAATTGTAACAAAGGAGGGATTTCCAGCTCGCCTCAGCTCTGTTCTTGTGTGCTGTGTGAAGGAGGGTGTGTCCCTTCCCTCCAATCAGTGCTCTCCTCGCTGAACTCTTCAGAGTTTGACTTCAGCTTTCTGCCCCCCTTTTCTCTGAACTTACACACAAGCTTTAAATATTCAGAAAGGAGGTAGAAAAAAAGAAGACGGCAGATAAACAGATACAATGGGCCATATTCTCAAACAAGTTACGCCGGTGTATCTACTGATACATCGGCGTAAATCGAATTTCCCGCCGGCGTATCATTATTTTGTATCCACAAAACAAGATACGCCGGATTTAGGCTAGGATCCGACTAGTGTAAGTCACTTACACTGTCGGATCTTAAATGTAATTTGCCGCCGGCCTCTAGGTGGCGTTTACGTTCAGGTCTCATTTGTTTATGCAAATGAGCCTGATACGCCAATTCCCGAACAAAATTGCGTTGCGTAACCGTCGCTTACGTCGTTTGCTTAAGCGTAAGGTTACCCCTGCTATATGAGGGATAACCTTACGCCAGTCCCACGTATGCCATGTTAAGTATGGCGTCGGGTCAGCGTCGTCTTTTCCTGTCGGGTACGTCGTTTTCCTAAGTAGTTCTTGAATACGACTTTACGTCAATGACGCACACGTCGGCGTCATTGACGTTTTCCACCGAGAACTGGAGCATGCGCACTGGGCTATTTTTAGCCCGGCGCATTCGCAGTTCGATCGGAACGGGGGCGCGCTTAATTTAAATATAAGCCGCCCCCTTTGAAATACGCGGGGATACGCCGGGCCTTTTACACTACGCCTCCGCAAACTACGGAGCAAGTGCTTGAGGAATATAGCACTTGCTCCAGTAAGTTGGGGCGGCGTAGTGTAAATGGCTTACGCTACGCCCGCCTCAAATCTACGAGAATATGGCCCAATGTATGTAGGTGGATTGATTTTATCTCTGTGTATCACCTGAGTAAGGATGGGCGTGTTTGCAACCCCACGTGCAGAGCCCGCCAGGAAGCCAGTGTTGAACTGCGCAGGCGCAGCGCATACGCAAACAGAGCCGCCAAAAATGTCAGAGGATGAACAGCTATTCTGTAACTGTAAACTGCGCATGCGCAATCAATATGCCACTGCATACAACAAGGGACGGAATACAACAACGGACGGATGCTTTTCTCAAAAGGGTTGATGTATTCTTCATGCTTTTCTCAAAGGGGCAAACCATTTCCCAAAAGAGCACTGCTCAAGAATACATCTGCCCCTTTGAGAAAAGCATCCGCCCCTTGTTGTATGCAATGAATAACCTGCCCTGAGCATCGGAAGCGAGTGGCGTGTTGATTGCGCGTGCGCCGTCTACAGGTACAGAGCAGCTGTTCATCCTCGGAGCCTGCGTAGTCCAGCCTGGGCATTATCTGACGGGGGACCCATACCGACAGAACACCAGTACTGCACAATGCTAATCACAGACAGTGAGACATTTTCCCGAATTGTGCAGCCGTGGTTCGGGAAAATGTCCCACTGTTTGTGATTAGCGCTGTTCAGTGCCGGCTTCCTGAGCCATCCTTACACCTGAGTTCAGTCCCTTCACTGGATAACCAGTATGTAAGGGTTAACAACCACTTTAACACTGCAATCCCCAGACAATGCTGGACTTCAAAGGATGCTTCTGTTGCTATAAAGCAGCCCATAGATTATGCAATTTTCGATCCTTCCATCATGGGTGGTAGGAAAGAAAATTGATTGATTCCCCTATCAACACAGTCAGTCCATAGTGCGAGTAAGGGGGGTTTCGGGGAGCCTTTACAGCCAGCAGAACACAATGATTACCGCTAGTGGCTATAGCTGCCATCAGTAATTGCATTTAAAAACTGTCTGGACAGTTCTGATTGGCCCTGTGCTGATCACATGCACCCTCCCAAGAAAAAAAAAAGAGAAAAAACTCTCTCGCATTACACACCAAATTGAGCATGTGCAGCCTGACTCCCTAATGCTTTGTTCTATCAGGAGATAGATTGGGGATAGTGGAAGAAGGGGAGGGACAGAGAAGACGGGATCAAACAGCTTTTTTACACAATGCAGAGGAATAACCCCTTAGGTTCCACAGTGAGTATAACAAGCATGCTTTACTGCATATACAGACAGATTTTACTGTGGTGGGTTTAGGAACACTTAAAACCAACCCTTCTAGAGTAAAGTCAGCTCTGCCTCACATGATGTCCCTCTTCTGGCAACATGAAATACTTTTTAGCTGAGAGGTCACTCCTGGCAAATGCAAAGATTGATTGCTGCTCTGTAAGAGATACTGTATGGCCCAGATCCTCGTAGAATAGCGTAAATGTCAGCGGGCGTAACGTATCTCATTTACCTTACGCCGCCGCAAGTTTTACAGGCAAGTGCTTTATTCACAAAGCACTTGCGTGTAAAGTTGCGGCGGCGTAGCGTAAATCACCCGGCGCAAGCCCGCCTAATTCAAATTAGGCGGGTAGGGGGCGTGTAACATTTAAATTAAGCGCGTTCCCGCGCCGAACGTACTGCGCATGCGCCATCCGAAAAATATCCCAGGGTGCATTGCTCCAAATGACGTCGCAAGGACGTCATTGGTTTCGACGTGAACGTAAATGGCGTCCAGCCCCATTCACGTACGACTTACGCAAACAACGTAAATTTATACATTTCGACGCAGGAACGACGGCCATACTTAACATTGGTTGCCCCTCATATAGCAGGGGCAACTTTACGTGTCGCAAATCTAATGTAAACGTCGTATCTTCACTGCGTCGGCCGCACGTACGTCCGGGAATTCGCGTATCTAGCTAGTTTGCATACTCGACGGGGAAAACTTCGGAGGCGACACCTAGTGGACAAAAAAAAAATTGCATTTAAGATCCGACAGCATAAGAGCCTTACGCCTGTCGGATCTAATGGATATCTATGCGTAACTGATTCTAAGAATCAGTCGCATAGATACGACGGCCCAGATTAGGACTTACGACGGCGTACATGGTGTTGCGCCGTCGTAAGCACTTTTGAGAATCTGGGCCACTGTGTTCAACAGGAAGAGAACATTTCCTAACACGATCTGAACTTTCTAAACAGTATATAAATGTGAAGACAGCATATATGGATGTAAAACTTATGTAGGGAGATTTGGTTCATCTCTGTGTATCATCTGAGGCTGTTCACTTCACTGGGTGTATGGAGGGTTTACATCCACTTTAAGCAATGGCTCAAGAGCGTTTTAAATTCACCCACAAAATTCTCTGGGATTTTTATAATCACTGGCTTAGATTCAAGTAGAATCGCGCAATATTTGCGTGGGCAAAGAGCAAATTTTTTTCTCTGCGCCCACGCAAATATTGCGCTTTGCCCGCGATTCACGGAGCAGTTGCTCCGTAAATTGCGCGGGCAATATGCTAAGCAGCCGGGCGCAAGGCTGCCTAATGTAAATGATCCCGCCGGGGGCGGGAATCATTTAAATTAGGTGCGCTCCCGCGCCGAGCGAACAGCGCATGCTCCGTCGGGAAACTTTCCCGACGTGCATTGCGGCAAATGACGTCGCAAGGACGTCATTTGCTTGTAAGTGAACGTGAATGGCGTCCAGCGCCATTCACGGTTCACTTACGTAAACGACGTGAAATTTGAACGTCGCGAGCGGGAGGCGCAGCTATACTTTAGCATTGGCTGCCCCTGCTATTAACAGGAGCAGCCTTATGCTAAAGGCGCCGTACGGAAACTCCGTACCTTGCGTGAGAAGGGCCCGCGCAACTTTTGTGAATCGGTGGTAGTATGCAATTTGCATACTACACGCCGATCACAAAGGCCGCGCCCCCTAGCGGCCAACGCAAGAATGCAGCCTGGGATGTGAAGGCATAAGGAGGCTTATGTCTGTCACATCCTAGGCTGCAGTCGGTGTAACGAGGTTCCTGAATCAGGAGCACTCGTTACACCGGAGCAAGTAAGCACTTGCGCCGCGCAACTATGGTTGCGCGGGCGCAAGTGCTTCTTGAATCTGGGCCAATGTGTATTTCAGTAGTTAAAACTGAGATAATCTTACCTGCTATCACTAGCTGGGTGCCGTGTGTAGATGACCGTCCATCTGATCTTGTTATTGTCTTCACCTCACAGCAGTATTGCTGAATGTCAGAATGTTTAACATTATTTATGTGTAATAGGAAGCTCTTCTCCAATTTCTCTAATCTCCATTGTCCAATCCTTTGTGTTATATTTTCTGTATTCCATCTTAAAAATTCATCATTTTCAAAACACAGATCACTTGTTCCTACCCTCCAGGTAATCTCCTCTATAGCACCAGATAATTTATTATGAAGAGCACACGGTATGGAGATATCTTCTCCAATCACAGCAGGGACAACATCCGGCTGTTCTACATAAAACTGGCCTGCAGAAAAGAATAAGTAAAAAAAAAAGAAAACATTATACAATTTTATTCAATAATATAGTCAGCATATAGTACAGCTTGTGCCTTGTTGGAACATCAAACTCTGTGTTCATCTTTCAAGCCCCATGAGTGCCACTGTATCTTTTGGATTATATGTATGCAGCGCTACCCCCGTGAGGGCCATTAGATATTACCTGTCCTCTTGTTCTGCCTTGACCCTGGAAACTTCCCAGCCCATCTGACACTCTAGGTTCAGACATAGTGTATACCCCTTTAACCACTTCCCATCCCTGCCATTGTAATATGACGGCCGCAAGAACACTCTGTCCCTCTGGGCGGCTGTCATATGACGTCCTCGGCTTCCCGGCATTGTAGGGGGCCCGCACGTCACTCTGGAGCCGATGCACGTTCGCGGGCGGCCATGATGTCCGCCGGGCACCCACAATTGCTCGTCACAGAGCAGGAACATGGATCTGTGGGGGTAAACCCACAGATCCACATCCTGTCAGGGGAGAGGAGACAGATTGTGTGTTCCTTCTTGGTATATAGGAACACTGATCAGTCTCCTCCCCTCGTCAGTCCCCTCCCCCGACAGTTAGAATCACTCCCTAGGTAACGCATTTAACCCCTTGATCTCCCCCTAGTGTTAACCCCTTCCCTGCCAGTGACATTTACACAGTAATCAGTGCATATTTATAGCACTGATTGCTGTATAAATGTGAATGGTCCCAAAATAGTGTCAAAAGTGTCCAATGCTGCACTCTATGCACTCTATCCAATGCTGCACTATAAATCAATAACCTATTTTGTAGGCTCTATAACTTTTGCACAATCCAATCAATAAATGCTTAGGCCTGGTACACACGATAGGATTGATCCGCGGATACGGTCCGCCGGACCGTATCCGCGGATAAATCCTCTGAGGATTTTGATCCGATGGAGTGTACACACCATCGGATCAAAATCCGCGCCGAATTCCCATCGCGGTGACGTGTCGCGCCGTCGCCGCGATGATGACGCGGCGACGTGCGCGACGCTGTCATATAAGGATATCCACGCATGCGTCGAATCATTACGTCGCATGCGAGGGATGGGTTCGGACGGATCGATCCGGTGAGTCTGTACAGACCACCGGATCGATCCGCTAGAGCCGATTCCAGAAGACAGATTTGTTAGCATGTCTACAAATTTTTATCTGCTGGATATCGGAAATATCCGCGGATAAATATCCGCTGGAACGTACACACCAGGGGATCTATCCGCTGAAACCGATCCGCTGAGATTTTTCAGCGGATGGATCCTCTCGTGTGTATGGGGCCTTATTGCGACTTCTTTTTTACCAAAAATATGTAGAAGAATACATATCGGCCTAAACTGAGGAAAAATATATACCGTATATACTCGAGTATAAGCTGAGTTTTTCAGCACATTTTCTTGTGCTGAAAATGCCCTCCTCGGCTTATACGAGTCTCCCTTTTGCGCCCGTTTTCCCGAAATTTGGGGACCTGGTACCGGCCAGCCGTAGGTCCCCTGGTCTCCAAACTTGGCACACATGTAGCCCAACTATTCATCTACAAGTGTGCAAAGTTTGTTGTCTGGAGACTTACGGCCAGGGAACACTGATTTTTCAAAGCCGGGCACCCCTTCCATAGACTCCCATGTTAAACGGTAATTTCTCTGGTGACTTTGGGGACCCGGTACCGGCAGGCCGTAGGTCCCCTGGACCCGGAACTTAGCACACATGTAGCCCCATTTCTCCTCTGCAAGTGTACAAAGTTTGTTGTCTGGGAGACCTACAGCTGGGGAGCACTGATTTTTCAAAACTGGGCACCCTTTCTATAGACTCCCATGTTAAACGTCAGTCTAGTCATGGACACAGTGAGGTATGGGCACAGTGAGGCTTGGGCACAGTAAGGCATGGGCACAGTGAGGCATGTAGATGGACACCCTAGGCTTATACTCAAGTCAATACGTTTCCCAGTTTTTTGTGGTAAAATAAGGTGCCTCGGCTTATATTCGGGTCGGCTTATATATATTATATATTATAAAATTGGAATATTTATTATGGCAAAAAGTAAAAAATATTGTGTTTTTTTTTCAAAATTGTCGGTCTTTTTTTGTTTATAGCGCAAAAAAATAAAAACTGCGGAGGTGATCAAATAGCGCCAAAAGAAAGCTCTATTTGTGGTTGAAAAAATTATCAAAATTTGATTTGGATACAACTTCAAAATATTACAGCGCTGAAAGCTGAAAATGTGCCTGGGCAGGAAGGGGGTGAAAGTGCCCGGTATTGAAGTGGTTAAATGAATCACAGACACAGTGTAAACTGAGCTAAACAGACTTTCTGTATTAACCAACACAAACAGGAGGTGTATAAGAGCGCCAGTCAGCCAAACCCTGAGATAACACCCAAAATCATCTCAATTGGACACATAGGGGTAGATTCACAGAGGAGATACGTCAATCACGTCGGGTCAGGGTTAATTTACATAACACACGCCCACCTCTTCACAATTTGAATTAGGCGGCCTTACGCCGGCCTATTTACGCTACTTTCTTTTAAGAATACGGCACTTGCCTGTAAAAGTTGCGGAGGCGTAACGTAAATAGGATACTTTTACGCCCGCACAAAGAAACGCCATTCTACGTGAATCTACCCCATAGTAGTCTGGTATATACAAATAGGAATCAGACAGTGATGGATAATAATACGCAAATGTACAGGCCACTAACAGACACTTAATAATTGAGTGGTCAAAGTGACTTAAATAAGTTATGCTACTACTAAGGCCCCGTACACACGACCAAACATGTATGCTGAAACTGGTCCGCGGACCAGTTTCAGCATACATGTTCGGTCGTGTGTAGGCGCGAGCGGGCCGAATTCCAGCAAACATTTGCCCGCCGGGCCTTTTCCCAGCGGGCAAATATTCCTGGACGTGTTTTAAAACCGTCCGCTGGAATCCTGCCCGCTCGGACATGTACGGTCGTCAGTACAGACCTACCGTACATGTCCGAGCGCCCGCCGTCCCTCGCATGCGTCGAATGACTTTGACGCATGCGTGGAAGCCTTTAAATGGCAGGCCCGCCCACGTCGCCTCGTCATCTTCGTGTTTACGCGCGGACTTCTGTACGATGGTTAGTACAACCATCGTACAGAAGCCCTCTGGCAGGCATGTACGGTGAAAACGGTCCGACGGACCGGTTTCACCGTACATGTTTGCTCGTGAGTACCCGGCCTAAGAGGGAACTTACTTGGAACCTACTGGGGCTCTAATCTCATAGCTCCCAACTGTCCCTGATTTTGAGGGACTGTCCCTGATTCAGAACAATGGGCCAGATTCACAGACGAGATACGACGGAGTATCTCAGATACCCCGTCGTATCTCTCAGAGTAACTGCGATTTCATAGAATCAGTTACGCATAGATAGCCCCTAGATCCGACAGGTGTAATTGTTTTACACTGTCGGATCTTAGGATGCAATACCGCGGCCGCCGCTGGGGGGAGTTTGCGTCGTAAGCCAGCGTCGGGTATGCAAATTAGTAGTTACGGCGATCCACGACGGATTTTCGCGTTCGCTACGTCGCTGCTAGTCTAGTTTCCCGTCGCAAAGTTAGTCGTCGTTTTAGGTGCCCTAACTTTAGTCAGCACACGTATGTGCTGTTTAAAGTATGGCCGTCGTTCCCGCGTCGAAATTTGAATTTTTTTTCTTTTTTCGTAAAACGTCCGGGAATACGAAAGTACGCTATGCACGCCGCACGTCGTCGCCGTTCGAAAAAATGACGTCACTTCGGGCAAAGCACGGCGGGAATTCCGAAACGGAGCATGCGCAGTAGGTCCCGCAGTAGGTCACGCCCCTTTGAATTACGCGGGCTTACGCTGGAGGCTGCCAGCGTAAGTTTTCACGCAAGTGCTTGGTGGGTGATACAGACAGAAGGGGGCTATGAGTCTGTCCTCCTCCTGGAGGGTGATACAGACAGAAGGGGGCTATGAGTCTGTCCTCCTCCTGGAGGGTGATACAGACGAAAGGGAGCTATGAGTCTGTCCTCCTCCTGCAGGGTGATACAGACAGAAGGGAGCTATGAGTCTGTCCTCCTCCTGGAGGGTGATACAGACAGAAGGGAGCTATGAGTCTGTCCTCCTGCAGGGTGATGCAGACAGAAGGAGGCTATGAGTCTGTCCTCCTCCTGCAGGGTGATACAGACAGAAGGGAGCTATGAGTCTGTCCTCCTCCTGGAGGGTGATACAGACAGAAGGGAGCTATGAGTCTGTCCTCCTCCTGCAGGGTGATACAGACAGAAGTGGGCTATGAGTCTGTCCTCCTCCTGCAGGGTGATACAGACAGAAGGGAGCTATGAGTCTGTCCTCCTCCTGCAGGGTGATACAGACAGAAGGGAGCTATGAGTCTGTCCTCCTCCTGCAGGGTGATACAGACAGAAGGGAGCTATGAGTCTGTCCTCCTCCTGCAGGGTGATACAGACAGAAGGGGGCTATGAGTCTGTCCTCCTCCTGCAGGGTGATACAGACAGAAGGGAGCTATGAGTCTGTCCTCCTCCTGCAGGGTGATACAGACAGAAGGGAGCTATGAGTCTGTCCTCCTCCTGCAGGGTGATACAGACAGAAGAGGGTTATGAGTCTGTCCTCCTCCTGCAGGGTGATACAGACAGAAGGGGGCTATGAGTCTGTCCTCCTCCTGGAGGGTGATACAGACAGAAGGGAGCTATGAGTCTGTCCTCCTCCTGCAGGGTAAAATAGACAGAAGGGGGCTATAAGTCTGTCCTCCCCCTGCAGGGTGATACAGACAGAATGGAGCTATGAGCCTGTTCTCCTCCTGCAGGGTGATACAGACAGAAGGGAGCTATGAGTCTGTCCTCCTCCTGCAGGGTGATACAGACAGAAGGGGGCTATGAGTCTGTCCTCCTCCTGCAGGGTGATACAGACAGAATGGAGCTATGAGTCTGTCCTCCTGCAGGGTGATACAGACAGAATGGAGCTATGAGCCTGTTCTCCTCCTGCAGGGTGATACAGACAGAAGGGGGCTATGAGTCTGTCCTCCTCCTGCAGGGTGATGCAGACAGAAGGGAGCTATGAGTCTGTCCTCCTGCAGGGTGATGCAGACAGAAGGAGGCTATGAGTCTGTCCTCCTCCTGCAGGGTGATACAGACAGAAGGGGGCTATGAGTCTGTCCTCCTGCAGGGTGATGCAGACAGAAGGAGGCTATGAGTCTGTCCTCCTCCTGCAGGGTGATACAGACAGAAGGGAGCTATGAGTCTGTCCTCCTCCTGCAGGGTAAAATAGACAGAAGGGGGCTATGAGTCTGTCCTCCCCCTGCAGGGTGATACAGACAGAATGGAGCTATGAGCCTGTTCTCCTCCTGCAGGGTGATACAGACAGAAGGGAGCTATGAGTCTGTCCTCCTCCTGCAGGGTGATACAGACAGAAGGGGGCTATGAGTCTGTCCTCCTCCTGCAGGGTGATACAGACAGAATGGAGCTATGAGTCTGTCCTCCTGCAGGGTGATACAGACAGAATGGAGCTATGAGCCTGTTCTCCTCCTGCAGGGTGATACAGACAGAAGGGGGCTATGAGTCTGTCCTCCTGCAGGGTGATGCAGACAGAAGGAGGCTATGAGTCTGTCCTCCTCCTGCAGGGTGATACAGACAGAAGGGAGCTATGAGTCTGTCCTCCTCCTGGAGGGTGATACAGACAAAAGGGGGCTATGAGTCTGTCCTCCTCCTGGAGGGTGATACAGACAGAAGAGGGTTATGAGTCTGTCCTCCTCCTGCAGGGTGATACAGACAAAAGGGGGCTATGAGTCTGTCCTCCTCCTGCAGGGTGATACAGACAGAAGAGGGTTATGAGTCTGTCCTCCTCCTGCAGGGTGATACAGACAAAAGGGGGCTATGAGTCTGTCGTCCTCCTGCAGGGTGATACAGACAGAAGGGAGCTATGAGTCTGTCCTCCTCCTGCAGGGTAAAATAGACAGAAGGAAGCTATGAGTCTGTCCTCCTCCTGGAGGGTGATACAGACAGAAGGGAGCTATGAGTCTGTCCTCCTCCTGCAGGGTGATACAGACAGAAGGGGGCTATGAGTCTGTCCTCCTCCTGCAGGGTGATACAGACAGAAGGGAGCTATGAGTCTGTCCTCCTCCTGCAAGGTGATATAGACAGAAGGGAGCTATGAGTCTGTCCTCCCCCTGCAGGGTGATACAGACAGAATGGAGCTATGAGTCTGTCCTCCTCCTGCAGGGTGACACAGACAGAAGGGAGCTATGAGTCTGTCCTCCTCCTGCAGGGTGATACAGACAGAAGGGGGCTACGAGTCTGTCCTCCTCCTGCAGGGTGATACAGACAGAATGGAGCTATGAGCCTGTTCTCCTCCTGCAGGGTGATACAGACAGAAGGGAGCTATGAGTCTGTCCTCCTGCAGGGTGATACAGACAGAAGGGGGCTATGAGTCTGTCCTCCTGCAGGGTGATGCAGACAGAAGGAGGCTATGAGTCTGTCCTCCTCCTGCAGGGTGATACAGACAGAAGAGGGTTATGAGTCTGTCCTCCTCCTGCAGGGTGATACAGACAGAAGGGGGCTATGAGTCTGTCCTCCTCCTGGAGGGTGATACAGACAGAAGGGGGCTATGAGTCTGTCCTCCTCCTGGAGGGTGATACAGACGAAAGGGAGCTATGAGTCTGTCCTCCTCCTGCAGGGTGATACAGACAGAAGGGAGCTATGAGTCTGTCCTCCTCCTGCAGGGTAAAATAGACAGAAGGGAGCTATGAGTCTGTCCTCCCCCTGCAGGGTGATACAGACAGAATGGAGCTATGAGCCTGTTCTCCTCCTGCAGGGTGATACAGACAGAAGGGAGCTATGAGTCTGTCCTCCTCCTGCAGGGTGATACAGACAGAAGGGGGCTATGAGTCTGTCCTCCTCCTGCAGGGTGATACAGACAGAAGGGAGCTATGAGTCTGTCCTCCTGCAGGGTGATACCGACAGAATGGAGCTATGAGCTTGTTCTCCTCCTGCAGGGTGATACAGACAGAAGGGGGCTATGAGTCTGTCCTCCTGCAGGGTGATGCAGACAGAAGGAGGCTATGAGTCTGTCCTCCTCCTGCAGGGTGATACAGACAGAAGGGAGCTATGAGTCTGTCCTCCTCCTGGAGGGTGATACAGACAGAAGAGGGTTATGAGTCTGTCCTCCTCCTGCAGGGTGATACAGACAAAAGGGGGCTATGAGTCTGTCCTCCTCCTGGAGGGTGATACAGACGAAAGGGAGCTATGAGTCTGTCCTCCTCCTGCAGGGTGATACAGACAGAAGGGAGCTATGAGTCTGTCCTCCTCCTGCAGGGTAAAATAGACAGAAGGAAGCTATGAGTCTGTCCTCCTCCTGCAGGGTGATACAGACAGAAGGGAGCTATGAGTCTGTCCTCCTCCTGCAGGGTGATACAGACAGAAGGGAGATATGAGTCTGTCCTCCTCCTGCAGGGTGATACAGACAGAAGGGAGCTATGAGTCTGTGCTCCTCCTGCAGGGTGATACAGACAGAAGGGGGCTATGAGTCTGTTCTCCCCCTGCAGGGTGATACAGACAGAAGGGAGCTATGAGTCTGTCCTCCTCCTGCAGGGTGATACAGACAGAAGGGGGTTATGAGTCTCTCCTCCTCCTGCAGGGTGATACAGACGAAAGGGAGCTATGAGTCTGTCCTTCTCCTGGAAGGTGATATAGACAGAAGGGAGCTATGAGTCTGTCCTCCCCCTGCAGGGTGATACAGACAGAATGGAGCTATGAGTCTGTCCTCCTGCAGGGTGATACAGACAGAATGGAGCTATGAGCCTGTTCTCCTCCTGCAGGGTGATACAGACAGAAGGGAGCTATGAGTCTGTCCTCCTGCAGGGTGATACAGACAGAAGGGGGTATGAGTCTGTCCTCCTCCTGCAGGGTGATACAGACAGAAGGGAGCTATGAGTCTGTCCTCCTGCAGGGTGATACAGACAGAAGGGAGCTATGAGTCTGTCCTCCTCCTGTAGGATGTTACAGACCGAAGGGGGCTATGAGCCTGTCCTCCTCCTGCAGGGGGATACAGACAGAAGGGGCTATGAGTCTGTCCTCCTCCTGCAGGGTGATACAGACAGAAGGGAGCTATGGGTCTGTCCTGCAGGGTGATACAGACAGAAGGGAGCTATGAGTCTGTCCTCCTCCTGCAGGGCGATACATACAGAAGGGAGCTATGAGTCTGTTCTTCTCCTGCAGGGTGATACAGACAGAACTGGCTATGAGTCTGTCCTCCTCCTGCAGGGTGATACAGTCAGAAGGGAGCGACGAGTCTGTCCTCCTCCTGCAGGGTGATACATACAGAAGGGAGCTATGAGTCTGTCCTCCCCCTGCAGGGTGATACAGACAGAAGGGAGCTATGCGTCTGTCCTCCTCCTGCAGGGTGATATAGACAGAAGAGAGCTATGAATCTGTCCTCCTCCTGCAGGGTGATACAGACAGAAGGGGGCTATGAGTCTGTCCTCCTCCTGCAGGGTGATACAGACAGAAGAGGGCTATGAGTCTGTCCTCCTCCTGCAGGGTGATACAGACAGAAGGGAGCTATGAGTCTGTCCTCCTCCTGCAGGGTGATACAGACAGAAGGGAGCTATGAGTCTGTCCTCCTCCTGCAGGGTGATACAGACAGAAGGGAGCTATGAGTCTGTCCTCCTCCTGCAGGGTGATACAGACAGAAGGGAGCTATGAGTCTGTCCTCCTCCTGCAGGGTGATACAGACAGAAGGGAGCTTTGAGTCTGTTCTTCTCCTGCAGGGTGATACAGACATTTATTTTAACATTTTACCTTTGAACCTTATATAGGTCCCATATATATTCTGCCACTCTTCCTTTTGTTGCCCATTATAGTAAAGTGAGATCCTACAGCAGAACATGGGTCCATCCGTTTCCTTCAGTTCCTTGATTCTGATTGTTGCTGTTCTCTCCAGCTCTGGGTTTCCCTCCATAGTGATCCGTCCTCTATAGTCTGCTTTTGTCCTCTTCTCAGTGTGATTGTAAATGATGTCATTATTTCCACATCTACCTCCTGTTGCATGTCTCCAGTACACTTTCACCTTTGCTGGATTATAATTCTTAGGATAGGAGAAGTGACAAGGGATGGTCACCGATCCCCCCACATCTACCGATATGGAGTCAGGTTGCTCTGTACAGTAGGGCTCATCTTCTTCACTGTAGACATCTCCTAAGGGAATATAAATCATATTTATATTTATTCTGTAATGTATTGATGTAAGAACTCTTCAAGAAAAACTTTTTTTTATATATATATATATATATATATATATATATATTTATTCAATTGATTTAAAGTGTCAGGTCTAAATAAAAATAAAAAAATAAATATTTTAAAAGTCAGCAGTTAGAAATACTGCAGCTGCTGACTTTTAATAAAAGGACACTTACCTGTCCAGGGCGCCTGCAATGCCGGCAACAGAAGATGAGCAATCGCTTGTCTCTCAGCTGCCCCCGCCGCCATCCTCAGTGAGGGAATCAGGAAGTGAACCAATGAGGCTTCACTGCCCGCTTCCCTACTGAGCATGCGCGAGTCGCGCTGCACTGTCATCACTGGTCCCCTGCTGTGTTCTGGGAACTGTGTGTTTCCCAGAAGACAGCGGGGGGGGTAGTAAGGGGTGTGACTCCTGCAGAATCTATTCCCGGAAGAGGGAGCAAATACCTATATTATACAGATATCTGCACCCCCTCCCCCCTGAAAGGTGCCAAATGTACCACCAGAGGGGGGGGGGGGGGTCCGAAAAAGCGGAGGTTCACTTTTTGTGTGGAACTCCACTTTAAGTATTAAATTGATTAACAAAAATGTAATATACTGCAGCTGATCTATCATTAGATGTGGTGGCTGCATCCATTTTTTTTTTTTTCCTTTATTTCCACGTGGTGATCTGGCCAGTAACACTCTTCCTGTCTTCAGGCCCGTACACACAATCGGATATTCCGACAACAATTGTCCGAAGGACCTGTTTTGTCAGATAATCCAACCGTCTTGACTAGGGCAGCCGGATAACTTACCGCACCAACCAATACAAGCATATACCCCTTAACATTAAACCTTTCCCAATAATCACACTGACACCTGCTGGATTTAAAATGGCCTGGTAGGCCTTTATTAACAAATACAAAAACTGTATATATATATATATATACACCATCATATACATATATATATCACCCAACTTTAAATATTTAACCTATTCCTCAATTGTTAAACCTTTTAACCATACCTTGGTTGTCAGTCCCCCTGACAACCCCTGATCACTCTTTTGGGCCTGTGGTACCCTCTTAGCTAACGACATGTCCCCAGTCGCGACTACCGACTCGAAGACCTAGCTGACCACAGACCCACCCACTTCTCCCCTGGTGGTCCAGACTGACACCAGACCACCAAGGCAGACACCATCCCTGTAACTATGCCCCCCCACCGTTTTTACCTAACCACCGTCTATTTCTACCAAACGGCAGGGGAACCCACCGCCATCCTGTACTGTCAAAACCACCTAACTCCTATAATTAGGGCGGGAGGGTGGGACTTCTCTCCTTGCTTCTTCCCCCGGACTGATGCTGCCCCTCCTCCAGCATCACCTAGCTCACTGAACTCTCCTCCCCCTCTCCTCACCTCCTCCAATAGTTAATTTCTAGGATCCTATTAACCACCCCCTCTAACTTTAACCCTTTCTACACCTAAGTTCCCTACACCCTGTCATGCTGTCCTCCGCCTCCATTGCATTGCAGCTACGAACTTGTCTTGACTAGGGCAGCCGGATAACTTACCGCACCAACCAATACAAGCATATACCCCTTAACATTAAACCTTTCCCAATAATCACACTGACACCTGCTGGATTTAAAATGGCCTGGTAGGCCTTTATTAACAAATACAAAAACTGTATATATATATATATATACACCATCATATACATATATATATCACCCAACTTTAAATATTTAACCTATTCCTCAATTGTTAAACCTTTTAACCATACCTTGGTTGTCAGTCCCCCTGACAACCCCTGATCACTCTTTTGGGCCTGTGGTACCCTCTTAGCTAACGACATGTCCCCAGTCGCGACTACCGACTCGAAGACCTAGCTGACCACAGACCCACCCACTTCTCCCCTGGTGGTCCAGACTGACACCAGACCACCAAGGCAGACACCATCCCTGTAACTATGCCCCCCCACCGTTTTTACCTAACCACCGTCTATTTCTACCAAACGGCAGGGGAACCCACCGCCACCGCGGCACAAGTGGGACCACCTCACACTTGGGCCCGCCGCCACACCAGGAAAGCCCTCCTAACGCCCTCCTCCAATCCCAGAGCCCAAAGATCGATCCCGATCGGGTTGAGATGAACCCCGTCCCCCCTCAGGTACCTCCAAGTCTCAACTTCTAAATCTGAATGGCGAACCGCTATCCCACCTTGCTGCACCACAAACCTGCCCACTTCTCTGTTCACCTTTATCCGGGCCTTATCCAAACGCTCCAATGACCTGGCCTCCCTCCAGGCCATGCGAGCCACAATATCTGACCAAACAATGATCAGGTCAGGGAAAGAGGCCCGCAGTCGGCGTATATCCCATTGTATGTCTTTGATCACCTGGCGCATCGGCCGGACGCTCAAATCATTCCCCCCCGCATGTATCACCAAAATGTTCGGGGCCCTGTCTAAGCTAGCCCCCCTGTGAACTTCGGGTAACACCTTCTGCCACATGAGACCCCTAATCCCTATCCATCGTACCCTTCCTTCCTCCCTGGGCACCCCCAGCTGTCTCCCCCCAGGCTTGACATCCGCCCTTCTTGCCCCCCAAAACACAAATGAATGTCCTAGGATCCAAATCAGACAACCTTGGGGATCTGTAAAGACATAAAAGAGAAAAACAATACCCAGCAGGACCAAAAACAACCCCCCGAAAACATTAACATCAGCATTGTCAACCACCGATACCTCATTGTTTACAACAAATGAGGCCGTACATACAGTTTATATCTATTAGACTCCCATCTGCCAATCCGCTTTACAGAATCTGCAGGCAGGCCTCCCCTTGCCGCTTCCGTTGCTGCCCCTATTCGAAACGAATGCGCCGAATATTCTCCCGGGACTAGACCCCCCTCCTTCAGACATTTCCGGAACACCGCCGTAAACTGGAACCGAGACAAACATTCCCCTTTTTGATGGATGAACAGAGCCTCCCCCCCTTTTGGGCGAACGCCCAAAAACCGCCTTACCACCTCAACCGGGCATGTTAGTGGACAATTCCCCCGGAACAACTCTATTTTTACGCCCCTACCTAGTTGATCCGTCTTCGAACGGCTAAGCCAAATCACCACCGATTTCTCCAGGCACCTAACGTCCTGCATTCGTAGTCCTCCCCCCACCACCTTGGAGGGGGAAACTAATTCCCCCACCCTGAACGCCCCAAAAAAGGCCAGAACGAAAACAGCCCGAAAAAGTATCTGCTCATAAAGCGATGCGCAAACCTTTTCCAAATTCCCCAATACCGTACCCAGGACCGCGAACGACACCGGACGCCTGGAATCCCGTGTAGTACTGCCCTTCCTGTATCCCTTTAACACCCTGCGCACCACAAAGGATTTTGTAAAATCCCTGAGGCCCGCCATCTGAAATAAAAAAGCCAATGCCGCCATCTTTTTGCTAATGGCGCCACCCGAGGTTCCCCTCTCGTAATTGCAGCACACAAAGTATAAGACCAACGACTGCAGGTCTTCTGGATCTTCCGACCCTCCTACCTCCTCCCTCAGTGCGGACCATTCCTGCCACACCTTAGAGTAAGCTCGCCACGTTCCCTCGCTGATCGACTGCCGAATCAATCCTGCGGCGACTCCAGTGCAATGTCCCACAACTTCTGAGGACAGGGTTCCCCCTGCCCCTCTGCCCCTGGCGCCAGGATCCGGAATTCCGCCCACTGGAAACGAGATAAAGCATCCGCCAATCTGTTATCCACCCCAGGAATGTGCACCGCATATATCAAGGCATTCACTTTGAGACACTTAAGTACCAAGTACCGCAGTAACCTAATCACCGGGGGCGAGGATGCCGATATGCTGTTGATCGCCCACACCACCCCCATGTTGTCGCAATTGAAGCGCACCTTTTTATTCCTGAAGAACTCCCCCCACAATTCCATCGCCACCACGATGGGGAACAACTCCAGCAGCACCAGGTTCCGGAGGAACCCTGCTGCCCTCCAAGACTCCGGCCAGGGCTCCGCGCTCCACCGTCCGTTGAAATAGGCCCCATAGCCCACTGACCCCGCCGCATCGGTAAATAGAGCCAGGTCGGCGTTGCTGACCGGCCCCGTCTGCCACATCGAACGACCATTGAAAGAGTCCAGGAACGTTCCCCAAACCCTCAGATCGTCTCTCAGTTCATTGGTCAGGCGCACAAAATGGTTTGGCACCCGGACCCCTGCCGTGGCCCCTGAAAGCCTTCGGCTGAAAATGCGTCCCATGGGAATAATCCGACACGCGAAATTTAACTTCCCCAACAAGGATTGGAGCTCCTTCAATCGAATCTTCCGCTTCACCCGGGCCTCACTGACCTCCCTCCTCAAAGCCAACACCTTATCCTCTGGTAGCCTACATTCCATCGCCACCGAGTCAATGGTGATCCCCAAGAACACCAGCTCAGACGCAGGGCCCTCCGTTTTGTCGGGGGCCAAGGGGATCCCAAAACGTTCCGCCAAATACTGTACCGTACCCAACAGAACCCCGCAACAGCGGGAGTCCGGGGGTCCTATGCACAGGAAGTCATCCAAATAGTGGATGACGGAATTCACCCCCGCCACTTCCCTGACCGCCCATTCAAAGAACGAGCTAAACGTCTCAAACAAAGCGCACGATATGGAACAACCCATCGGCAGGCAACGATCAACAAAATACTCCCCCTGCCAGTGGCACCCCAGCAAACGCAAACTAGTGGGGTGCACCGGTAACAGCCTGAAGGCGGATTCCACATCCGTCTTTGCCATCAAAGCCCCTTTCCCGTACTTTCTAACCCAAGACACCGCCGCATCAAATGATGTATAGGTAACCGCACAACTCTGCGGATCAATACCATCGTTGACCGACCCCCCTTTTGGGTGCGACAGATGATGTATCATCCGAAATTGACCCACTTCCTTCTTCGGAACTACGCCCAACGGGGACACCACCAAACCCCCCACAGGTGGTTCCCGAAACGGGCCGGCCATCCGGCCGAGCGCCACCTCCTTGGCCAGCTTAGCCGACACCACCCCCGGATGTCGCAGAGCTGACCGCAAATTGTCCGCCACCGGAGGGACCTCCGCCAACGAACTCGGAATCACGAAACCCTCCCCGAACCCCTGCTCTAGCAAACGCGCCGCCGCCCTGTCCGGATACTTACTTAGAAAAGGCAGCATCCTTTCCAGTCTCACCGGCGTCATTCCCTTTTCCAGCGCCATCTCCGGCCCGCTTCCCCTGTTTGAAACACCTATTGAACGCGTGCGACCCACCACACCCTGAGCACTCGTGCTTGAAGCGGCATGATCCTCCAAAACGACAGGTTCCGTCGTTGAACTGCCAGCACACCCCTTTCTTTTTGAGGGCCGGCGATCCCGCGGAGGAAGCGCCGCCGGCCCCCCCAGGAAAGGACTGGCCCGCCGCCCTGGTCGAGGTCATCAACCTCATCCACAGGCTAATGTCCTTATGGTCCCAGCGGATGGAGGGACGCACCGCCCTGCGCTGACGAAACTGTTCGTCATACCTCAACCACGCCAGACCCCCGTACACCCTATGCGCTTCGTGAATGGCATCAAGGTAACAGAATAGGGCCGTGCATTTCTCGGGGGCCTTTTCCCCGATCACGCTAGCCATAATCGCAAACGCCTGTAGCCAATTCGTAAACGTCCGCGGAATGAGCCTATACCGACGTTTTTCTTCCTCATCCTTTTTGCTCTCGTCCGGCTTCACCCGGTCGAGGTGAAATTTTTCCAACGGGAGCAAGGAAAATATTTCCACAAACTCGTCCTTCTGAATTTTCTCCCTCACCTCTGGCTTAAGATGGGCACCCAACGGCCCTTCAAAGCAAATGTAAATTTCCCCCCTAGCCGCGTCATCCAGCCGCACCTTGTCCCCGTCCTTGTCCTTGTCTTTGTCCTTGCGTTCCGCCGCCGTTCCCACGCCGTCCTTGTCCGTCTGTGTCCCTGCCACGCCTGTCCCTGGATTCGCCGGCACCGGGGGAGGGACAACTACCGCTGTCAGCGCCTGAACGGCGGGGGCAGGAACCGGGAGGGGGGGTACTGGCACCGGGGGGACCCAAGGACCCAGCGGGCTCGCAACCTGAGGAGCACCCCCATCTAGCCTACGTAACAATTCCCGTAAGGCATCCCACACACCCCCCTCCCCTGAGGGACTAAGCACCGCCACCCCCCCACTAATGTCCTGCGCACTAACCCCACCCCTACCCCCCGCAACCACATTAGATGTAGTCTTACCGGTTCGGCGCGGCCGTGAAGGTCCTCCAGCCGACAGGTTCCCATAACGTCCATCCTCCGCGGGGTCCTCCGGCAGCTCCCCCTCTTCGCTGCTGCTGGAACCGGTCGCCGCCTGCCCGTGTGGTCGTTGACGAACCTCCTCACTCCTTCCCCGACCTCTGGACACAGCTGGCGTTGTGACAGGTATGGGAGCCACCACCCCCCGAGGGCTCTCGTCTCCATCGCTGCTGAACTCTTCAATCAGATCATCCCTCAGCACTGCGGCTGCAGCCTGAGCACCACTGCCCCTCCGGTCAACCCTCCCAGACTCCGAACGGTGCCTGGAGGCGGGACCTCCCGACTAACGTGACTGGCCTGATGTCGCTCCATCTGCATCCCTGAACGCATCCCCACCGCGTGCGAGGCCGCCGCCTGTGGACCGAGCTAGGCCGGCGCCTGTCTGAGGGTCCTTCCCACGCCGGGCCGCCCCCCCGACCGGAACATCGCCACCGGGGACAGCCATGTGAATCTGGGCCTGCACCAACACAGGGGAGGTAGGCCTGGGCACCCGAGAGGCTCCCCCGCGCTGCGCGCTTCCCGCCCCCCCGCCCCCCGCCCGTGCAGTGGCAGACTGAGATTGCTTGGCGGGGGGGCCCGACGGGGGCCTACTGGGACTCCGCACCCGACGCTGTGACCTGGGGGTATTATCTGGGCTAAAGCGCTCCGGCGGTATCGACCGCCTCGCGCGCGTTGAAGCAGGCCTAGACCCGACCGGGGCCTGCTGCACCCCCCGCAGAGTGGCGGTGATCTGGCTTTGCAGCCAGTCCGCGCCGTGGACCTCCGCAACAGCTTGAAGCTGCGCTAACAACCCGGCTACCTCTGACATTTTTCTTCCCTTCCTTGCCTTTTCCACAGATGACCCAGAGCGCTGACCCGATACACAGACAGGCTGCAGGACTTCTCTCCTTGCTTCTTCCCCCGGACTGATGCTGCCCCTCCTCCAGCATCACCTAGCTCACTGAACTCTCCTCCCCCTCTCCTCACCTCCTCCAATAGTTAATTTCTAGGATCCTATTAACCACCCCCTCTAACTTTAACCCTTTCTACACCTAAGTTCCCTACACCCTGTCATGCTGTCCTCCGCCTCCATTGCATTGCAGCTACGAACTTGTCTGTACGCTCCATCTGACAATTGTTGTCGGATTTTCCAACAACAAATGTTGGATAGCATGCTCTCAAATTGTCAGACAACAGTTATGTCGGTTTATCCGATCGTGTGTACACAAATCCGTCCGACTAAAATCCAACGTACAAACACGCATGCGCCGAACCAATCCTAACCATCAGACAACATTAGCAGAAGTTGCCCAAAGGGTGGCGCTAAAGAGCAGAAAAAACACATAGGGGCAGATCCACAAAGAAAGTACGCCGGCGTATATATTGATACGCCGGCGTACTTTCAAATTTCCCGCGTCGTATCTTTGTTTTGAATCCTCAAACCAAGATACAATGGCATCTGGGTTAGCTCCGACAGGTGTACGTCTCCGTACGCCTTCGGATCTTAGATGCAATTCTTAGGTGTCCGCTGGGTGGCGTTCCCGTCGTAATCCGCGTCGAGTATGCAAATTAGCTATTTCCGACGATCCACGAATGTACGAGCGGCCGTCGCATTCCTTTACGTAGTTTCTAGTTGGCTTTTTTCGGCGTATAGTTAAAGCTGCTATCTGGTGGCGTATGCAATGTTAAGTATGGACGTCGTTCCCGCGTCAAATTTTTTATTTTTTATTTAGTTTGCGTAACTCGTCCGTGAATAGGGTTGGACGTAATTTACGTCCACGTCAAAACCAATGACGTCCTTGCGATGTCATTTAGAGCAATGCACGGCGGGAAATTTAGGGACGGCGCATGTGCAGTTCGTTCGGCGCGGGGACGCGCTTCATTTAAATGAAACACGCCCCCTACTCGCCGCATTTGAATTCCGCGCCGTTATGCCGCGAGAGATACACTACGCCGCCGTAACTTACGGCGCAAATTCTTTCTGGATTCAAAGATTAGAAAAGTAAGTTACAGCGGCGTAACGTAATTCACATACGCTGCGCCCATGCAAATGTACGAGAATCTGCCCCATAGTTTTGTGAATGTTGGCTGAAAATGTTCTGCCCTCTGTCTGCAGAACAAGTTCATGGCCAACGCCCTTCGGACAAAAATCCACAGATTTGTCCGATGGTGTGTACGAGGCTTTAGGGTATCTCCACTCTAGATGGAGGAGCAATGGAGACACCTTTGAACAGCATAATTGTCAGTCCGGGGCGATTGTAATGTAAAGCCGGCCATTCATACCAGGTACCTCTGGTGGAAGGAAAGAAAATTGCGAAATTCATGGCCTGTCTAAAAGCCCGTACACACGATCGGATATTCCGACAACAATTGTCAGGGACGTGTTTTTTCGGATAATCCGACTGTCTGTACACTCCACCGGACCATTGTTGTCGGAATTTCCGACAACAAATGTTGACTGTGCATGCTCTCAAATTGTCTGACAAGAAATTTGTTATATCATACGATCGTGTGTACAAAAATCTGTTGGACTAAAATCCAAAGTGCAAACACGCATGCTCCGAACCAATGCTAACCATAAGACAACATTAGCAGAAGTTGCCCAAAGGGTGGCGCTAAAGAGCTGAAATTCCACGTAGTACGTCTATTACGTCACTACGTTCATGTTTGTTGGCTGAAAATGTTCTGCCGTGTGTATGCATACCAAGTTCACGGCCAACGCCCCTTCGGACCAAAATCCACGGCTTTAGATGTATTGGCAGATTTAGATGAACTTTACTAACAAAATAAAGCTGGACACCACATAAGCAGTTGGAGCAGACCATTTTTCCTTTTGAGATAAAGGTTTTAAAAGCCGATGATTGTAAGTACCCCTGTCACTGGTAAATAGTTTGTCTCATTCCTTTAACTGCTTGCCTACTGCCGGCTGTCATATGACGGCCGGACGGTGCAGCACTTGTTCTGGGCGGGCGTCATATGACGTCCTCGCCTTCCCAGGCCACTAGGGGGTGCCGGCGTGTGTGCGCTCCCGCCGCATCACTGGGAACCCGATGCATGTGCCCACGATTGCCCAGAAATGGAGCAGGACCGTGGAGCTGTGTGTGTAAACAAAACCCACGTAAACACACAGCTCCACGTCCTGTCAGAGGAGAGGAGACTGATATGTGTTCCCAGTACAGAGGAACACAGATTGGTCTCCTCCCCCTGTGAGAACCCTCCCCCTACAGTTAAAATCACTCCCTAGGACACATATTTAACCCCTTGATCACCCCCTAGTGTTAACTCCTTCCCTGCCAGTCACATTTATACAGTAATCAATGCATTTTTATAGCACGAATCGCTATATAAATGTGAATGGTCCCAAAATGGTGTCAAAAGTGTCCGATGTGTCTGCCGCAATATCTCAGTCACGATAAAAATCGCAGATCGCCGCCATTACTAGTAAAAAAAATAAAAAAAATAAAAATTATATAAATCTATCCCCTATTTTGTAGACGTTATAACTTTTGCGCAAACTGATCAATATACGCTTATTGCGTTTCTATTATTTACCAAAAACATGTAGAAGAATACATATCGGCCTAAAATGAGGAAAAAAATATATATTTTTTTTAAATCGGATATTAAGGCTCCATGCACACAGAAGCTAAAAAAAAGCTATAAAAACGCCAGTCGCTTTGCAGGGAACCTTTCAACGTTTTTTAGCGTTTTTGCTATAGAGTTT
The DNA here is from genome assembly GCF_905171775.1 of Rana temporaria. Classification (NCBI taxonomy): domain Eukaryota; kingdom Metazoa; phylum Chordata; class Amphibia; order Anura; family Ranidae; genus Rana; species Rana temporaria. The sequence goes on along the minus strand of NC_053491.1, from coordinate 463,187,017 downwards.
ATTAGCGTTTTTCAGTGTAGTGCTTTTTAGTTTTTTTTTTTTTTTAATGGATAAAAAAAAGCTTAAAAAAACATTGGCTAGCATCGTTTTTGAGCGTTTTTCAGCATTTTGCGTTTTCACTTTCACTTTGAATGCAAATTTCGGGCGTTCAGAAAAAAGCCAATAAACTCCAAAGCTCATTAACACAAAAAAACGCCCATGGGCACATAGGCTAACATAGAGTTCAGTTTATGGGCTTTAAAAAAAAAACACCAAAACACCAATAAACTGCAGTTTATCAGCTTCTGTGTGCATGGAGCCTTATTATAGCAAAAAGTAATATATTGTGTTATTTTCAAACTTGTCACTATTCTTTTGTTTATAGCACAAAAAAATAAAAACTGCAGAGGTATTCAAATACCGCCAAAAGAAAGCTCTATTTGTGTAGGAAAAATGATACAAATTTCAGTTGGGTACAGTGTTGCATGACCGCGCAATTGTCATTCAAATTTTGACAGTGCTGAAAGCTAAAAAATGGCTTGGGCAGGAAGAGGGTGAAAGTGCCCTGTATTGAGGTGGTTAATTGCCACTTTTACTGGACAGCCTGGTTTGTTAACCACTTAAGGACCGCCTAACGACGATATACGTTGGCAGAATGGCACCGCTGGGCACAATCACGTACCTGTACGTGATTGTATAAAGCCCAGCGGTGGGTCGCGGGCGCGCACCGGCGGGGCCGCTTCTGCGACCCGGTCTGAAGCTCCGTGACCTCGGACGCGGGACTCGCGGACCCGATCGCCGCTACAGTCCCGCGATCGGTCCCCAGAGCTGAAGAACGGGGAGAGCCGTAATGTCGCAGTCATGAAAAAATCGCTGATTGCCGCCATTAGTAGTAAAAAAAATTTTTTATAAAAATGCAATAAAACTATCCCCTATTTTGTAAACGCTATACATTTTTTGCAAACCAATCGATATACGCTTATTACGATTATTTTTACCAAAAATAGGTAGAAGAATACGTATCGGCCTAAACTGAGAAAAAAAAACATTATAAATGTTTTTGGGGGATATTTATTATAGAAAAAAGTAAAAAATATAGAATTTTTTTCAAAATTGTTGCCCTATTTTTGTTTATAGCGCAAAAAATAAAAACTGCAGAGGTGATCAGTGGTGCGCGGTCGTGCGACGTGGCTCCCAAACAAAATTGACGTCCTTTTTTTCCCACAAATAGAGCTTTCTTTTGGTGGTATTTGATCACCTCTGCGGTTTTTATTTTTTGCGCTATAAACAAAAATACATTTTGAAAAAAAAAACAATATCTTTTACTTTTTGCTATAATAAATATCCCCCAAAAATATATAAAAAAACATTTTTTTTACCTCAGTTTAGGTCGATACGTATTCTTCTACATATATTTGGTAAAAAAAAAATGAGCGAAAAAAAAATGAGCGAAAAAAAAAAATAAGCAAAAGTTATAGCGCCTACCAAATAGGGGATAGAATCATTTTTTTTTTTTATTATTATGGGAAAATGACCGGGAATCGACGGAGGGGGGGGGGGGGCACCACTCGTACTGCCGATAAAAGTAATCCCATGGTGAATCCGCCGCCGGGACCACTTTTATGTGAAAGAGGATCGACCATTGCTTAAAAAAACACTGGGGTAATGGAAGCTAGCTGAGGCCATAACAACGGTATATAACATCAAACTAATGACGTATATACAGTTAGGTCCATAGATATTTGGACAGAGGCACAATTTTTGTTTTTTTCAGGTATTTACCAAAACATATTCAAGCTATAGTTATATAATGGATATGGAATGAAAGTGCACTCTCCGGTTTAGTTTGAGGCTATGTACATCCAAATCAGAGGAAGGGTTTAGGAAGTACAGCTCTTAATGTGGAGTTCCACCCAAAAATTGAGCTTCCGCTTTAAGTGCAGGTGACCCACTGACATGCCATATTTGGTGTGACGGTATCGGTATGATATCCCCGTCAAAGATTCCCTTCTTCCATAAGAACATCACCCCAATATTCCACTAGGAGGGATATTCCTGAGATCGCCCATTAAGCCACACATTAGTCCAGGCTTACTGCTAGAACAAGACAGACTTTAATGGTTTTTCTTCTCAGCTTTTTATACAGTCCAAGACATTGAAGCAACAATGAAATCTCCACCCCCCCCAATCACACACTAAGGCTAATTACTAAAACATTCTAGACAGGTCGGCACCGACCGACAATTATCATGTCTAATTAACACCTCTGAGAATCACTAGGTTTTTAGACAGGGTTATCACACAATTAAAGGCCTTTCAAAAGCTAGCCTTATTTAACATATGAACAGTGTTCACAGAGAGAGATGAATCACACATGAAACACCTGTTACCTGTAACCCACAGCATTAAGTTAGCAAGGAGAGCATTAGACTGAAGCATATAGGCAATTGCATCACAATGGCCCCCCTTTTTCTCCCTGCTACGGCAAACCCGGTTGGACCTTCCCTGGTCCAGTAGGGTTGACGGGTTCAGAGCTTTTAGTCCGAGGTTAACTCCGTTTGGCGTAACTGACCTCCCTTGGCAACTGCTCCCGACTCAGGTATGTCACCGGGTCGTCAGATCACACGCCGGTCAGTCCCCAAGTCTTTGTGTGATCTGCAGAGTCACCAGAAGTCAGTGTGAAGATGGCGAATGGGTCTGTGCGCCGCCGTCTAGGTGTCCCGCTATGGGAGGGGGCAGGTTATGGCTCTGAAGTGACAGTCACAGGAGATTCATAGAAAGAAAAAGTTATATTTGTTGAAATGCTGTAGCACTGGTGCTCAGAGTCCGGGGGGGGGGGAGGGGACTCAGAACCCCATAAGGTCAGCCACCCCCTGCTCCCTCCGCAGCCGCCGGTTCTCCTCTTTGAGCTTCTCCAGCTCCATCTCTAGTTCATGGAGCCTGGGGGGGTTAGCCCGCTGTGACCTCAGGTGGTTGTTCTCCTCCTCCATGCGGCTTATGCACTCCTCCAGCTCCATGTACTCATGGATCAGCTCCTGCTTGCTCGTGTCCTGCAGGCTCTCCACGTGGTCCTTCATCATCCGGAACTGGGTGGTGGTGTAAGGGGCCACCGGTGGGCCCTTGGCGAACATCTCGGCCCGCATCTGGGACGCCCGCTGCGACTCCCTCTCCTCCAGTCGCTTCTTATCCTCCCAGGTCACCTTGTTATACGGCTTCCAGGACCTCTTCTTCTTGGGGGGTAGCCGGCGGTGCCTCTTTCTGCCCAGCTCCCTCCAGGGCCCCTCCGGCTCATGGCTGTCGCCCATGACCAGCTGACAATGGTGTTCCCTGTTGTCCGTAATAACAGATTGTACCATGAGGGCTTCGTAAGGGGTGCCCAATGGTTCTTCCTGACCCAGCTCCTGGAGATCCCAAGCCGAGTCTACACAATGGGCTGCTGCTGGAGGGCGGTACCCAGGTTGAGACCAATTTGACCTGGTGTTGTCGTTCATGGGGCAATTCTGCTTGAAGTGACCGAGCTGTTTGCACCGGAAGCAGCGTTGTTCGTTGTCCTCCTGGCGTGGATAGCGAGGGCTAGATGTCATCGGTCTGTTAGGAGGTTGGTATCTAGCGGCTGGTGGGTGTGAGGGCGCCGTTGGTCGTGGAGGTTGTACCCGTGGTGTGACCTGGTTCGTCTTGCGAGTATCCGCATATTCATCCGCCAACTTCGCGGCCTCTGGTAGAGTCATGGGCCTGCGATCTCTCACCCAATCTTTGACCTCCGTCTGGATGTGATTGTAAAATTGCTCCAGGAGCATTAGTTGCAAAATGTCCTCTGCGGTGGTGGCCTGGCTGCTGTTAACCCAGTTAGAGGCCGACAGGGACAACTGGCATGCCCATTCCGCGTAAGAGTCTTTCGTGGTTTTGCGTGAGTCCCTGAACTTCTGTCGGTGAGACTCTGGGGTTACTGCATAACGAGCCAGGAGCGCTTCTTTAACCCGGGCGTAGCTATGGATATCCTGATCTGGCACGGTCTGGAAAGCATCAGAAGCTTTGCCTGACAGTTTGCCTGACAATATTGCAACCCAGTCTCCTCTAGCTATTCGGTGCAGGTTACATTGTCGCTCAAAGTCCGCCAGGTAGTTATCAATCTCACAGTCCTTTTCATCAAAAGCTTTAAAAGCGCTAAACGGGATCTTCCTTGTGTCTGCTGTGCTGTACTCACTGTTTGGAGAATGTGCGGCTGCTTGTTGGACTGCTGCCAGTTTTAACTGTAGTTCTGCGTCTCTTATTTGTTTAGCCTCCTTCGCTAACAGGTCCATCACTTTCAGCACCACATCCGGCGTTGGGTTCGGGCCGAACCACGCTAGCTTCTCTCTCATTAGCTTGTTGGCTGGCGATTCCTCCTCCTGAATCACTGGTGTCTCCATCTCTTGTACTGCTGGCGTTGCTGCAATCCCGTCCTCCTGGTCTCGCTCCATTGATTCTGCTATGATGACCCGCTTGGTTTTGTTGCTAGCAATCCTTCCACGAACTTCCAGTAGTTCTTCCAGTGTCTGCTTGGAATCCGGGTGTGAAGGGGAATAGAAGGGAAAATCCCACTGCTACCAACCAATTGTGACGGTATCGGTATGATATCCCCGTCAAAGATTCCCTTCTTCCATAAGAACATCACCCCAATATTCCACTAGGAGGGATATTCCTGAGATCGCCCATTAAGCCACACATTAGTCCAGGCTTACTGCTAGAACAAGACAGACTTTAATGGTTTTTCTTCTCAGCTTTTTATACAGTCCAAGACATTGAAGCAACAATGAAATCTCCACCCCCCCAATCACACACTAAGGCTAATTACTAAAACATTCTAGACAGGTCGGCACCGACCGACAATTATCATGTCTAATCACTGCACATTCTTTAAACAACAAACCATCTTCACACTCTGAGTTTCCTAAGCAGACGTTTCGTCTGTATCCAGTTTGACACCTATTAACACCTCTGAGAATCACTAGGTTTTTAGACAGGGTTATCACACAATTAAAGGCCTTTCAAAAGCTAGCCTTATTTAACATATGAACAGTGTTCACAGAGAGAGATGAATCACACATGAAACACCTGTTACCTGTAACCCACAGCATTAAGTTAGCAGGGAGAGCATTAGACTGAAGCATATAGGCAATTGCATCACATTTGGCATGTCATTTTTTTTGGGGGGGGAGCAGGTACCCTGTTTTAAGAGATACCAGCTCCCACTTTCTCCTCTGATGCACTGGAAGGAGGATCACCTTTCCCTCACCCTCCCTGCAATCTTCTGGGACATGTCACATTCACAGCGTACAGCGCGCATACGCAGTGCGTGCCCTGACATGAAGCCACAGCAGGGCATCCACAGTTAGAATGCTGGCATTGCGGAGAGGAGGGGGAAGAGGAGCGGGAGCGTGGGACAGGTGAGTGTCTGATTATTAAAAGCCAGCAGCTACACTTTTTGTAGCTGCTATATTTTAAATGGGTGGAACTCCTCTTTAAGAATAGCCATCCCACCTTTTTCAAGGGGCCAAAAGTAATTGTACAATTGAATCAAAAGCTGTTTCCTGGCCAGGTGTGGGCTACTCCTTCATTATTTCTTCATCCATTAAGCAGGTAAAGCTTAATGGATTGATTCTAAGTGTGGTATTTGCATGTGGAATATATTGATGTGAACCTACATCATGCTTTTAAAGGAGCTGTCCATACAAGTTAAATAGGCCATTGAAAGGCTTCAAAAGAGAGATAGCAGCAACATTAGGAGTGACCAAATCAATAGTTTGGTACATTTTTGAGCTTAGCAACATAAAAAAGCCTGGACGTCCACAGAAGACAACAGTGGTGGATGATCGCAGGATCCTCTCTATGGTAAAGAAAAACCCATTCACAACATAAAGACAAGTGAAGGACACACTCCAGGAGGTGGGCGTATCATTGTCAAAGTCTACAATCAAGAGAAGACTTCACAAGGGCAAATACAGAGGGTTCACCACAAAGTGCAAACCATTCATAAGCCTGAAAATAGAAAAGCAAGATTAGACTTTTCCAAAAAAAACATCTAAAAAAGCCAGACCAGTTCTGGAAAAGCATTCTTTGGACGGATGAAACTAAGATTAATCTGTACCAAAATGACAGGAAGAAAAAAGTGTGGAGAAGGCTTGGAACAGCTCATGATCCAAAGCACACAACGTCATCTGTAAAACATGGTGGAGCGTGCAGTGTGATGGCATGGGCATGCATGACTTCCAGTGGCACTGGGTCATTGGTGTTTATTAATGATGTAACAGAAGACAGAAGCAGCCGGATTAATTCTGCAGCATTATAGATATACTGTCAGCCCAGATTCAGCCAAATGCAGCAAAGTTAATTGAACGGCACTTTATAGTACAGATAGACAATGATTAGGGTTGAGCGAACCCGAACTGTAAAATTCGGGTTCGGTACGGACTTTGTTTTTTTTTTTACCCGGACCCGAACCCGAACATTTTGCTGAAAGTTCGGGTTCAGAGTTCGGCTATGTACGGCAGCCAATCGCCATTTGTTTTACTACTGTGACTAAGAAGCCATCACAGCCATGCCTACTAATGGCATGGCTGTGATTGGCCAGTGCAGCATGTGACCCAGCATGTAACCCAGCCTCTATATAAGCTAGAGGCACACAGCACAGCTCGCCACTCTGCTTTAGCTAGGGTAGGGAAAGGCTGCTGCTGATCTGAGGGAGAGATTGAGATAGGACTATCCTGCTTCAGAAATCTACACCAGCACTGCATCTGTCCCTGTGAGATACTCTGCATTAGACAGTTTAGGGCAAGGTTCCTGTTTGTTGCTATAGGGAGAGAAGTATATAGGAGATACTCTGCATATTACAGCAGCACTAATTCTGTCCCTGTGAGATACTCTGCATTAGACAGTTTAGGGCAAGGTTCCTGCTTGTTCTTATAGGGAGAGAATTATATAGGAGATACTCTGCATATTACAGCAGCACTGCATTTGTCCCTGTGAGATACTCTGCATTAGACAGTTTAGGGCAAGGTTCCTGTTTGTTGCTATAGGGAGAGAATTATATAGGAGATACTCTGCATATTACAGCAGCACTAATTCTGTCCCTGTGAGATACTCTGCATTAGACAGTTTAGGGCAAGGTTCCTGCTTGTTCTTATAGGGAGAGAATTATATAGGAGATACTCTGCATATTACAGCAGCACTGCATAGGTTCCTGTGAGATACTCTGCATATTACACCAGCACTGCATAGGTTCCTGTGAGATACTCTGCAATAGCTAGTTTAGGGCAAGGTTCCTGCTTGTTCTTATAGGGAGAGAATTATATAGGAGCTACTCTGCATATTACAGCAGCACTGCATCTGTCCCTGTGAGATACTCTGCATTAGACAGTTTAGGGCAAGGTTCCTGCTTGTTGCTATAGGGAGAGAATTATATAGGAGATACTCTGCATATTACACCAGCACTGCATCTGTCCCTGTGAGATACTCTGCATTAGACAGTTTAGGGCAAGGTTCCTGTTTGTTGCTATAGGGAGAGAATTATATAGGAGATACTCTGCATATTACAGAAGCACTGAATCTGTCCCTGTGAGATACTCTGCATCAGCTAGTTTAGGGCAAGGTTCCTGCTTGTTCTTATAGGGAGAGAATTATATAGGAGATACTCTGCATATTACAGCAGCACTGCATCTGTCCCTGTGAGATACTCTGCATTAGACAGTTTAGGGCAAGGTTCCTGTTTGTTGCTATAGGGAGAGAATTATATAGGAGATACTCTGCATATTACACCAGCACTGCATCTGTCCCTGTGAGATACTCTGCATTAGACAGTTTAGGGCAAGTTTCCTGTTTGTTGCTATAGGGAGAGAATTATATAGGAGATACTCTGCATATTACAGCAGCACTCAATCTGTCCCTGTGAGATACTCTGCATCAGCTAGTTTAGGGCAAGGTTCCTGCTTGTTCTTATAGGGAGAGAATTATATAGGAGATACTCTGCATATTACAGCAGCACTGCATCTGTCCCTGTGAGATACTCTGCATTAGACAGTTTAGGGCAAGTTTCCTGTTTGTTGCTATAGGGAGAGAATTATATAGGAGATACTCTGCATATTACAGCAGCACTCAATCTGTCCCTGTGAGATACTCTGCATCAGCTAGTTTAGGGCAAGGTTCCTGCTTGTTCTTATAGGAAGAGAATTATATAGGAGATACTCTGCATATTACAGCAGCACTGCATAGGTTCCTGTGAGATACTCTGCATATTACACCAGCACTGCATAGGTTCCTGTGAGATACTCTGCAATAGCTAGTTTAGGGCAAGGTTCCTGCTTGTTCTTATAGGGAGAGAATTATATAGGAGACACTCTGCATATTACAGAAGCACTGAATCTGTCCCTGTGAGATACTCTGCATCAGCTAGTTTAGGGCAAGGTTCCTGCTTGTTCTTATAGGGAGAGAATTATATAGGAGATACTCTGCATATTACAGCAGCACTGCATCTGTCCCTGTGAGATACTCTGCATTAGACAGTTTAGGGCAAGTTTCCTGTTTGTTGCTATAGGGAGAGAATTATATAGGAGATACTCTGCATATTACAGCAGCACTCAATCTGTCCCTGTGAGATACTCTGCATCAGCTAGTTTAGGGCAAGGTTCCTGCTTGTTCTTATAGGGAGAGAATTATATAGGAGATACTCTGCATATTACAGCAGCACTGCATCTGTCCCTGTGAGATACTCTGCATTAGACAGTTTAGGGCAATGTTCCTGCTTGTTCTTATAGGAAGAGAATTATATAGGAGATACTCTGCATATTACACCAGCACTGCATAGGTTCCTGTGAGATACTCTGCATTAGCTAGTTTAGGGCAAGGTTCCTGCTTGTTCTTATAGGGAGAGAATTATATAGAAGATACTCTGCATATTACAGCAGCACTGCATCTGTCCCTGTGAGATACTCTGTATTAGACAGTTTAGGGCAAGGTTCCTGCTTGTTCTTATAGGGAGAGAATTATATAGGAGACACTCTGCATATTACAGTAGCACTGCATCTGTCCCTGTGAGATACTCTGCATTAGATAGTTTAGGGCAAGGATCCTGCTTGTTCTTATAGGGAGAGAATTATATAGGAGTCAGTCCTGGTTCACAAATTCAATTGCAGCAGCACTGCATCTGTTCATGTGAGATACTCTGCATATTGCATCAGCACTGCATTTCTTTCTGTGAGATACTCTGCATATTGCACCAGCACTGCATTTCTTTCTGTGAGATACTCTGCATATTACAGCAGCAGCACTACATTTCTTAGGCCCCGTACACACGACCGAGGAACTCGACGTGCCAAACACATCGAGTTCCTCGTCGAGTTCAGTGTGGAAGCCGCCGAGGAGCTCGGCGGGCCGACTTTCCTCATTGAACAAAGAGGAAATAGAGAACATGTTCTCTTTTCGGCCCGACGAGTTCCTCGACGGGTTCCTCGCTGAAAAGTGTACACACGACCGAGTTTCTCGCCAGAATCCAGCTCCGACCGAGTTTCTGGCTGAATTCTGCCGAGAAACTCGGTCGTGTGTACGGGGCCTCACCCTAACCCCAACCCTAACCCTAACCCCAACCCTAACCCTAACCCTAACCTCCTAACCCTAACCCCAACCCTAACCGTCCTCCTATGTCAAAATTATTATTTTTTTATTTTTTATTTTTATTGGTTTTATTTATTTTTTTATGTTATTTTAAGGTATTTCCCGATCTTTTTTCTGAAGTTCGGCCGAACCCGTCGAACCCGAACATCCAGGTGTCCGCTCAACTCTAACAATGATCCAAAACACACTACAAAAGCAACCCAGGAGCTTTTGAAGGAAAAGAAGTGGAATATTCTGTAATGGCCGAGTCAATCACCTGATCTTAACCCAATTGAGCATATATTTCACTTGCTGAAGGAAAAACTAAAGGCAGAAACACCCACAAACAAAGAACAACAGAAGACAGCTGCAATTAGAGCCTGACAAAGCATCAGAAAGGAGGAAACCCAGTCTTTGGTAATGTCCATGGCTTCCAGACTTCAGGTAGTCATTGCCAGTAAAGGCAATGATACAATACTATTGGTCCAAGCTGTCCAATAAAAATGCTGCAGTGGAGGTTGTCCTTTCACTGCAGTGTCAAAGTAGGGGCATGTTTCTAAAGGACAAATGCTCCCTTCCAACCCAGCCCTGCCCTCTTAACTACTAGGGAAAAACATGGGTTTATGGGTATAAGGATTAACCATAATCCCATGTTTTTCTGACACATTTAAGAGGGATGATCTGCTGCTGCTGCTGCTGAAAGGGTACTGTTTTAAATCAAGCTAAATCATAGATTATATATGCTATATGTTATAAGATAATAATTGATTATTTATCTATTTACTGTGAAATTACTGGTTGGAAGTTATAACTTCAAACTTCAGTAATTTGTTGTTTTCAGGGGGTCCTTGAAAAATGAATACCAGACTTGACAGACAATTATCATGTAGGCCTGAACACTCTATATCCCCACGGCAGTGGACCATGAAGTGTGTTTTAGCACAGGTAACTATAGACTGGACCAGTCTATATCCTCGCATTTGTGGACCATGAAGTAGCTTGAAGAACAGGTAAAGGTAGACTGGAACAGTATATATGTTTATTGCTGGAAACCATGCAGTAGCTTGTAGAACAGATATGGCTATAGTGGAACAGTCTATAGATTCACAACTGGGTAACATGAAGTTGCTTGCAGAACAGATATGGCTAAACTGAACCAGTCTATAGATTCATGGCTGAGAACCATGAAGTAGCTTTGGCACATAAAGGAGACCCCACTCACAGAATCCTGGAGCAGGTTCAGTCCATGGGTAGCTCAGAATCCAGCCCTAAGGGTGACAGGGGCAAGCAGCCTCCCTTCTCTCAGCTCACTAATCCACACCCTCAAGAGGTAGAAAAGACGATCCCCTCAGGGCTCCAGGCAATTTAACAGCATCCCAATCACCAACAGGGCACACCACTGTAGGGATTGGCTGGGCCTTGCTTAATATTCAGGCTGGTCATTTGAAATGTTCCAATCTAAGCTCTAAAAATGTATTTTAGAGGCAGGGGAAGGCAATCAAACTCCAAGCTTGATAATCCCTGAACAGACCAAACTAAACAATCACTGCTCCTCCGGCTGCAGAAGGAGCCAAAAACGAATCATACCTAGCAGCCTCACTATGAGCCTGAGCCAGCCAGATCGGGAAAATGTCACATTTAGCTGGGGTAGTAATACCCATGCTAAATGTTTAATTTGCTACTGCAGCTGGTAATTCATTTAGTTCAGTCATTTGTGAATCCAGCAAATCCAAAATTCATGTTCCCACCTAAACTATGATTTTAAATGATATTCAAGCACATAGGGCCAGATCCTCAAAAGGGATACGCCGGCGTAACTGCTGTTACGCCGTCGTATCCCTGTTCCTAACTATGGAACTGATCCACAGAATCAGTTTTCCATAGTTAGGCAGAAGATCCGGCATGTGTAAGGGACTTACACTGCCGGATCTTAGGATGCAGTACCGCATCCGCCGATGGGGGCATTTTGCGTCGAAATGCCGCCTCGGGTATGCAAATTAGCACTTGCAGAGATCCACGAAGCTTTTACGCTTCGTTTTTTCTCCGTAAGTTTTAGTTTGCAAACGCAAAATTAGGGCTGCTTTTACAAAGTGTAAACTGTTTACACCTTGTAAAAACAGACCCTTCTGTCCAGCGACGCAATTTTTTTTTTGTTTTTAATTTTTTTTTTTTTGCCGTATCTTTTTTTTTTCCCGACACAACTTTATTGACCCGTCGCAATCCACAAAGCTCGGCGTAACGTAATTTTGCGCTATGCATGTCGGGAAAATGACGTCACGAGCATGCGCAGTACAGCCGGCGCGGGAGCGCGCCTAATTAAAATGGGAATCGCCCCCATGAAAATAGGAATGCCTTGCGCCGGCGGAATTTAAGTTACACAGACCAAAATTTCTAGGTAAGTGCTTTGTGGATCGGGCACTTAGGTAGAAATTTTAAGGCAGTGTAACTTAAATGAGAAAAATTAAGTTACGCCGGATCTTTGTGGATTACCCCCATAGATCTTTGCACTATATTGTCGTTGGTGTTTCTAACGGAGACAGTAAAGACTGTGACAAGTGTGGCTTGCTTTAAGGTAGAAACCCGGTGTAGTGCTAATATTATGACATGGCTAATGCTGACCACTTCCTGTAGTCCTTCTACCTCTATTTGCCTGACCTTGCAGATATCTCAGACCGCAGAAACCTTTTAGGTCTTTTCTGATGGACAGACCAGGATGTACATGGCAGCCTTCAGGGGGACCGAAGGAGGTGACAGCTAGACGGGCAGATGGTACAGTGGTTGTTTGCAAACACTCTTTGTTCTAAATACAGTAGACCCCTTAACAACCAAACAGAGCCTGATATTGACACAGGAGCAGGATCAATCTTATGCCATGTACACACGACCGTTTTTCATGGCGAGAAATTTGCAATTTTTTTAGATTGGTCGTGAAAAACGGTCGTGTGTAGGCTCCATAGCATTTTTCTCAATTTTTTCTCACTGTTTTTCACGTCGTTCTTTTCAAAGTCGTGAAAAACAGTCTTGTGTAGCCTTTTACAAAGGGAAAAAAAACGTGCATGCTTAGAATCAAGTATGAGATGGGAGCGCTCGTTCTGATAAAACTAGCGTTTGTAATGGAGATAGCACATTCATCATGCTGTAACGGACTGAAAAGCACGAAGACTGAAAATCGCGAATCGTCTCTCACCAAACTTTATTAACACAAGGATCAATAAATGCAGCCCAAAGGGTGGCGCCATTCGAATGGAACTTCCCCTTTTTAGTGCCGTCGTACGTCTCCGCGATTTGCTCAAGCATTTTTTTTAATGAACGTGTGTATGCAAGGCAAGCTTGAGTGGAATCACGACCAGAAAAACATGTTTTTTTTTGCATGTCATGAATAACGGTTGTGGGTACGCAGCATTAGAACCATCTTAAAATGGAGTTATTCCCTTGACTGGACAATTTTGTCAGTCACGGCTCTGTCACTGTTAGAAATAAACTATTATGCCGCGTACACACCATCACTTTATGTGATGAAAAAAAACGACGTTTTGAAAAACGTCAATTAAAATGACCGTGTGTGGGGGAAAACGTTGTTTTATGTCTTTTCAAAATGTCGTTTTTTGTGTCAATTAAACTGATAGTGTGTGGGCAAAACGACGTTTTTAAACCCGCGCATGCTCAGAAGCAAGTTAAGAAGCTAGCTTTAATGGAAAAGAGTGCTGCACGTAACCGCGCTTTGCTAGAGCATTTTGAAAAAACGATGGTGTGTAGGCAAAGTCGTTTTTGAAAATGAAGTTTCAAAAACGTTGTTTTATTTCATGATTTAAAACGTTGGTTTTTTTCATCACATAAAGTGATGGTGTGTATGCGGCATTAGTCATAGAGGAAGATGACCAAGATAAAAACCCACATACTGCAAAAATATTCCATTTGTTTTTAACTGAAAGTGACTAAGAGAAAATTTCACAAGACATTTGAGGAAGGATGAAAAGAAGGGAAGTGATTTCACTGTATACAGGGTACAGCTAGTCTAAAAATCTTTACTGTCGCTGAATTCCAAATGGTCAAATATGTGCCTCATACAAAGCAGATAGTAAATAATAACCTCTCCAGCCATACTTTCTTTGATAACGGCAGGATTGCAGAAGTCTGGGACATTATCTGAATTGAACACCTAGGCCCAGATTCTCAAAAGAGATACGAGTCGCGCCGTCGTATCTATGAGCCTGATTCTTAGAATCAGTTACGCATAGATTTCCCTTAGATCTGACAGGCGTAAATCTCTTACGCCGTCGGATCGTAACTGCATTTTTCCGCTGACCGACAGGGGTGTGTAAGCTGATTTACACGTCGAAATATGTAAATCAGCTATACACGCGAATTCCCGAACGTACGCCCGACCGACGCAGTAAAGTTACAACGTTTACGTTAGGCTTTTCCTGGCGTATAGTTGCCCCTGCTATATGGTGGCATAAGTGCGGCGTAACAATGTTAAGTATGGCCGTCGTTCCCGCGTCGAAATTTAAAAAATTTCCGTCGTTTGCGTAACTCGTCCGTGAATGGGGCTGGACGTAATTTACGTCCACGTCAAAACCAATACGTCCTTGCGGCGTATTAGGAGCAATGCACACTGGGAGATTTCCACGGACGGCGCATGTGCTGTTCGTGAAAAACGTCAATCACGTCGGGTCACAGTACATTTACATAAAACACGCCCCCCTGATCCAAATTTGAATTAGGCGGGCTTCCGCCGGCCGATTTACGCTACGCTGCCGCAACTTACGGAGCAAGTGCTTTGAGAATACAGCACTTGCCCGTCTAAGTTGCGGCGGCGTAACGTAAATTGGATACTTTACGTCGCCGCAGAGATACACCGATCTACGTGAATCTGACCCTTAAAGTTCAAGTTCCAGCCTTGTCTGCACTTACTTGGGTTCAATAGGCCATTTTATCCCTTGGTGATGCAAAGGCTTGCATGAAGTCAAGACCTCCTACAAAGCCAATGTTCCCTAAGTGGGACTTGCCTACAGTCCTTGAAGCTCAAAGCTTCCTTTCTATCCTACAGAATTGGCTATACTCTGGAATCTAACACTTAAGATCCAAATTTCTGGTTGCCATAACCTCAGGGAAAAGAGTATCAGAACTGCGGGCTTTTGTGCACGAGAAGCCTCACCTAATGTTTCGCCATGACAGAATAGTCCTAAAAATTTAGATCACTTTATCCCTAAGGTGGCTTCCTCCCACTTTAACCAGGATGTCAATTTGCTATTTTTCTTTGGTGAAGAGGGAGAACTGCATCTCCTGGATGTTGGCTTAAAGCGGAGGTCCACCCTAAAAATAAATTTCACCTTATTAGCTTCCTTTTAGTTAAAAAAAAAATGTTTCACTTGCCTCCAAAACCCTGTTACTAGGCAGATTTCCTAATCTGCCTACTTCCTCTTCCGCGGCGGTTCCACATTTCTTCGTGACTCGCCTGGCCTCTTGGGAAATGAGTGTCATCATGTCGTCATCATGAGTGTCATCACACAGTCTAACAGCGCTATGAGCAGCGTTTAACTGCACATGCGCGAGATCGAGAGGTACATGCTGGTTAGCCAGCATGCACCTCTGTTAGAAAAACCAAGAAGATAAAGCAACTGGGCTTCACATGCCCATAGCTAAAATGTAAACGCCCAGAAGATCGATTACAGCCTAAACTGTACGTTTTTTAATTTGTTACTGAAAAGATCTGGATTTATTCATATATGTTACTACATAAATACAGTAATAACTTTGCCAGTGTCGTAAAAATAAAAATAAAATTATGTCCGGACCTACGCTTTAACTTGGAAGTCCTACTTGGCAACCACTTCTTCATTCAGGAAAGCGGAAATCTGTGCTTGGTCTCACATGACTTAAAGGGTTACTAAACCCTCGCTTTTTTTTTTTTTTTAAATAACAAACATATGATACTTACCTCGACTGTGCAGTTCATATTGACGTGGCAGTTTTGGTTGTATGCAGAGCACACCGCCATTCTGCCTGTGCTAGTACGCACACACTTCATCTTAGTGAAATAATCCATCTTTAAACTTCAAGGTTCACATTCATCCGATCTGCCATTCATTCAATAACAAACCACCACTATCTTGTTCTCAGTTCGCCATCGTCGCCATCCTCTGGTTGCCCAGCTAATCACGGCTCCTTTTATTCCCACAAACAGGAAGTACTCACTGTGGCAGCTAATCACCTCCCCCATGGGAGTGGTCATCACAGGATGTCCCCTCAACACAGCAAGCACCATATAAGAGCATCCCTCTAACAGGATGTCCTATACAATGAATACAATACAAGAATACAATGAATAGAATACATAAAGAGAATACATGAATAGAATACATACAATGAATACAATGCTGGCTAAAGTCTTATGGGTGTGTCTGTGCAGGGAATGCATGTATGCCTTGTTGCAGGCAAAGCCGTATTTCTTTTAAAACATGGATGCCTTCCACCAATCCAAAAATGCTCACAAGCTCCCATATTATCGCTGATAGAATCCTTATTTTGCGCTATTTCATAGAATAAAGCATATTCAGATTATAGCATTATTGTAGGTGGAATGGAGGCTATCTACAGGCGTACACTACGAATCCCAAACCATGCTGATCAGACACAGCAGAGACAAGAGCGCACATCCGCCTATAACCACTAATGTCCTTACGGAGTGAGCATATCCCTTCCTCAACGATCGTCCGTGCTAATGCACAGAGGGTCCCTCGCTGGCGGACATATCCCCACGCGCGAAAACATCACACTCCAACCTCAAGACATTTTCTACTACCAGACGAGATTCAACCAGTCTCAGACTGCCCCAGTCAGCTCTTTAGAGCGGGTTGCGGAAGTACTAAACACTGGGTGACACTATGACAATTGTGACAGGAAGTCAGGTAAATCTGTGGGTGTTGTCACAGACGGGAGATACATTTCTGCCTTGTTTAGACAATACACCAATTGTTATTAGGCGTCGGCTGCAGAAGTAGCCAGAGAAGGTTTAAGGGCGTTAGAAAACTTCAGCTGTTCAGAATGAGTCAATTATGGCCTCTTTAAGTAATCCAGAGGATTACCACTGATTTGCTGCATCCTGAGGCTTTCTGAGTGAAGGAGAGCAGTAGCAGAAATACTTCTGAAGAGGTGAAGTGCTGTTGATTTTTCTGTGTGATAAAAATCAAAAAGAGACTATTGTTTTCTGCTGTAGGACCAGCAGTGTCTGCCCAGCACTAGGCTGTGCCAGACTCCCTAGATAGGTTCCTGTGTGGTGAAGGTAGACGCCCCAAGTAGCCAGGGTTTATTTTATGTTTGATTTTGTTTATGCTGTTTGGATGCTTGCACTTGATTCCAGCAAAATGGAAGAATAAACCAAAATCTTTGTTTTCAACCGTCTTCGACTGCCTGTCTGTATAAATTCAGTGTGTAGTGAACCCATCCAGGGGGTCACACACCCCGCTACCGATCTAACCCCTTACACAATCCATATTAAATACATCTTGAAATTTCCACAATAGCTTTGCACAGAGTGGCCCCGATCCTCCTCTTCTGGGGTCCCCCAACGGCACTCCCGGCTCCTCCCCACATCGGAAAACCACCTAGGGGGTCCCCATACGGGCACGCTCCAGAGTCCAGCTTTTACGTCCATAGACACCAGATGCACTTGCGAGACGATAGATGAGGACATGCAGCATGGTGGAGAGCACTTGGCGCGGAGGAGGAGGAAGTTAACTCCTCCTCCGCTTTGAGTGCTGAGCAGGGAGTCGCATCCATGACATCACTGGTTGCTACACGCTGGGCGGCTGTAGCAACCAATGGCCAGTAGAATGTCAGGTAGAGGCGGAGGTGGACGGAGTTTCACTGCATTGTCCCGGAATTAATGTGGAAGTCGGAATCCGGCCCTGAACCTGGGGGGGATTTTACCATACCTGTCCCCCCGCATTATTTCCTGGGGGGGGATGTGTCCCCCGTTCCTACGCCCATGTACACAGATGACAGTGAATGAAAAATACCGGTCATTGCATTGCCGGTATTTTTCATTCAAACTTACCGGCTGATGCTGTTTGTTCACTAAGGTTCAAACCTCTGAGGGCTTCACAGAACATTTATGCTGTATTTATACTGAGATTAAATTACACACAGGTACACCCTATTTACTAATTGGTTGACTTCTGAAGGCAATTGGTTCCATTAGATTTTAGTTAGGGGTGTCAGAGTAAAGGGGGCTGAATAAAAATGCACGCCACACTATTCACGTTTTTTTTTTTTTTTTAAGTGTGAAAACCATTTATCATTTTCCTTCCACTTCACAATTATGGGCCACTTTGTGTTGGTCTATCACATAAAATCCCAATAAAATACATTTACATTTTTGACTGTAACATGACAAAAAAACTATATTTTTTTTACTTTCTGGAGCAGAAGGAGCAGATAAATATTCCGGGGCAGATCCTCAAAGAAATTACACTGGCGTATCTGTTGATACGCCGCGTAATTTCAAATTTTGCGCGTCGTATCTTTGTTTTGGTATCCACCAAACAAGATACAACGGCATCTGTGTTAGATCCGACAGGCCTTAGTACGCCGTCAGATCTAAGATGCAATTTTCCGGCGGCCGCTGGGTGGCGTTCACGTCGTAATCCGCGTCGAGTATGCAAATTAGCTTTTTTTTAGCTTTTTCCGACGATCCACGAACGTACGAGCGGCCGTCGCATTCTTTTACGTCGTTTCCGTTCGGCTTTTTCCGGTGTATAGTTAAAGCTGCTATCTGGTGGCGTACTCAATGTTAAGTATGGCCGTCGTTCCCGCGTATAAATTTCACGTCGTTTGCTTAAGTCGTCCGTGAATGGGGCTGGACGCCATTTACGTTCACGACGAAAACAATGACGTCCTTGCGACGTCATTTGGAGCAATGCACCCTGGGAGTTTTTGACGGACGGGGCATGCGCAGTTCGTTCGGTGCGGGGACGCGCTTCATTTAAATGAAACATGCCCCCTACTCGCCGCATTTGAATTCCGCGCCCTTACGCCACGAGAAATACACTACGCCGCCGTAACTTACGGCGCAAATTCTTTCTGGATTCAAACCAAAGCCAGGTAAGTTACGGCGGCGTAGCGTATCTCAGATACGCTGCGCCGGTGCAGATCTTTGAGGATCTGCCCCTCCATATCTCAAATGGAAAATAAACATTATCATGATAAACGTTGCAAAAAAGGATATTACTGAAAAACCTCACAATTTACTTAACCACTTCCCGACCGCCGCATGTAGATATATGTCGGCAGAATGGCACGTACAGGCACATTGGCGTACCTGTACGTCCCTGCCTAGACGTGGGTCGGGGATCGGGACCCCCCCCCCCCCGCTACATGCGGCGGTCGGATTCCTGCGGGGCGCGGCTATTCGTTTATAGCCGATTCGTCGCGATCGCTCCCCGGAGCTGAAGAACGGGGAGAGCCGTATGTAAACACGGCTTCCCCGTGCTTCACTGTGGCGGCTGCATCGATCGAGTGATCCCTTTTATAGGGAGACTCGATCGATGACGTCAGTCCTACAGCCACACCCCCCTACAGTTGTAAACACACACTAGGTGAACCCTAACTCCTACAGCGCCCCCTGTGGTTATCTCCCAAACTGCAACTGTAATTTTCACAATAAACAATGCAATTTAAAGCGGGGGTTCACCCTATTAAAAAAAAAATAAAAAATAAATTATTATACCATTACATTCGGCATCGTAGCGCGAGCTACAGTATGCCGGTCTTACATTTTTTATCCCCGTACTCACTGTGCTATGGATCATTGAAGATTCCGGGGAATGGGCGTTCCTATGGTGAGAGAAGGTGATTGACGGCCGGCCCTGGCACGTCACGCTCCTCCGGAAATAGCCGAAATAGGCTTGGCTCTTCACGGCGCCTGCGCATAGCCTGTGCGCAGGCGCCGTGAAGAGCCGAGACCTACTCCGGCTGTCTTCGGGGAGCGTGACGTGCCAGAGCCGGCCGTCAATCATCCTCCCTCTCCATAGGCACGCCCATTCCCCGCGGGAGTCGGGGAAGCCACGTCGCAATTGTCTGTTAAAGCGACGCAGTGCCGAATTGTAAAAACCCCTTGGGTCATTTAGCAGCATATTGGTCCGGTCCTTAAGTGGTTAAACAAACCTCTACTGCCTTAAAAAGTACTGTATTTGTGTTACTTATAGCGATTCAATGTACTCGTTATATTAGGTGGTTACACACACACTTGACCTGTCACTAAAAACATAAACTCAATTCTAGCGATAAAAAATAAAATAGTCATTTTCAAGGTGGTCTAAATGTTAAAAGTTATAAGCATTTTAAATAGAACCTACAATTAACAAATAGTGAAAGAAAGAAGGTTCAGATGATTTGGTAACTTTTCCCATTCGCCTTCCTCTTCATCAACTTTTAGAATTTTCCGATAGAAGAGTAACATAATTTAACATGAATCCTTTTCAACCCAAGAACAACCCAACCACTTGTATGAAGGTCACCAACACTCACCTTGGATGAAGAATAATATCAGGAGGACCTGGGTGGCTTTCATGTTGGAAGGCAGATACTGAGGACGGAGCAGTTTTGTTTATTTTGTCTTAGACAGACTGTAGAAGAAGAAGAAAACTCATTTCCTGGACATCACAAAGTGTGGTTGGTAGTTCTGCCACAAAGTTCTTCTTTTTTATAACTGGAAATGTGAGTACACTGACATAAAGGAGTTGATTTCTTAAAGTGGTTGTAAAGGTTCCCGTTTAAAAAAATAAAAATAACTAACATGTCACACTTCTTTTCTAAAGAAGCTGAGGGTAAAGGTGATGGACCGGCCAAGCATGTCTTCAGACCTAAACCTATTGAACATCTGTGGGGCTCCGCAAATGGAAGGTGGAGGATAGGGATGAGCTTCTATGTTCGAGTCAAACATAAGTTTGACTCAAACATCGGCCGTTCGATCGAACATTATGGGCCGTTCGCATCAAATTCAAGGGGACAGATTCTACTTAACCACTTTCCGACGGCGCACCGTCGAAATACGTCCACAAGGTGGCTCTGCTGGGCGAGAGCACGTAATATGACGTCCTCTCTCCCAGCCGCCACTAGGGGCGCGCGCGCGCCGCCGGAGGCGCGCGCGCGCGCCCCCCGCTCGCCCCCGACTCCCGTGCGTGTGCCTGGCGAGCGCGATCGCCGCCGGGCACACGCGATCGCTCGTTACAGAGCGGGGACCGGGAGCTGTGTGTGTAAACACACGGCTCTCGATCCTGTCAGCAGGGTGAAAAGCTGATCTTCGGTTCATACAATGTATGAACCGTGGATCAGTGTTTCCCCTAGTGAGGCCACCCCCCCCCCCACAGTAAGAACACACCCAGGCATACTTAACCCCTTCCCCGCCCCCTAGTGTTAACCCCTTCACTGCCAGTGGCATTTTTATAGTAATCCAATGCATTTTTATAGCACTGATCGCTATAAAAATGCCAATGGTCCCAAAAATGTGTCAAAAGTGTCCGAAGTGTCCGCCATAATGTCGCAGTACCGAAAAAAAAAACGCTGATCGCCGCCATTACTAGTAAAAAAAAATATAATAAAAATGACATAAAACTACCCCCTATTTTGTAAACGCTATAACTTTTGCGCAAACCAATCAATAAACGCTTATTGCGATTTTTTTTTACGAAAAATATGTAGAAGAAAACGTATCGGCCTAAACTGAGGAAAAAAAATGTTTTTTTATATATTTTTGGGGGATATTTATTACAGCAAAATTTAAAAAATATTCATTTTTTTCAAAATCGTCGCTCTATTTTTGTTAATAGCGCAAAAACTAAAAATCGCAGAGGTGCTCAAATACCACCAAAAGAAAGCTCTATTTGTGGGAAAAAAAGGACGCCAATTTTGTTTGGGAGCCATGTTGCACGACCGCGCAATTGTCTGTTAAAGCGACAGAGTCCCGAATCGCAAAAAGTACTCTGGTCTTTGGGCAGCAATATGGTCCGGGGGGTAAGTGGTTAAAGAGGAGTTCCACCTAAAAATTGAACCTCCTCTTAACCCACTCCTCACCCCCTTACATACCACATTTGGCATGTAATTTTTTTGATTATTTTTAAATCAACATTTAGTAAAAATATTGGTCTGTAACTGCTACATATCCCTGGATCCTTCCCCTCTTTTGGGATAACCGTAATATGCACCATTACAGCCTCTGGTGGTAGCGACCCTGTTTGACCCACTGTATTAAATACCTTGGAATTGCTTAATTTAAAGGCCAAATGTTTTTGTGTTATCATTCATATTCATATTCTCAGAAAAATGGGCAAGAAATCATAAATTCTTCCAGGGTATGTAAACTTATGAGCACAACTGTGTATATATATATATATATATATATATATATATATATATATATATATATATATATACAGGGCTTTTTTTCAGGGGGAACTTGGGGGAACTCAGTTCCACCACCTCTGGCTCAGACACTTTGGTGCGTGCTCACCACAATCACTTGTAAACACAGAAGTCCAATTTCTGTGTTTACAAGTGACAGCTCTGCACTCTGTGTGTAACCCCCCTGAACTCTGCACTCTGTATGTAATGCAATCCTGGTATTTAATGCCCCTTTAAGACCCTTCTACTGTTTGTGAAATCTGAACGGGGTCGTGGTTGAGTTCCTGCACCTATTTTCTGAGAAAAAAAGGTCTGTATATATATATATATATATATATATATATATATATATATACACTGTGTTTATTGGCGTATAACACTTACGTTTTTACCCTGAAAATAGAGGGTAAACTGTGCCTGCGTGTTGTACGCAGGGGGCTGTGGAAATTGTTTTCCTAAAACTTCCCTCTTATAGTTATGCACTCCACACACGATCGGTTTCGTCTGATGAAAACGGACCAATGGATTTTTTTGGTGGGCGTTAAGACCATATGGACTGTTCAATGGGACCCATGTCTGAAGAAGGATGATGTGCGCCTTTTAGGCACAAAGCGGCATATGTTGCAAGGAAATAATATCTGAGTTTTGAACATAGTCTGTTTCCAGTCCCAACGGTCAGATAAGCCCCCTGCAGGAATGTAAGCTGGTACACCGGACTCCGAAATGTCTACTAAAGTCTTTGATTAGCCCCTTGGCAGACAATAGAGAGGTGCGACCGTCAACATAGGTGCAATGATGAAAGGATTAGCAATCTGTTGGAGATTATATGGGCAATATCGCCCCCCAGAGGCTAGGTATGGCACAACAATCACGAACAAGGATGTGAGTCATGGAAGTGCAACGATTGGTTGAACATCAGATGGGCGGGCAAATGAGAGGTAATGTGAATGAGTAATGAGTGGAGTTTTGTAAAAGGGAGTTTGAAAGACAGAGCTTGGTCTATTCTCTTGGGAGCAAGCTTGCAGTGAGGTTGTGGATCTGTTGTCTAAAGGCCTATGTTGAAGCCACATGGACTAGGGCTCATGGAAGATGTGGTCAAGGCCTAGCTCTTTGAACACCTGAGCTCAGTCATGAGGAGATAGCTGAAAGGACGTGTTAAAGGAGTTGTAAATAAAAACATTTTTTTTTTGCTGAAATGACTATTTACAGGGTATAGAGACATATAGCTGGATTCAGGTACGGCGGCGCATTGTTGCGGCGGCGTAGCGTATCGTATTTACACTATGCCGCCGTAAGTTTTCAAGGCAAGTACTGTATTCACAAAGTACTTGCCTGCTAAGTTACGGCGGCGTAGCGTAAATGGGGCCGGCGTAAGAGCGCCTAATTCAAATGAGGATGTGGGGGGCGTGTTTTATGTAAACTAACTGTGACCTGACATGATTGACGTTTTTGTCGAACAGGGCATGCGCCGTCCGTGTACATATCCCAGTGTGCATTGCGGCAAAGTACGCCGCACGGACGTATTGGTTTCGACGTGGGCGTAAATTACGTCCAGCCCTATTCACGGACGATTTACGCAAACGACGTAAATTTTTTTAAATTTCGACGCGGGAACGACGGCCATACTTAACATTACTAGTCCAGCTTTTTGATGGAATAACTTTACGCCTGAAAATGCCTTACGTAAACGGCGTATCTGTACTGCGTTGGCCGGGTTTACGTTCGTGAATCAGCGTATTTAGTCATTTAAATATTCTACGCCGAACGCAATGGAAGCGTCACCTAGCGGCCAGCCTAAAAATTACACTAAGACACTTATGCCGCTCGTATCTTAGCCTAATTTAAGCGTATCTGGTTACCAGAATACGCTTAAATTTGCGTCGGCGCAGATTCAGACTTAGGCCGGCGTATGTACTGTAATCATAATGTACCTGTAGTTTCTAGTTTCGTTTTTGCATGTTGTTTTCTGCCTCTGTGCTGTACAGAGCCACAGAGCCAATACAGGGCAGTGATGGTTTGGAAAACAAAAATGATTGGTGCTGAGGGGTTTTAGACACACAGTAATCACACCTCCTTGAAGTTAGTGACCACAGAGAGAAAGCTCCCAGTACTGTGGTTATCAGGAAACAGACAACCAGGAAGTGTGGAGATCAGAGAAGAATTACAGCAACTTGAGAGCAAAAACGAACAATGAGGACATGAAAACAGCACTGCATTAAGGTAAAGGAAGCTATTAAGATAAAAAAATTCCTTTACAAACCCTTTAAGTATCTTTCTTTATTATCACCAGTATTGTTTATTAGGCCATAGATGTATGTTATTGGAACGTGATATTCCTACTTTGGAGGAAATAAATGTAACAGTTTTTACTCAAATGCGTCTGTCTTTATAACTAGCATTATAGCCGTAAGCCTAATATACATGCTGGTCTTATATACTAGCAAACAAGGGACTCATGCACTTTAATACAGATGCGATAGTTATATATATATATATATATATATATATATATATATATATATATATATATATATATATATATATATATATATATATATATATATATGTTACCATAGAGAGGATATATATACATATTATTGCATGATTGTTACTTCATGCCAGAAGGAAGCCTTTACTGTGCAAATGCCACAAAAAAGCCAATAAGGCATGTCAAGGTGTTGTTGGGTATATTGTAACCAGGCTTTTTTGTGGAACTTGTATAGAAAAGGCTTCTTTCTGGCAACTTGACCATGCAGCTCTTTTTTGTTCAAGTATTATCGTATTGTGCTCCTTATAAAAAAACACACTGGGGCTGATTTACTATAAACAATGCGCTGCGCCGGTTCATGGCTTAATTGGTGCGCATGAAGAGGGTGCAATGCAATAAATATGTAAAGCCGCCGAACCCCCTTTAGAAGTCTATGGGAGAAATCAAAAGTGTTCATATTAAAGGTTAATATGCTAGGTTTTTGTCCTAAAAAGTGTTTGGGACCTGAGTCCTGCCCCAGGGGACATGTATCAATGCATTATTTTATTTTTTTAAACTGATGTTTTTTCGGGAGCAGTGAATTTAATAATGCTTAAAGTGCAACAATAAAAGTGAAATATTCCTTTTAATTTCATACCTAGGGGGGTGTATAATATGCCTGTAAATTAGCACATGTTTCCCGTGGTTAGAACTGTCTCTGCACAAAATGACATTTTGATGGGAAAAAAGTCAATTAAACAATGACTCGCGGCTATAATGAATTGTCGGCTCCCGGCAATTCAGAAAAAATTCATTCATAAAAAAAAAAAAGCGTGGGGTCCCCCCAAATTCAATTACCAGGCCCTTCAGGTCTGGTATGGATATTAAGGCAAACCCCGCCGTCAAATAAAAAAAAATTACGTGGGGTTCCCCCCAAATAGCCATACCAGGGCCTTCAGGTCTGGTATGGATTGTAAGGGGATCTCCACCCCAAATAAAAAAAATGGCGTGGAGTTCCCACAAAAATCCACACCAGACCCCTTATCCGAGCACGCAACCTGGCCGGCCAAAGGAAAAGAGGGGGGACGAGAGAGCGCCCTCCTGAACCGTACTAGGCCACATGCCCTCAACATGGGGAGGATGCTTTGGGGTCCCTCCCAAAGCACCTTGTCCCCATGTTGATGGGGACAAGGGCCTCATCCCCACAACCCTGGCCGGTGGTTGTTGGGTTTGCGGGCGGGGGGCTTATCGGAATCTGGAAGACCCTTTTAACAAAGGGGACCCCCAGATCCCACCCTCCCCTGTGTGAAATGGTAATGGGGTACATTGTACCTCTACCATTTCACAAAGAAAAGTGTCAAAAATGTAAAAAAAGACAATAGCCGGTTTTTGAGTTCACCCAAATTTTTTTTTTTTTAACCTTAGATTAATGCTCATTTTGTCAACGGGAATCGGGTGTTTTTAAAAAAAATCTAAGTAGTACTTACCGTTTTAGAGAGCGATCTTCTTCGGGTATGGTCTTCGGGACTGGGCGTTCCTATTTGATTGACAGTCTTCCGACAGGCTTCCGACGGTCGCATACATCGCGTCACGAGTCGCCGAAAGAAGCCGAACGTCGGTGCGGCTCTATACGGTGCCTGCGCACCAACGTTCGGCTACTTTCGGAAAATCGTGACGCGATGTATGCGACCGTCGGAAGCCTGTCGGAAGACTGTCAATCAAATAGGAACGCCCAGTCCCGCAGCCCATACCCGGAAGCGGCGAAGAAGATCGCTCTCTAAAACGGTAAGTACTGATTAGATTTTAAAAAAACTACCCGATTACCCTAGACAAAATGAGCATCAATCTAAGGTTAAAAATTTACTTTTCGGGTGAACCTCCACTTTAATGTCTTCTTTCCGCGCTTCTTCTCCTATCTTCTTCTTTTGTGCATTAATTCAGGTTTCTTCCTCCATCTTCTTCTTCCTCTGCTTCTTTATTCGGTCTTCTCGTCCGCATCTTGCACTGGCTTCTTCTTTTGTGCATTCCGTTTTCTTCCTCCATCTTCTTCTTCCTCTGCTCCTTCCATCGGTCTTCTCGTCCGCATCTGGTACCGGCTTCTTCTTCCCCGGACGACCCGCTTCCAATTGAAGTTCCCGCTGTGTGACGCTCCTGTTCTTCTGACAGTTCTTTTATAACTGAGGAGGTGGTGTCACCCGGTGACCCCGCCCCCCTCTGACGCCACGGGGAAAGCCATAGGGAAGTCCCTGTGTAGTACATGTGTGTCAGAGGGGGGCGGGGTCACCGGATGACGCCACGTCCTCAGTGATCAAAGAACTGGCATAAGAACAGGAGCGTCACACAGCGGGAACTTCAATTGGAAGGGTGTCATCCGGGAAAGAAGAAGCCGGTGCAAGATGCCCCCTTCATGGTCAGCGTAACCTAAAAAAGATTCTGCCATTCAGGTGCGCCGTTTCAGGCCAGGCAAAGGCAGCTACGCTGCTTGATATTTACCAATAATTTGCTGGCGTAGTGAAGCGGCGCACCTGAATGGCCTAAAATGCCGCTCACGCATGCGCAGTACACAAATAAACCTCCAGCCGGTTTGAATGTACTAGCAGGCGCAGTGGCTGCTTTTTCCAAAAGTCACTTTCACTTTCAATTCAGGCCGTAAATGTTACATAAAAACATGTCACTACACTTCCCAACATCATCCCACATCCCCCTATAATAAATTCACTTCCAAACCCTTTTATTTTACATTTCTAGATGCCGTGCGCCAGGTTCATAGGGGCGCACCATGCGCCCCCTTCTGGGCGCATTCGGTATTATAGTAAGAAAGGAATTGCGCTGCATTGCCAGCGCATTCCTTTAGTAAATTTTTTATAACGGCCGTTGCTCCAGGCATAGTAAATCAGCCCCACTATCTTTTTCCAGAGCAGCCCGAGGTTACCTGTGGGTTTTTCTTTGTATCCCGAACAGTTCCTGTTTCCTGAAATCCTTCTTAATCTACCTGACCTTGGCTTGGTATCAAGAGATCCCCAAATGTCCCCCTTCTTATTAAGTGATTGAACAGTACTGACTGGCATCTTCAAGGCTTTGGATATCTTTGTATATCCTTTTCCATCTTTGTAAAGTTTAATTACATTATTACGCAGGTCTTTTGACTGTTCTTTTCTACCTCCTCATGGCTCAGTGTCTAGCCTGCTTAGTACATCCATGTGAGCACTAACAAACTCATTGACTATTTATACACAGACACTAATTCTGATTTAAAAATGTGGGAAATGTACCTTTAATTGCCATTTTAACCTGTGTGTGCCACCTTCTGTGTCTGTACCAAGGCCAAACAGTCCAGGGTATGTAAACTTTTTATCAGGGCCATTTGGGTGATTTCTGTTATCATTATGATTTAAAAAGGATTCAAAAACTATGTGATAATAAATGAATTGTGATTGCTATCCTTAAATAAAAGACAGTTTTTTGGCATGATCAGTCATATTTTCAATATTAGTGCCAACATTTCACAATTTCTGCCAGGGTGTGCAAACTTTTGAGAACAACTGCATATCTGTCTCACATGCAATGATGAAATATGCCAGATACTGGGCCAGATTCAGGTAGACTTACGACGGGCGTATCAGTAGATACGCCGTCGTAAGTCCGAATCCGCGCCGTCGCAACTTTAAGCGTATGCTCAAACTGAGATACGCTTAAATGTTGCTAAGATACGGCCTGCATAATTCTCCTACGCCGTTGTATCTTAACTGCATATTTACGCTGGCCGCTAGGGGCGTGTACGCTGATTTACGTCTAGAATATGTAAATCAGCTAGATACGCATATTCACGAACATACGCGCGGCCGTCGCAGTAAAGATACACCGTTTACGTAAGGGGTTTTCAGGCGTAAAGATAAACCACCAAAAAGATGGTGCAGCCAATGTTAAGTATTGTCATCGGAACCGCGTCAAATTTTTCTAATTTTACGTCGTTAGCGTAACTCGTCCGTGAATGGGGCTGGCCGTAATTTACGTTCACGTCGAAAGCATTGCCGATTTGCCGACGTCATTTGGAGCATGCGCACTGGGACACGTCCACGGACGGCGCATGCGCCGTTCGATCGAAACGTCATTTACGTGGGGTCACATTTAATATACATAAAACACGCCCACAGCTTCAACATTTGAATTAGGCGGGCTTACGCCGGCCCTAATACGCTACGCCGCCGTAACTTCGGGGGCAAAATCTTTGAGAATACCATACTCGCCATCCTCTCAAAATTACGGCGGCATAGCGTATAGGATATACGCTACGCCCGCCTAAAGGTATGTGAATCTAGCCCACTGTAGTTAGGTCTATGAAATGATGTGTGTGTGTAATGGTCACCTTTCTGTATGTTCGTAGGTGAACCTGTTTATTGCAATAGAGATTGTATGCAGCTAGTGGTATTTTAGTTAACCCTGTATCTGGTCTGGGTTTATATATCTAGTTTTAGCTCAGGGTTTAATAAACAGCATAGTCTAATGTCAGGTTAGGACTCTAATGGCCACTTCTGGTACTTAAAGTTCCAGTTGCATGATAGATTAGAATCTACTAGGGATGAAAAACTCTGGATGACTACAGACTAAGGCACAAAGTAGATAGGCTGACCCTGAGTTCCAGTAGCCCTCTATCATTTCTGCTGGTGAGAAGCTACATTCCTGGCTGGTTGGACAATAGTTGAAGGATCTCCCCATCATCACTGATCTTGTCTTCAGTTCTCTGACACCAAGATGGACGCCATGTTACGATCATTCTCATGGACCACTGCAACAGAACTTTTCTACAACATTCATCTGGAGGCATGGTATATTTATTAATAACCATATATTCCTTGGTATATATGCACAATTTCACCAAGACACTGAAGAGACTGTTGTGTGACTAATATGTGAAAAGTTATACTTTATCATCAGTGCCTATCAATTAATTGTAAATCATTACTTATCTGTGTGAGATTGCATCTTGCGGTTGTGCATTTGTGTTCCTTGCATTGCAGAGCTTGGCTTGCAGAAAATAAGATAGACAATCTGATTGCAGGGAGATTAGTACCAGCATATGGAAGATAGACAGTGATCTGTGTGTCTGATGTGTGTGCGGGGGCAGTGATAAAGGGGACTGAGTAGTTTTCCAGCTTGTAGAGTAGGTTGCAGAATCTCTACCAAACAACCAAAGTTATGATAAAATCACTTAAAGTGGAGTTCCACCCATAAATATAACATTACATGAGTAGTTTTAAAAAAATGTCATTAGTTCTTTAAGAATGCCTTCAAAGTGTTGTTGCTAGGCAGAATAGTTAATCTTCCCACTTCCTGCACCCAGGTGCTTAAGCTTCCTAACCTACACCGCACAGACTCCTGGGAATGTAGTGGGTGTAACTTTCCAGGAGTCTGTGCACTCCCCAGTCTCGAAGAATCATGTGACTTGGACAGCACAGGTGCTGAAACCTGATCTGACACTGCTTGTGCAGCACTGACCATGTGCGAGATCTGCAAGGCTGAAATCCAGGAAGTCATACAGTCTGGCTTCATCATGCCCACACTTAAGATGGCCCCAGTCAATTTCTATTTTATAAAGTGTCTAAATGCTGTAACAACCTAACAAAACGGACCTTAGTTTACAGACTAACTTTACTAGAATACATTAAAGTGGAGTTCCACCCATAAATATAACATTACATCAGTAGTTTTAAAAAAAATGTCATTAGTCCTTTAAGAATTTTTTTTTTTTTTTAGATGCCTTCAAAGTGTTGTTGCTAGGCAGAATAGTTAATCTTCCCTCTTCCTGCACCTAGGTGCTTAAGCTTCCTAACCTACACCACACAGACTCCTGGGAATGTAGTGGGGCAGATTCATATAGATCTGCGGATCTTTAGATCCGCTAGATCTACCTGGTTTACGATCCGCCGGTGCAATTTAGCGAGGCAAGTGCATGATTCATAAAGCACTTACCTCGCAAACTGCACCGTCTGATCCTAACTCCCCCCGGCGGAATGCAAATTCAGCGGCTAGGGGGAGTGTACAATTTAAATCAGGCGCGTTCCCGCGCCGATTTAACTGCGCATGCGCCGGGGCGAAAAAGCCCAGTGCGCATGCTCCAAATGACGTCGCTACGACGTCATTGTTTGCGGCGGGTACGTCGTTTGCGGCCATCGGTATTCCCGATCGCGGTACGCAAACGACGTAGAAAATTTAAAAATCGGCGCGGGAACGTCGGCCATACTTAACATTAGCTACCCCTCATAGAAGCAGGGGTAGCTATCCGCCGGAAAAACCCGAATGCAAACGACGTAGAAAACGAGCGACGGGCGGGCGTACGGACGTGAATCGGCGGTTTTCCTCATTTGCATATGCGACGGGTAAAAAATTGCGACGACACCTAGCGGCCGGCGGGAGATTACAGCCTAAGATTCGACTGGTGTAAGTCACTTACACCAGTCGGATCCAAGGGAGATCTATGCGGAACTGATTCTTATGAATCAGTCGCATAGCTCCGATCGTGGGATCTCACAGATCCGACCGTCGGGTCTCACAGATACGACGGCGGATCAGGAGATCCGCCGGCGTATCTATTGATGAATCTGCCCCAGTGGGTGTAACTTTCCAGGAGTCTGTGCACTCCCCAGTCTCAAAGAATCATGTGACTTGGACAGTACAGGTGCTGAAACATGATCTGAAACCTATTACACTGCTTGTGCAGCACTGAGCATGTGCGAGATCTGCAATGCTGAAATTCAGGAAGTCATACAGTCTGGCTTCATGATGCCCACACTTAAGATGGCCCCAGTCAATTTCTAATTTATAAAGTGTCTAAATGCTGTAACAACCTAACAAAACGGACCTTAGTTTACAGACTAACTTTACTAGAATACATTAAGCTTGTGTATTACAGGGGTATTTATATAT
Organism: Rana temporaria; assembly: GCF_905171775.1. NCBI lineage: Eukaryota > Metazoa > Chordata > Amphibia > Anura > Ranidae > Rana > Rana temporaria. Next base: position 463,155,621 of record NC_053491.1, on the reverse strand, counting down.
AAAAAGTGAAATTGTGGCCAGAACTCCGCTTTAAGTTGCCACACACCTATTAGGCTGCATTCACACCTGAGCGTTTTGTCGCCTGAAGCTATAAAACGCTAGAGGGGAAAAAATACATTATTCTCTATGGAGATAGTTCACATCTCAATTCCAAAACGCCTGAAGCCGAACGCCTGAAGCTCAAACAAGTTCTGGACCCTTTCGCGCGAATCAGGCGGATTTGGGCGTTTTTGAACGTTTGTATTCCCATAGAAACTAATGGAAACGCTCGATTCAAGCGTCTAGCGCGACAACGAGCGTTTCTACGGGCGTTTTGACGCTTTAATCTGTTCTGTGAAATAGAACATTCACCCAGGAAGAAGATAAAAAAAAATCTACAAACATAGCAACAAGTGATGAAAGAGATGATCATTTTTCCTATTGGCTAAAATAAAAAACGCCGAAGTTCAAAAACGTCGGACAACGCTGTATGCAAACGCGCGAATACGTGCGACAAAACGTGCAACAAAAACGCCGGAAAAAAAACGACCGAAAACGCTACGCTCAGGTGTGAATGCGGCCTTAGAGTGCGACAGAGTGCATGCAAGGCTTTAGTCTAGCTATATGTGTCCAGCCAACTTGAGTTGTGTGAGTCACCCCCTAGCATCGGTCAGTGGTATTGCAGGCTGAGATTGTGAGTGTGTGTTTTCATACTAAAGCCCTGTACACACGGGCAAGAATCCCGTCTATTAGAAAACCATCGGTTTTCCTGACGGGATTCCTGGCAAGCTTGGCTGTGTACACACGGCCATTCAAAAGTACTGCTGTTCTTTTGAATAGCAAGAATACAGTGACGTCATCAACTACGACGAGCCTGAGCTTGTCACATTCGCTGCCATCTTGCTACACCCTACACTACCCTTGTATGCTACCGCGCATGCGTCAAAGTCTTTTTGAGCATGCGCGGGTTTACCTGGGGACAGGTAAGCATACACACGCACAGTTTTCTCAGCAGGAAACTCTCTGCCGAGAATCCCGATGAGAAAATAATGAGCAAGTTCTCTATTTTTCTCGTCGGGATTGCCGGCAGTTTTCTCGCCGAGAAAGCATACACACGCGCAGTTTTCTCGGCAAAAAGCTCTCCCAGCAGCCTTCTTGTCGAGAAAACCATACGAGGCTTAACTCTATAATGAGGATTGTCTAATTTAGCTATTTATTTATTTATTTATTACTATTTATTTGGGAAGCGCGCATATACCACCGGTCGGTGGTGCCAAAGCGCTTTGTGACAAAATAGCCCGGATGTTCTGGCGTGGGGAGCATAATTAAAAGAGAAGGGAGAGGAAAAAAAGAAATCAGCGAAGAAAAATTGGCCTAGGATTGAAATGCTTGGCAGAATAGCCAGGTCTTCAGCTTCTTCCTGAACGCATATAGGCTTCGGGAGATGCGAATGTTAAGCTAATCTTTAACTGTTACTGAGCGCAGTGTGTGTGGTCAGTGAAGCCTGTGTGTAATCTGCTTAAAGGCTGGGGGCCAGATTCACGTAGCTGCGGCGCAGCGTAACGTAACCCATTTACGTTACACCGCCGCAAGTTTTCAGATTTAGTGCCCGATCCACAAAGCACTTACCTGGAAATTTGCGGCGGTGTATCGTAAATCCGTCCGGCGCAAGGCGGGCCAATTCAAATGGGGCGGCCTGGTACCATTTAAATTAAGCGCGCTCCCGCGCCGGACGTACTGCGCATGCTCCCGACGCAAATTTCCTGACGTGCTTTGCGTGAAATTACAACGCGCCAACGTTTTGTGAATCGCGACGTGAAAAAAAGATTTTTATTTATTTTTTTTTAATTCAAAAGCGACGCGGGAAAGACGGGTATACTTTTACATGGTGGAGTCATTTTCCACTTTGTAAAAGGTGCCCTATCTTTGCGATGGCAAACTAACACTTGCGGCGACGTAACGACGGGAAAAAGTTTAGTGGATCGTCGTAACTCCTAATTTGCATACCCGACGCTGTTTTACAACGCAGACTCCCCCCAGCGGCGGCCGCGGTACTGCATCCTAAGATCCGACAGTGTAAAACTATTACACCTGTCGGATCTTAGGGATATCTATGCGTAACTGATTCTATGAATCAGCCGCATAGATAGAAACAGGGATACGACGGCGTATCAGCAGATACGCCGTCGTATCACTTTTGTGAATCTGGCCCTAAGTTCCCCTTTTTTTTTCTAAATTTCAGATCCCCAATGTACCAATATACCATTAATGTACTGCATTTGTTCACGCCATGGCCCTCACTGTAGACTGCCCCCCCCCCCGTCCTGCCCTCCAGATTGCTCCCCCGATCACCCCACCCTCTTTTTTTGCCAATCCTGCAGCCTTCTAAGGCCCCATACACACGAGAGAATTTATCCGCGGATACGGTCCAGCGGACCGTTTCCACGGATAAATCCTCTCAAAGATTTCCGCAGATTTCTATGCGATGGAGTGTACACACCATCGCATTGAAATCCGCGCGGAAATCCTCTGGCGATGACGTGTCGCGCCGTCGCCGCGATTATGACGCGGCAACGGGCGCGACGCTGTCATATAAGGAATTCCACGCATGCGTCAAATCATTACGACGCGTGCGGGGAATCCCTTTGGACGGATGGATCCGGTGAGTCTGTACAGACGAGCGGATCCATCCGTTGGAATGGATTCCAGCAGATGGATATGTTCTGCATGTCAGCAAATATCCGATCTGCTGGAATCCATCCCAGAGGAGATTTCTCCGCGGAAACAGATCCGCTGGCGTGTACACACCATAGGATCTATCCGCAGAAACCCATTTGCTGGGATTTATCTGCGGATGGATTCTATCGTGTGTACGGGGCCTAAGAGATGAGATCTAAGTTTCCCAGTAGGCTGCAGGACCAAGTCCACGTCATTCTGGTCTAGACCAGAATGGCTGTGGGATTATTTTCGTGGGAAACACGGTAGAAGAAAGATTTGGGGTCTCTCTGACGCCAGATCTCTCCACAAAGAGGACCTGTCATGCTGTATTGGTTTTTCAAGGGATGCTTACATTCTTTGCGATAGAAATAAAAGTGATTGAAAAAAAAATGTTTAACTACTTACGGACTGCGCATCATCATTATCCACTTAAGCCCCGGACTTAAAATGCAGCTAAAGGACCTTGCCCCTTTTTGCGATTTGGCAATGCGTCGCTTTAACTGACAATTGCGTGGTCGTGCGATGTGGCTCCCAAACAAAATTGGCGTCCTTTTTTTCCCACAAATAGATCTTTATTTTGGTGGTATTTGATCACCTCTGCGGTTTTTATTTTTTGCGCTATAAACAAAAATAGAGCGACAGTTTTGAAAAAAAATCAATATTTTTTACTTTTTGCTATAATAAATATTCCCCAAAAATATATAATTTTTTTCCCCTCAGTTTAGGCCGATACATATTCTTCTACCTATTTTTGGTAAAAAAAATCGCAATAAGCGTTTATCGGTTGGTTTGCGCAAAATTTATAGCGTTTACAAAATAGGGGATAGTTTTATTGCATTTTTATAATTTTTTTTTTTTTTACTACTAATGGCGGCGAACAGCATTTTTTTTGTGACTGCGACATTATGGCGGACACTTTTGACACATTTTTGGGACCATTGTCATTTTCTCAGCAAAAAATGCATTTAAAATGCATTGTTTATTGTGAAAATGACAGTTGCAGTTTGGGAGTTAACCACAGGGGGCGCTGTAGGAGTTAGGGTTCACCTAGTGTGTGTTTACAACTGTAGGGGGGTGTGGCTGTAGGAGTGACGTCATCGATTATGTCCCCCTATAAAAGGGATGACTCGATCGATGCTGAAACCACAGTGAAGAACTAGGAAGCCGTATTTACACACGGCTCTCCCCGTTCTTTATCTCCGGGGACCGATCGTGGGACTCCAGCGGCGATCGGGTCCGTGGGTCCCGCGGTCCTGGTCACGGAGCTTCGTACCGGGTGACGGGAGCGCGCCACGGGTGTGCGCCCGCGACCCACGGCTGGGTACTAGTACAGGGACGTACATGTGCCCAGCTCTGCCATTCTGCCGACGTATATGTGCAGAAGGCGGTACCTCGGTATCTTTTTTTAAAGCTGGCGGTTCGCTTTCAGATAAAAGTGGTCTCTGCGGCGTATTCACCGCAAGATCACATTTATAGGTGGTCGGAGAGATGCCCCCCTTTCGCCGATTCCCGGTTTTGGCAGATAGCTGCCATAACCCCGGGATCTTTTTTAAAAACGGGCAATTCGCTTTCAGATAAAAGTGGTCTTTGCAGAGGATTCGCCGCAAGATCACTTTTATAGGTGGTGGGAGAGGTGCCCCCCTCCCGTTGCTCCCCAGTGGTCTCCACCACTTACTGAAGCCATCGGTAGCAGTGGAGATGATCGGGTCCTTTCCCCTCTGAGGCATGGAGTCGAGTGAGGGAAAGATGGCCCCCTCTCGGCTCCACACCATGGGATGACGGAAGCGACATCAAACGCCACTTCCGCCCAATGGTCTTAAAGGGGAAAAAAAATCTTGAAAAAAATTGCTTTTAAGTCAAAATATGAGATGTGAGTTTTTTTTTACCCCAGATCTCACATTAAAGAGGACCTGTCGTGCTTTTTTTCCTATTACAAGGGATGTTTGCATTCCTTGTAATAGGAATAAAAGTGACCCAATTTTTTTTGTTTTTTAAAGAACAGTGTAAAAATAAAAAGTAAAATAAATAATAAAACAACGATTTTTAAGCTCCCCGTCCTGCCTAAGTCATGCGCCAGCATATGAAAACGGTGTTCAAACCCCACATGTGGGGCAAGAGCAATAATTCTAGCCCTAGATCTCCTTTGTAACTTCAAACTAGTAATCTGTAGAAATTTTAAAACGCCGCTTATAGAGATTTTTCAGTATCAAAGTTTGTCGCCATTCCACGAGCGGGCGCAATTTTGAAGCGTGACATGTTGGGTATCAATTTACTCGGCGTAACATTATCTTTCACAATATAGAAAACAATTGGGCTAACTTTACTCTTGTCTTATTTTTTTATTTAAAAAAGTGTATTTTGTAAAGTGTGACATAAAGTATTGCAACGACCGCCATTTTATTCTCTAGGGTGTCTGAAAAAAATATATAATGTTTGAGGGTTCTAAGTAATTTTCTAGCAAAAAAAAAATATTTTAACTTGTAGACAAGTTTGAAAAATAGGCCTGTTCCTTAAAGCAGGATTCCACCCGCAGTTTCTTTTTTCTTTAAAGTCAGCAGCTACTAACACTGTAGCTATTGACTTTTAATAAGGACAATTACCTGTCCTAGGCTCCCGTGACGTCGGCCCCCCAGGGCGATCCCTGGGGATACCTCCATCCTCAGTAATGGAAACACTTCCTACTGCGCATGCGCAACTCGCGCGGCGCTTTGTGAATGGGCGGCTGTCTCCTGGGATACACACAGTTCCCAGAAGGCAGCGCGCTACATTCACCAGAAGACACCGCAACGGAGGACGAGAATGAAGAAGAACACCGTGGTGGAGGAAGAGGCAGACTAGCAAGTTCCGCATAGCAACCGCCCTTTCTGGTGAGTAAAAAGAAAAAAAAAACTATTTTTTTCTAGATTTTTAGTAAGAAAAAAATTAGGGTGGAACTCCACTTTAAGTAGCTAAAGTGACAGTCTAAAAATTTGATTGTAAAAACTTGCAATACACATGTGAGGTATCGACGCAAACATCTGAGTGAGAGAAATAATTCCAGTACTAGACCTCCTCTGTAACGCTAAACTGGTAACCTGTAGATATTTGTACAGCATCGCACATGGAGATTTTAAAGTACCGTAGTTTGGTGCCATTCCACAAGTGTGTGCAATTTTAAAGCATAACATGTTAGGTATCTATTTACTCTGCATAACATCATCTTTCATATCATACAAAATACTAAAAAAATTGGAATATATTATGTTTTGATTTTTTTTATTTCGTTCAAGTGTATTTAAAAAAAAAAATGTGTCTGAAAAACCGCTGCACAAAACCTGTGTGACATAAAATATTACTAATGGCTACCACAAAAAAATACAATATTTTACTTATAAACAATAAATGTCAAAAAAAGGCCTGGGCCTTCAACTGGATAATGTTGGCAAGAAGTTATTTTCAAGAATAATGATTTTTAAAGTACATAAAATATGGTAATAAACCCATATTGTACTGTAAGAGCCGGTTCACACACAGGCGGCACGACTTCGGGGGCAACTCGACGAGGCGATCTCAAGACGACTTGAGAGGCAACTTGCAAAATGACTTCTGTATTGAAGTCAATGCAAGTCGCCCCCAAAGTCTTACAGGAACCTTTTTCTAAAGGTTGCGTCGCTCCTATTAGAACGGTTCCATTGAATAAAGCGGACCGCGACTTGCCAGGCGGCTGAGTTGCCTGACAGGTCGCCCCTGTGTGAACCGGTTCTTACTGACCTGTTTTGGAAACTTCTGCAAACTTTATTGTTCAATACTTGCTATGAGCATTGAGTTCAGAGCCGCTGTCAATCAACAGAACAAGGTGTAGTGGAAAGACTGGATACAGGAGTACAAGCACACCATCGGTACACCATCCTGTACTTCCAAGCAGCAAGTCTAAAGATAAAAACTGATCGCATAACTGTGGATCTGATTTCATGTTTGTTGTGGATATGATTAAAAATGGAAATTAAGGGAACTGGGGAAGGAGCAACAGTTTTTTTTTTTACAGCACATGAAGAAAAAATAACGTATGATATTGGTACATTGTGTAGTACCAACAACCTTATTAATGCACAAACGCATACAGTATATGTAATATTTACAATATTTACACACACACAGGAGACCAAAGTTATACTTGAAACATGTATTGTTTTATTTCAACATCTTAATATAAATTCGTACATTATTATTATTAGATTATACAGGATTTAAATAGCGCCAACATTAACAGTACCGTACAATGATAATAGGGTGATATGTACACAGCTTATAGCTACTACACGGGGAAGTACAGCCCCTCTTATTTTTATACCCAAAATATTTCCCTAATGCCCCAATTAAACTCTTGGATAATTAGAACATTCAAAATAAGCTAAACAAATTATGTTTCATGATATTTTCCACAGTGGTATAGTCTGATGTAGGTTGTGAGATTAATGAGATAGCTGGTCCTCATTGCTATTATGTATATACCGTATATACTCGAGTATAAGCCAACCCGAGTATAAGCCAAGGTACCTAATTTTACCCCAAAAAAATGGGAAAACGTATTGACTCGAGTATAAGCCTAGAGTGAGAATGTAGCAGCTACTGTAAGCGCAAAAGAGGGTCAACAATGTCCATTTGCATGCCTCACTGTGCCCATTGCAACCTCACTGTGCCCATTGCCACCTCACTGTGCCCAACCTCACTGTGCCCATTGCAATCTCACTGTGCCCAACCACACTGTGCCCATTGCCACCTCACTGTGCCCATTGCCACCTCACTGTGCCCATTGCCACCTCACTGTGACGGAATCAGTGTACCTGAAATTCTTGACAGGCTGCGGGTGTCCATTCATTGTTTAAAAGTGGCAGTCTCCTCCTGGTCCCGTTCCGCGATAGGCATTTCCCAGCAGCCTATCACGAAAGTCTTCTCATCCTCAGACTCAGTTTCCCAGCAGACACAGTGTTCAGTGTTCCACCAATCACGGACGTCTTTTCATCCTCGGACAAGAGAATGTCTGTGATAGGCGGACCACAGAACACAGTGTCTGCTGGCAAACTAAGTCGGAGGATGAGAGGATATCCGTGATTGGCAGAACACTGAACACAGTATCTGCTGGGAAATGCCTATCACAGAAGGGACCAGGGGGAAGCTGGGACTTTTAAACAATGGACGCTCGCGGCCCCTGAGGTTCACTGACTCGAGTATAAGCTGAGGGGTGTATTTTCAGCCCTAAAAAAAAGGGCTGAAAAACTCGGCATATACTTAAGTATATACGGTACTCAGAATATATGGTGACCTACAAAGGTTTGCAATTTCTTTTGTAGCACCTGGTTACTTCCAAGTACCGGTGCTATTGAAATTTAGAGGGTGATCAGAGTGCCAATTACAATGTTTGAGTAGGGTCTCTGTTTCAGCTTGGCTGTACTGTGGGCTCATTTGGTTGTTGCTGAGGTGTTATCCAACCCTGGGGTGACAGGTGGCAGCAGTGGAGTTAAGACTTGGGTGTCCTTTACCAGCAGCCAATCAGGAGGGAGTGTCCTCGCTGGGCATGCTGGGAGAGGGTACTTATGGAACAGACGCCATTGATTCTGGGTCTTCTTCTTCGAGTGTGGCACTCACCTTTAGGGTGACCACATCACGGCACCCCAGCGTTATGGCCTACCTGACCGGGGCGTGCGTGCCACGCGGTGTTCCTGGTTTCGGGACCATGTTGGTCTGGAACATTTGAGCAGCGACGGGGACCCAGTGATCGACTGGGTCCCCCACTTTTAAGGATCCCAAGCGGTATAGCTGTTCGATGGGGAGTCCGTCTTAGGAGCGCCAATGAGAGGCTGGCATCCTAAAGGATTTCGACAAACCACCGGGGATCAAGGTAGCCGAACACTGAAGGATTGATCACCTGTCAGTCGGTACCTGGGCGACGTTAAGAAGGAGATCCAGGCGTAACTCACCTAAGGAGGACATACTACTGCTATACGCACCATTTACCCCTAGGAATTCGGAGAGCCACGAGGTAAATGTGCCACCCAAAACAAACCAGCAGCTCCTCCGGGGGTAGTGCTACACTTTTATGTGAGGCTTTTTGCTACACACCTATATGTGTTCTTACGTAACCTCAACATTAGATAATAAATTGGTAAAGTGCTACCCCTCTATTAGTAAGAATTAACAAAATGGAACAGGACTAAAGATAAATAACCTAAACGGATGATATCCTTGCAATAATGGTGATATCCACAATTAAAAAAAAAATAAAACAATTGCTAGTATACAGTATATAGCCTAATGTGATAATATTAACATGTCAAGACAAATAACAGTTAGTGAATACCATACATACATACATGCATACATACATTTTCTATATAAGATAGATCAAAATCGCTTTATTGTTGAAACAATTTCAGAGGAGCACTCAGGACAAGAGGAATTCAACTAAACAGCTGCTGGCAGGGCTATACGTATCAGCTACCATCCTGCGACTCTTCCCTCTGTCCATCCATTTAAGAGAAAAAGAGGAATGTAGATTTTGGCGCTGTTCCAAACTTTCTAAGCAAAGGGCCAGTTTACTGTCCTTCAGGCTTTGGGGGGGGGCGGGCTGTGGAAGTAGAAAATGCCCTAGCGTCAGTAGACATAAACAATACCCTATCATTGGTTATAGTAGGAGGAAGAAGGCCCTATTGTTGTTGGTACCAATGGGAAGAATAGTGCCACTGATGGTTTCTGTGGGAGGAATAGTGCCCCATTATTGGAGTCAGTTGATAGACCAGTGCCCCAAGGGCCAGATAAAGGCAGGCAAAGGGCCACATCTGCCCCCCGGCCACAGTTTGGAGGCCACTGCGCTATGCGACTGTACCTGTTGTAATAGGTGCTAGAAAATAAAGTGCTGTGAACCACTAATGATAAGTGTAAATAAAGTTAATTTGAAATCGGCTTTAAAGTGGTATTGTATGTTAGACCCTCTGTGGAAGGAACTAGGTAACCCGTGTTAGCTGGTGCTAATCAATACTGGGACCACAATTGTTGAGTAATACAATTATAGGTGTTATGGAAAGGGTTTGACCCCCTGTGACAAAGGTTCACTGAATAAAATAATAAATTGATGGTGCCAAACAATAGTAATAATTGAATGTTTGGCACCATCAATTTATTATTTTATTCAGTGCACCTTTGTCACAGGGGGTCGCACCCTCTCCATAACACCTATAAGTGGATTACACCACAATGGTGCTCAAAATTTATGGGGGGGTGCAAACAAACTGAAAAAAAAAATCATCAATTGCCGCCACTGTGCCCATTAAACGCAGCCAGTTTGCCCCCTCAAATGTAGCCAATTTGTCCCCAAATGCTGCCAGTTTCCCCCCGAATGCAGCCAGTTTGTCCCCTCAAATGCAGCCAGTTTGTCCCCAAATGCTGCCAGGTTCCCCCCAAATGCTGCCAGTTGACCCCTCAAATGCAGCCAGTTTGTCCCCAAATGCTGCCAGGTTCCCCCCAAATGCTGCCAGTTGACCCCTCAAATGCTGCCAGGTTCCCCCCAAATGCTGCCAGTGGACCCCTCAAATGCTGCCAGTTTGCTCCCTCAAATGTAGCCAATTTGTCCCCAAAAGCAGCCAATTTCCCCCCAAAAGCAGCCAGTTTTTCCCCTTAAAATGCAGCCAGTTTGTGCCCCCAATTGCCGCCAGTTTGTGCCCCCAATTTCCACCAGTTTGTGCCCCCAATGTGGCAGCTGGTGCTCAAAATTTTTGGGGGGCGCAAACAAACTATAAAAAATAAAAACATCAATTGCTGCCACTGTGCCCATTAAACGCAGCCAGTTTGCCCCCTCAAATGTAGCCAGTTTGTCCCCAAATGCTGCCAGTTTGTCCCCAATGCTGCCAGTTTGTCCCCTCAAATGCAGTCAGTTTGTCCCCAAATGCAGCCAGTTTCCCCCCAAATGCAGCCAGTTTGTCCCCTCAAATGCAGCCAGTTGTCCCCTCAATTGCCGCCAGTTTGTGCCCCCAATTTCCTCCAGTTTGTGCCTCCAATTTCCGCCAGTTCGTGTTCCCCAAACGCAGCCAGTTTTCCCCCAGCCCAGCACTTCACGCTCCCTCAATCTCTTCTGCGCCCTCGATGTCACTTCAGCCAATCAGGTGATAGGTAACCAGACCCAGAGCACATGATTGGCTGAGAGGCTGGGCAGTGTTAGGGAAGCGATTCCCTAACACAGCACTGTTTAACCAGAGAACGCACAGCCTGTGCACCCTCTGGTTAACCATTGGGAAGCCGATTAGAGCCTGCATGCTCTAATCAGGAAGCCTATTAGAGCCTCTCGCTCTAATCAGGCACTTCCAAAACACACCCACCTCTGTTATTCAGATGGCCGGCGCTCAACAGGGGGCCGGACACCTGAATAGTAGGCGACAGTGGCAACAATACATAGCTTCATGCAATGCATGAAGCTATGTATTGTTGATTGATGGGTGCAGAGGAGAGAGGGGGCGGCACTCCTGCACCAACTATGGATGCATACTGGTCCCAGTATTGATTAGCACCAGCTAACACTGGTTACCTAGTTCCTTTCAACTGGTCCTAAATCCATAGGGGGTCTAACACACAACACCACTTTAAAGCCGATTTCAAATTAACTTTATTTATACTTATCATTAGTGGTTCACAGCACGTCACTTTATTTTCTAGCACTTATTACGCCAAGTACAGTCACTTAGAGGAACAGCGCCAAAATCTACATTCCTCTTTTTCTCTTAAACTATCTATACTCCACTTAGGTGGTAGTATTTTGTAGAGGCAGCAATTTCTCTCCTTTTTTTTCACATAATTATATCTTTTCCTCTGCCTTGAATATTTCCTTGCGCGGAATCCCACACCCACTCTCTGTCCATCCATGTCTGTTCTCCCCGATTCCTAATGGCGGGAAGGAGATCACAGGACACAGTATCTGAGCCTCTCACCATTCTAGTGGCCATTACTCACCACCAGCCACCTCCGACAGACCATCCCTTATGTCCCCACACCCAGTTATTTCATGGCAGAGTTATTTTAATCTAATGCCTCGTACATACGACCGGACTTTCAGAGAAAAAAAGTGACAGGCTTTTTTTCTCGGAAAGTCCGGCCATTTGTAGCCTCCATCTGACTTTTTTTCTCGGAAGTCCGACGGACCTTAGAGAACCTGTTCTCTCTCTTTCTGTCGGATTTCCGACTGACTCACGGCGGACTTTTGCACGGTCAAAAGTCTGACCGTGTGTACGAGTCATAAGAAGATGAGGCATAAGTACGGCCCCCCCTAATCTCTGTGCACCGGCCCCAACACCCATGCGGGGCACCGGCCACAAAGAGCTCTAAGGGCTTTTTTATTTTGTGAAGCATGTGATTAGAACTGGAGGCTTAAAAAAGGTTGGGCTTGGGGTGCTAAGGACTCTCGTCCTGAGCCCACCCACTTGTGACAATAGCGAATCAACATTCGCTATTGTCATTCTGCTTCTCCTCCCAGCCAATCAGGACAGGAAACGTGTCCCGAGACCGGATTGGCCAAGAGGAGAAGCCAGGGAAGCTACCTGCAACCTGGATGGGGTAAGTGTGGGGCTCGCGGCCTTGCGAGCGGGGCTGGCGAGCAGGCAGAGGGATGGGTTTGTTTGCTACACCCCCCCCACACACACACAAAAAAATGGAACACCGCTGGAGGCACCGCTGAGGGGTTATTTGCAAATCTTTTCTCTATATTGGAGATAACTAGTCAAATGTGTAGTGATCTCAATATACAGTGTAGTCCGATTAGATAATTGATATTTAGATGTTAGTATGATGACTATAAATTTGTTGTTCCGCAGCAACACACCAGGCTCTCCAGAGAATGCATTTTATTTAACTTCCAAGAACGAACAAAGTCCAAAGTCCACAGACGATACAAAATCCAACAGAGCATATTATTCAAATCTCTTCCTAGACCTGTGCCTTCATATCAGAGAATACATAGAGAATATATTCTCAGTGACAAGACTGACTGAATACCAGCTTGAATGTCTCAAGTACTGGTCTCACACTGGAGGGAGGGGTTCTTCCAGGTCAACCAAATGTTTCCCTGAATGAATACCCCCTCAAGTCTAATTACCATCAATAAATACTTCCTTATGTATGTAAGCAATTTACCCTTTGAGGCAGGCCATACCTCACACACCTAGGTAGTCTTGGACAAGATTAACACATCTAAGGTACTTCAGCTATCCCTTTGATATGTGTTTGGCCACTAACCCCTTTGGTCAGCAAACACCCTTTGATGTGTAATCATGAATGCCTGTATGTAACACACATACATATATATATATATATATATATATATATATATACATATATATATATATATATATATATCTCATGCCATACATATAACACAATATTTTAAATACCTACACACATATATTAATATTACAACAAAATGCAGTCTGTTAAAGCGGAGGTTCACCCTAAAAAACAAGTTTCTACCATGCCATCCAGCATACTAGCGTGAGCTACAGTATGCCTTTATTTATTTATTTTGCGCCGTACTCACAGTTTAATCCCTTAGTTAAGTTTCAGACTCCCCGCGGGGAGTAGGCATTCCTATGAAGAGGGGAACATGATTGACGGCCGACTATGGCGCGTCACGCTTCCCGAAAATAGCCGGAGTAGGACTCGGCTCTTCACGGCGCTATACTGCTAGGAGCTGACTGCGCAGGCTAAGTGAAGAGCCAAGTCCTATTTCGGCTATTTTCGGGAAGCGTGACGCGCCATAGCCGGCCGTCAATCATGTTCCCCTCTGCATAGAAACGCCTACTCCCCGCGGGGAGTCTGAAACTTAACTAAGGGATTAAACTGTGAACCCTCCCTTTAATAGAGAAGTAGCATGGAAGGATAACCCTATCATATCAGATACATTTAGATTTCTTATCAGCCACCAAGGTGCTACTGTTTCTATATGAAAGGCCCAGGGGAGTACCAACCAGGACACAGGGGACCTCAGACACCGCGCAAATCCGCTGAGCCACTAACAAAGGGGGCTTCACATTGTTGTCTTTTAAACAAATTTCCCAGAAACAGAATAGAGACCCCATAACCCCAAATGTACAATTTACAGCTGTTTTTTCAGGTGTCCTGAGTCCAAGCTGCTCTCCTCGGATTCATTCAATTTGGACTTTGGTGTGGTCACTTTCTCTTCACATAAATGGCACACAGTATTATACTCAGTACAAGTAAAAAGATTTTGATCCCAAAATAAGCTGCAAGTATTACAGTTTGCTGACCTGTGAAATCTAAGAGAGATGGAAAATAAATATTAGAACTTAATAATTTAGTTTTTTTATATTATTATTAATTTATATTTACTGTATATTTGTATTGCTTTCTTTGTGATTGTATATATATTTTTTTTGTATATTTGACTCCTATATTTTGTTGTTGGATTGAGAACAACTGCAACTTAAAAATTTCCCTGTGGGATCAATAGCATCTTCTAATTCTGATTTCAGAATGCTATGAACTGAAATGAATGGGACTGCCTGTCTAGGGTCTAGGGATGCATGGAGCACCATTTATCCTCATGCAGGACAACATGGCCCCCACACGGACACAACTATTTTTCCAGACTTAGCATACATTTTGTTTTGATAGACCTAGAATGTACAGTTGTACTCATAAGTTTACATACCCTTGAAGAATTTATGATTTATTGGCCATTTTTCAGAGAATATGAATAATAACACACAAACTTTTCTTTCACTCATGGTTAGTTTTTAGCTGAAGCCATATATTATCAATCAACTGTTTTTACTCTTTTTAAATCATAATGACAACAGAAACTACCCAAATGACCCTGATCAAAAGTTTACATACCCCAGTTCTAAATACAGTGTATTGCCCCCTTTAACATCAATGACAGCTTGAATTATTTTGTGGTATTTGTGGATGAGGCTCTTTATCGTCTCAGATGGTAAAGCTGCCCATTCCTCTTGGCAAAAAGCCTCCAGTTCCTGTAAATTCTTGGGCTGTCTTGCATGAACTTGAGATCTCCCCAGTGGGGCTCAATGATATTGATGTCAGGAGACTGAGATGGCCACTCCAGAACCTTCACTTTATTCTGCTGTAGCCAATGACAGGAGGACTTGGCCTTGTGTCTTGGATCATTGTCATGTTGAAATGTCCAAGTACGTCCCATGCGCAGCTTCCTGGCTGATGAATGCAAATGTTCCTCCAGTATTTTTTGATAACATACTGCATTCATCTTTTCATCAATTTTGACCAAATTTCCTGTGCCTTTGTAGCCCACACATCCCCAAAACATCAGCGATCCACCTCCGTGTTTCACAGTAGGAATGGTGTACCTTTCATCAAAGGCCTTGTTGACTCCTCTCCAAATGTAGTGTTTATGGTTGTGGCCAAAAAGCTAAATTTTGGTCTCATTACTCCAAATGACTTTGTGCCAGAAGGTTTGAGGTTTGTCTCTGTGCTGTTTGGCATATTGTAAGCAGGATACTTTGTGGCATTTGCGTAGTAATGGTTTTCTTCTGGCGACTCGACCATGCAGCCCATCTTAGGCCTCTTTCACACAAGGCGGACTCTGTCGCTATGGAGTCCACCAGCTCAGCGGGAGATCTCTCCGCTGATCTCCGCTGAGCCAGCAGATGACAAGTCCCACTCTGCTCACTGATCGGGGAGCGGCTTGTGCAGCACCGCTGTCTCCTATGGAGAGATTTGATGAAAACGGACAGCATGTTCGTTTTCATCAGCTCTCACCCGATCCGATCCGCCATAGACGAATGGGGACGTATCGACATACGTCTGATTTTGGTGGATCGGTTTGGGTCGTATGTCAGCGGACATGTCTTCGCTGACATCCAACGCTCCATAGGATTACATGGCGCGGTCGTTCAGGTCCGCTGGCAAAAACTGACAGGCGGACCTGAACGGCCTGACCGTGTGAAAGGGGCATTATTGTGCATCTTGAAACTGCCGCACCACATGTTTTCAGAGAGTCTTGTATTTCACCTGAAGTTATTTGTGGGTTTTTCTTTGCACCCCAAACAATTTTCCTGGCAGTTGTGGATACATTTTAGTTGGTCTACCTGATCGTGGTTTGGTTTTAACAGAACCCCTCATTTTCCACTTCTTGATTAGAGTTTGAACACTGCTGATTGGCATTCTCTATTCCTTGGATATCTTTTTATATTCATTTCCTGTTTTATACAGTTCAACTACCTTTTCCTGCAGATACTTTGACAATTCTTTTGCTTTCCCCATGACTCAGAATTCAGAAATGTCAGTGCAGCACTGGATGAAAGATGCAAGGGTCTCTCAGGAGTCCAGAAACCTATTGACCTTTTATACACACACACTAATTACAAGCAAACGGATCAGAGGTGAGGATGGTTATCTTTAATAGCCATTCAAACCACTTTGTGTCAACGTGTGTGCATGTTATCAGGCCAAAATCACCAGGGTATGTAAACTTTTGATCTGGGTCATTTGGGTAGTTTCTGTTGCCATCATGATTTAAAAAGAGTAAACACAGTTGATTGATAATAACAGGCTTCAGCCAAACACCAACCATGAGTGAAATAAAAGTTTTGTGTTATCATTCATATTCTTGGAAAAATAGCCAAGAAATCATAAATTCTGTCAGGGTATGTAAACTTTTAGCACAACTGTATTTAGCAGATTCCTCCTGTATTGAATTGTATTATAACTGTACTGTCTGCCCTTGTGTTATAAAGTCCTGCTTAATAATTTTAGTACTGTTCATAATAAAATAAAATAACATTTGTTCAGAGGAGAATAAAGGGTACTCAACATTTGTGTTTCCCAATTTCCCAATTTCCAAAGAACAAATGCACATACAGATTCACTGGATGAATAGCTAAGCAATCCTGCTACCTGCAATGCATAAAAATGCTATTAAATGAAAACTAAAACTATGGCCAACGTTCTTTGATCCTACTTCTCTTGTGCGTCATAGGAGTACACACGCTCGCAATTTCCGACTGTGTGTAGGCCCCATCGGACATTTTCTATCGGAATTTCTGACAACAAAAATTTGAGCGCTGGTTCCCCAAATTTTCCGACAACAAAATCCTTTCTCGGAAATTCCAATTGTCTGTGGACAATTCCGATGCACAAAATTCCACATGCATGCTCTGAATTAAGTACGAGACGGAAGCGCTCGGTCTGGTAAAACTAGCATTCATAATGGAGATAGCACATTCATCACACTGTAACTGACTGAAAAGCACGAGGCTGAAAAGCGCGAATCGTCTCTCACCAAACTTCTACTAACATGACTGGTATTGAACTTCTCTTCTCTAGTGGCATTGTAGTGTTGTACGTCACTGCGTTCTAGGCGTATGGAATTTCCGACAACATTTGTGTGACCGTGTTTATGCAAGACAAGTTTGAACCAGCATCAGTTGGAAATGTATCCACCGTTTTGCTGCCGGAATGTCCGATCTGTACGCGGCATTACTTTTATCCTCCTACAACCCAGAGTCAACTGATGATGGGCTTTTGTCTATCAGCAGATGATGGGGCAGAGCTGATCCAGGCTTGGGAAGCATACCAATCCCAATATTGTTGGGATCCACCTCACTGCCCGATTGACAGCTGCTTCTGCCTCTCATTGTGCAGCTGAAAGCTGGAGCCAGCCACTTCCTCCACCGCCCTTACCACAATCCCAGAGCCATCGCAGCACAAGGACTGGTAGTTCTCAATGGAGCAAAACTGCGGTGACATCACCACACTTGTAGTCCATTGATACCTCCTCCAGCTCCACAACTGAAGGCTTGTACCTCTGTACAGGCCCAAGCTGGAGGAAGAGCCTGGAGGAGGCAGAGCACTGCACCAATGATCCAGAAATTTTGTTAGACTTGTGCAGGTTGGCGTGTAAATTTCCATCATCACTATATATACATTGAAGATATGAATACCTCTTATGCCGCATACACACGATTGGAAATTCCGACAACAAAACCGTGGATTATTTCTGATGGAATGTTGGCTCAAACTTGTGTTGCATACATACAGTCACACAAATCTTGTCGGAAATTTCAACCGTCAAGAACGCGGTGACATACAAAACGTACGATGAGCCAAGATCAATGAAGTTCAATAGGCAGCTCTCATTCTTTTGTTGGCGGAAATTCTGACAGCAAAAGTCCGATGGAGCCTACACACGGTTGGAAATTTCTGACCAAAAGCTCACATGGGACTTTTTTTGTCGGGATTTCCAATCGTAGGATTTTTAAGGCAATTTGAAAATATGAAAAAAAATATTGTAGATAAAAAATGAAATTTATTAACACACAATTTAAAAGATTCCCACTTGGAATTTATTCTTCTGTTTAAAAAGGTGCAGGTCTCTTTTAAGCCCTGTAATGCATACAAATGTTTGCACATTTAACCACTTAATGACCCCTTCACGCCGATATACGTCGGCAGAATGGCACGGCTGGGCACAAGCACGTACCTGTATGTCCTCTTTAAGAGCCCAGCCGTGGGGTCGTGAGCGCGCCGGCGGCGGCGCGTTTGCGACCCGGTCCGAAGCTCCGTGACCGTGCCCGCGGGGCCCGCGGACCCGATTGCCGCCGGTGTCCCGCGATCGATCACAGGAGCTGAAGAACGGGGAGAAGTGAGTGTAAACACACCTTCCCCGTTCTTCTCTGTGACAATGTCAGTGAACGTCTGTTCCCTGACATAGGGAAAGACGATTACTGACATCACACATCCAGCCCCGCCCCCTACATTTAGAAACACATATGAGGTCACACTTAACCCCTACAGCGCCCCCTAGTGGTTAACTCCTAAACTGCAATTGTCATTTTCACAGTAAACAATGCATTTTTATAGCACTTTTCGCTGTGAAAATGACAATGGTCCCAAAAATGTGTCAAAATTGTCCGAAGTGTCCACCATAATGTCGCAGTCACGAAAAAAAAATGCTGATCGCCACCATTAGTAGTAAAAAATAATTATTAATAAAAATGCCATAAAACTATCCCCTATTTTGTAAACGCTATAAATTTTGCTCAAACCAATCGATAAATGCTTATTGCGATTTTTTTTTACCAAAAATAGGTAGAAGAATACGTATCGGCCTAAACTGAGGAAGAAAAATGTTTATATATGTTTTTGGGGGATATTTATTATAGCAAAAAGTAAAAAATATTGCATTTTTTTTAGAATTGTCGCTCTATTTTTGTTTATAGCGCAAAAAATAAAAACCGCAGAGGTGATCAAATACCACCAAAGGAAAGCTCTATTTCTGGGAAAAAAAGGACGCCAATTTTGTTTGGGAGCCACATCGCATGACCGCGCAATTGTCAATTAAAGCGACGCAGTGCCGAATCGCAAAAAGGGGCCCGGTCCTTTACATGTATAATGGTCCGGGTCTTAAGTGGTTAATGAAAATTGAAAAAATAAAGTCATTTATACCTGTGGAGGTCAGATTTTTTACATTTCGATTTAATTGTGTCCCACTCCCGTATTTCAGCACTGAGTTGGACTTGTTGGTTCCAATACAAAATTTCAGCATCACAAAGCAGTAATAGGTGGTGGCATCTGAATCTTGGACCCCGTTTATTTGGAGATCAGCCAATTCACTTAGCTGAGTTCTTCCTCTGTAACTGGGATGAACCATCAGATCAGAGGGGTGATAGGCGTAGGGTCCTGTTGGGCTGCCCACTCTCCAGAAAACTCCACTCCACAGAAGGTTTCGGTCTGGTGGGACGGTGTATGAGCAATTGATGATGACAGAGGGTCCTTCATTGGCCAATATATTTTCAGACTGAGTGACTGTGAACTCGGGACCATTCTGATCTGGGGAAAAAAAATCTGGGGGAAAAAAAGCATTCTACATTGAAAGAAAATAATAGTTAGTGAGCAAATGCAGATTTTATACTGTACATGCTTCAAAGGAGCTTCCAAGACATTGGTGGGAACCATACAAAACCGGCAAACTTACCACAGTGTTTGTACAATTTGCAAAACTTTTTTTTTTCCATACAGAGGATGGAATGGTTGGAAGGTCTGCTAGGTTTCTTTGTCTATGTCTCTGAGAGGATTGCCTTCAATCTAATATGGCACTATCAGATTGTATAGGAACAGATGGGAAAATCTCCAACAGGGACCCAGACAACATGAACCCATACTCTACAAAAATGATTTTATTCAAGTATTTGTTGGGGACACCAATCACCAGAATAAGAACTGAGAGGTTCTATCCCCTGACTTGAATTCGACATAAAAAAAATTATGCCACACAATCGGTTTTCCCAGCAGTAAAAAGTCAGCCGGGAAAATCGAGGGGAAAGCCGAGAACCTGCTCGGTAGCTTTTCCCCCTACACACGGCCGGTTTTCCTGGCAGAAAAACTGCGATGAGTGCTTTGGCCGGGATACCCGGCCACGTGTATGCTGCACTGCAGTGTTTCCCCATAGGAAAACTGCTGGGAAAAAGACTGCTGGGAATCCCAGCAGGAAAAAAGAGAACATGTTTAGGTAGATTCACGTAGGGGCGCCTAACTTTAGGGCGGCCTAGCCTAGCCTTTTTTTTTTTTTTTTAATTCTTTTTATTAGGTTTTTGCACACAAAAACAACACACACAGGCGGGCAACATACCCACCACAGAGGCGGCCACGCAGGGCCAAAACACACACACATAAGAAAAACATAATCCCCTAGGCAACCCCCCCCCACCCCCCCTCCCCCCCCGACCAACACCCTATCCCACAACCCTTACATAAAGGAGTTTTGCATACATAGGATCCAATAAACTTGAAAGGGAATATCTTGCACAATTGTAATCGCAAAATGCAAATCTATTGACCTAGTGTTTTAACCCACCGTCACCGGACTGTCAAGCCATGCCTGCCAAACCTTAGCAAATTTTTTCCCACAACCTCTTGATCTGTAAGTGGCCCTATACAAGTGTATTACTGAATTAACCAGCCCCTTCCAGTACTCTAGCGTGGGAGCAGCAGACTTTTTCCATCTTAACAGGACAGCTTTCCTGCCATAGTACAGCCCTATATTTATCAAGGTGCGATGGGCCAAGGAGGGAGCAACCTCCTCGACCAGTCCCAGGAGGCAGACCCTAGCTGTCAAGGGGACCGGGATGCTGAGTACCTCTGACAAGCACTCCACCACCCCTGACCAAAAAATTTTTATGAGGGGGCATGTCCAGAAAATGTGTTCCAAATCCGCTGGAGAGAACACACACCTCCAACACTGACTACTAGACGATGGGTACACTCGAGACAACCTGGCAGGAGTATAGTAGATACGGTGCAGAAACTTAAAGTGTATTAGGCGATCTCTAGCAGAGACTATATGTTTGAAGGGATGATCCCACATATCCTCCCAATCTTCTCCCTGAATGTCTGGAACTTCCCTCTCCCAACGCTCTCTACATCTGGTGACTCCCATGGGTGTTTTTGTGAATAGTGCTTTGTACACTGTGGATAAAGTTTTGGGCAGTTCCTCATCCCCCAAGAGATTCTCTAGTGCCAAGGGTAGAGACTCCACCCTACGATCTCCGAACTGCGCCTGAAAGGCATGGCGCAGTTGTAGGTATCGAAAGAAAAAAGAGTTCGGGAGACCATGCCTATCTTTCATCTGGTCGAAGGTAATGAGCTCGCCTTCTCTAGTAATATGCTCTAATAACTTAACTCCCCCACAAGCCCAAATCATCGGGTCCGGGAGGGAGCAAAAGTCCGGCAAATTGGGGTTTAGCCATAGCGGAGCTGAGGGGGACACACCCAAATAGGAGGGCGACATCAGGACAGTGGCAGTCTCCCATGCTCTGATAGTTGCCTTCGTGGAAGTGGTTATAGGTAGGGAGGATTTCGGACCTCTATAGAGGGCTAACCGTAAGCTTTCGTACGAACCTAGTAATGCAGCCTCTAGTACAGTGGCCGTGTCTCCCTCATCAGCCAACAGCCACCTCCTGGCGAACACCATCTGGCCAGCCAGATAATACTTCTGCCAGTCAGGAAGCACCAGCCCTCCCTGCCCCCATGGTTCCTGTAGAACCCTGATGCTAATCCTGGGTGCCCGGGGTGACCATATAAAAGCCCCAATTAAGCCATTCAGCTTGGTGAAAAAAGATTTTGGTATCCACATGGGAGAATGCCGCAGGAAGTAAAGAAGCACTGGTAAGAACTTCATCTTAAGTAAACTGATTCTACCTATTAATGAGAGAGGCAGCTTTTTCCAGGCCTGTATCCTCTGTTTCAGGGACTCCACTGCCGGGAGGAGATTCAGGGGCATGTAATCAGATATATTGGCGGTGACCTTCACCCCTAGGTAAGTGAGAGAAGAGACCCAGATTAGCGGCAATGTGTCATCCCTCTGCAACTGGGCCTCCGGGCCCAGAGGAAGGATAGACGACTTGCCCCAATTCACGCGTAATCCCGAAAAAGATGCAAATCTGTCCAGGATCCGCAGGGCTGCCTTAAGCGACGACCCCGGATCCCGGAGAAACAGGAGCAAGTCATCTGCATAAAGCGCTACAGATTCCATAATGGAGCCAACCCTAATCCCTCCCACCTCTTCCGAAACGCCTGAGGGCCCTAGCAATGGGTTCCATCATTAAGGCAAAAAGGAACGGGGAAAGGGGACACCCCTGCCTCGTGCCCCTGCCTATTGTAAAAAAGGAGGACACCCTGAAACCCAATCGGACAGCCGTCCGCGGGTCAGCGTACAACAGTCGAATCCATTGGCGGAAACCCGGTCCGAAACCCATTCCCTCCAATACCGCATGCATGTAGTGCCAATCAACCGAATCGAATGCTTTTTCTATGTCAATGGAGACAATCACTTTGGCTAAACAGTCAGCATTATCCAGTTGAATATGCGTGAACAGCCTCCTTAAATTTGTGTCCGTTGACATGCCAGGCATGAAACCCGTTTGATCAATATCTACTATAGACGCTATAACTTTTGCTAATCTCGAAGCCAAAACCTTGGTTAGGATTTTTAAATCCATGTTTAATAACGCTATGGGGCGATAGGAGGAACAAGCCAGTGGATCTTTGCCTGGTTTTTAGGAGGAGCACCATGTAGGCCTCCTTCATGGAGTCCGGCAAGGCTCCCCTCTCCCAGCAGTGACTGAAGAGCTTATTGAGTCTAGGTGCTAGGTGTGAGCCAAACGTCCTGTAGAAATCCGCCGGGAACCCGTCCGGGCCCGGCGCCTTACGCGGAGGGAAAGCCTGAATCGCTGCCTCTATCTCTAACACCGAGATAGGTTCGTCCAAGGACACTGCATCATAATCCGACAGACGCGGTAGCGTCACATCCTGCAACAGCTCGTCCAAGTCAGACGGGCTATACGCCAGAATGGGCGAGTACAAGGCCGCATAATAATCCACAAACTCCCCCAGGATTTACTCAGGATCAGTGATCAGGTCCCCTCCCCTACCTCTCACCACAGGTACACTAACCGTTGTTTTTTGTTCTGCCGCCAAGTTGGCCAAAAGCTTACCATTTTTATCCCCTTCTGCAAAAACATTTTCAACCCTTTTCCTAACCTCGGTGTGTGCCAGGTTCGAAAAATGCAAGGTGAGCGAGCGCCTAGCCTCCAGTAGGGAAACATATGAGGCCTCCGAGGGAGAGTCTGCATGTGTTTTAGCAGTCTCCCGCTCATTGGCCATCAAGGTCTCACCCTCTTGGTTATAATCCTTCCTGGCTGATTTTATGGCCGATATACACTCACCCCTCATCACTGCCTTGAAAGCATCCCAGACCACTGAGGGCTCAGCCGAGCCCTCATTGGACTCCCAGTATGCAGTTATGGACTTGCTCAGATGATCTGACACCTGGTCCTCCCCTAACCACCCCGGGGACAGTCTCCAGCCCCCCCTAGTAACACCCTCCGGGAATGCCAAGGTGGCCAGGAGTGGGTTGTGATCAGAGGGGCCCCCGGACAAATATTCCATTGCATACACATGTTGTAGGGCAAAGCAATTACCAAACGCTAGGTCTATTCTTGCAGAGGATCTGTGGGTAGTGGATAGATGGGAGTATGAAATGACACCAGGGTGTTTCCATCTCCACAACTCCGTCAGACCCGCCATCGACGCCCAGGAGCTGAGATCCCCCGACGCCTGCCTAGCAGCATTGGAGGAGTCCAGGACCGAGTCGAGAATGGCATTGTAATCTCCCATAATAAGCATCGGTAGGTGCAAGTGTGGGGCCAACGTCACCAATAAGTCATGCAATAATTGTACTTGAAAAGGAGGAGGCAAGTATATATTAACCAGCAAGAGTTTGTGCGCGGATATCTCCAAAAGGACTGCCACATATCGACCCCCCGGGTCCGTAAAGATTACACAGGAGAGGGCCTTGCTAATCAGGAGGGAAACCCCCCTCGAATATGTGGAGTAGGTGGAGTGAACCGCCCTCTGCACCCATTGCCTACGTAGGGCCAATATCCTACTCCCTTCCAAATGGGTCTCCTGGAGGAGGACGATATGTGGTCTGACCTGTTTGAGGTATTGAAACATAGCCACCCTCTTGAATTTGTTATTTAAACCCCTGACACTCCAGGACAAAATCTTAATGCGACTATCCATAATCTAATTTAGAAGCAAAATAATAGAGTCTCCGTATTGAAGCAACTATGCAAGAGTAGACAAATATGAATGTTCCATGTAAAAGTAAATTAAAACAGTTCAAGTCCCAAGGTGAATTGTGAGAGTAGAACCCATGGTGTTGGTCAAACAAACCCCCCCCCCCCCCCCTGCTGTTATACCAGAAACCCCATTAAACAGAAAAAAAACAAAAAACTGTCTGGTATGCAGCTTGAACCCTGTAACAGACAAACCAGATAGAGATCCACCTTCTGCGACCACAGTTCGGCATGAACAGATGACAAAAATCTATGTCCGTCATCAGCGCTCCATTGGCTAAATGAACAAATAAATCACAGCCGACCGACCAAAAAACAGTAGGTCAGCCACTGACACTGCAGCACATTGTAGTATGAGGAGTGATGTAATGTATGAGCATGTAACTTGCATCTCAAACTCTTAAGGCCCCAGTCCACACACTGACATATTAATGTGACCCGAAACAATAAAAGAGGAAAAAAACAATGGGAACAGTCAGCGGGGGCACTTGTCAGCAGAGAAAAGGCAAAAATCAAAAAATCAAAAGGGGGAAAAATAACCGGAGCACAAACCAGCTGAAGAACTAGCGAAACCAAACGAATCTGGAGGTCTCAGAGAAGACGGTCCTCACGGCAACCGATCCAGCCAATCACAAGCATCCTGCGGGCGATCAAAGAACTTTACCGATCCTTTGTGCTGTACCCTGAGGCGACTAGGGTACAGCATGCTGTATTTCAAATCTTTGTCTCTGAGCCGTCTTTTCACATCGGTGAAGGAGCGATGCCTCTTCTGCGTCTCTGCAGAAAAGTCATGATGCGGGCGTTGTCATACTTCAGCTCTTTCTGTCTTCGCGCGTCCGCCAGCAACATGTCCCTATCCCTATAATTAAGGAACCGGACGAGAAACGGACGCGGGGGGGGCCCCTGGAGGCCTAGCAGCCGTGGGCACTCTGTGGGCTCTTTCCACAACATAGGTGGGGGGACGATCACCGAGATCCAGTAGCTCCAGAAAGAACCGCTCCGCGAAATTGGCAGTGTCCTTCCCCTCAGCCCCCTCCGGTAACCCCACCACTCTTACGTTATTGCGGCATTGGCGGTCTTCGGCGTCATCCGCCCTGTGTTGTAGGGCCCGGACCATGTCTTGCAGCTCCGCGAGTTGTGAGTCATGGGCATGCGAGACGTCTTCAACCCCCGAGATGCGATCCTCTGCTGAAGACAGTCTGCCCCTTATTTTTTCCAGGTCATGACGGATGAGGTTGCACTCCGTTGCCAGACTGTCGATGCGGCCCACCAGCTCAGTTTTTGAGGCCGCAATGGCCTCGAGGATCGGACCCGTTATGGCCGCCGTATCCACCTCTATCTCCTGAGGTACGGGAGAGGAGGCCTCCAAGACCCCCCGAGGAACACCCTGCTGTGTCTCCATCTGAGCGGGAACAAACTTGGCGCGCGCCACGGAGGAGCAGGGAAGCAAGATGGCGGGGGCGGAGCTAACTGCCATGCTGCCCTGTGAGCGAAGCTGCCGCTGCTCTAACGGAGGCTGTTTCCGCTGCTCCTTCTGCTTCTTTTGGGACGAATGCGGCATAGTTACGATCCTCAGTAGTTCCCCCAGCTATCAATCACCTCCTCGGTGCAAATTAGTCGGTCTAGCCGCCAGAATCAGGATAGTTTAGCGGAGGAAAGCCGGAGCTCTAAGAAGACAAGTCCTGCCGCGATCACATCCGGCCACGCCCCCCCTAGCCTAGCCTTTTTAGGCTACACCGCCGTAAATTAGTTAGGCTAGTAGTGATTCTCAAACCACTTACCTGCTAATTTACGGCGGTGTAGCCTAAAACGAGCTGGTGTACGTTCGTGAATCGGCGTATCCCCTCATTTACATAATCTACGCCGGCCACAATGGAAGCACCATCTAGCGGACAACAGAAACATTGTAAGCTAAGATAGAATGGCGCAAGCCGGCCTATCTTAGCTTTGTTTAAGTGTATCTCTGTTTGAGAATACACTTAAACAAACGCCGGCGTAGATTCAGAGTTAGGTCGGCTTATCTACTGATAAGCCGGCCTAACTCTTTGTGAATCTACCTAGTTCTGATTTTCCCCGCTGGGATTCCTGGCGCTTTTCCTGTTGGGAAAACTGCCGTGGAGCATACACACGGCCAGTTTTCACAGCCAAAAGTTATCATGGCAGTTTTCCCGACGGGAAAACTGGTCGTGTGTATGAGGCATTATAGTAGATTTTCAGTGAGCACATATTTTCTAGTATTATTGCAGTTAGGGTTACATGCTTAGGAGCTTCACATGGCGCATATCTGCTCTCCTGTAGTGTTTGCATTAAGGTAAAAGATGTGTTTGCCCTACCATCCCTAAACACTTACATGGCACTTCTCATGATCCAGCACTCTCCCGGCTGCAGTGCCGCTGTTCCTGGTCTCACAGGAGACACAGACAGCAGCGGGAGCCATAGGCTTCGGTTGCTTTCAGTCAAACTCCTGTGAGGTGGGGGCGTGGCTTACTGGTGCAGTGTGTGTCTATGGATGCACACCGCTCCCTGCTTGGGTGCCCTTTCACTATGCAGCTTGATGAGGAGGCACCAGGAGGGTAGGAAAAGCAGACAGTTAACGCGCTAAGGAGATTGGGGGTTAGAGAAAGGAAACGCCACCAAGTGCAGTAGTAAAGAGGTTCTTTAATGACACATTATACAAAACACACTTACAAGAAGGTAAGGAAAGAAGGCTCATCTGTAACATCCTGTAGTCCTAGTCCCGGATCCATGGGCTGCTTAGAAGTGAAGATAGCAGAATGTGTGGAGTCTTCAGGCTTATCATGTGGCCATCATTATGAGGCCTGGTCCAGCCTCGCGGGTCACGTGACAGGTCCCGTGATTACTTCCGAGGAACACTTCTGGGAGGAGGGTCAGACAGGGAGAACAAAGGCTGATTGGGCTACGCGCTCTGAGCCACTGCTCCTTCTATTGGCCTGAGCATTGGTTCCGAGTGCGTAGCCCAATCAGCCTTTGTTCTCCCTGTCTGACCCTCCTCCCGGAAGTGTTCCCTGGAAGTAATCACTTGACCTGTCACGTGACCCGCGAGGCTGGACCAGGCCTCATTCTGAAGGCCACAGGACAAGCCTGAAGGCTCCACACATTCTGCTATATCTTCACTTCTAAGCAGCCCATGGATCCGGGACTAGGACTACAGGATGTTACAGATGAGCCTTCTTTCCTTACCTTCTGGGCACTGATGGGCAGCACTGATGATCATTGATGGGCAGCACTGACTAGCAGCACTAATGGACACTGATTGGTGTCACTGATGAGCACTGATTGGTGGCACTGATAGGCATACCTCCCAACATTTTGAGATGGGAACGAGGAACACCTACTAGCAAATGTATGTAGGCATAGGACACGCCCCTTAAAGGGGAAATAAAATGTAAAAAAGGTTAATTAAATTCACACAAGGGCTTTTTTAACCACTACTATTCCTTTATATCAGTTTTTAAAATTGACAAATGCAGCAAATTAGAATTTGGATAAAAGGTTTAGCACTGGGAACCCCTTTTTTTAAAAGATAAAAATTGCATTTTATATACAACTTTGTAGATCAGACCAAAATGACAGACACATGAGGGGAAAAGAGGGACAGGGGGACATTGTTCCAATCAGGGACAGTTGCTGATGGGCACTGCTAGGGCTTTACCTAATCAGGGCACTGATCATCAGTGCCCTAATTACCTATACAGGTCTCCCCTGTGAGGAGATGCCGCTGATTGTCTCTCCTCACCACACACTCTGCCAGTGTGAGCCGAGGAGAGACAATAAGGCTACTTTCCCCCCTTACAACCTGACCCTCAGTTGTTTTGTGTTTCTAGACCCTCCAGTAGCACCGACACATTTTTTGTTTTTCTTGTGTCTGGTAACTGTGGTTGGTGGACCCCCCTTCTTTGGCGTCACCCAGGACTAGTTGTGGCCGAGTCCTGGGTGATTTTTTTTAAGTCATGTACTCCCAGGAGGAGTTCTGTCCAGAAGGGTTCCCTGTTTGGACAGTCTCAACAGAAAACTGCCGGCGTTCTTCTCGCTGGAGAGAGAGAGAGAGAGACAGAGTCCTTGGGGACGGATGCTCTCTCCTTCCCGTGGAATTTCACTCTGGCCTACGCCTTCTCCCCTTTTCCCCTCTTACATCTGGTAGTTCGGAAAATTATTCAGGATTGGGCAGAAGTGGTTCTGATTGCCCCCTGGTGGCCCAGGAGGAGTTGGTTTTCCTCTCTGAAGACGCTCTCTGTAGATCTTCCCTGGCCCCTACCAGATCGGAAGGAACTTCTCCACCAGGGACCAGTGTTGCATCCAAGCCCTCAGACCTTCCATTTGACGGCCTGGAGGCTGAGCGGCGCATATTATAGTTGAAAGGGTGTTCAGAAAAAGTTATTCAAACTATCCTGGACAGCCGCAAGTTGGCCACAAGAAGGATCCATGGCTACGTCATGGGCAGAGAGCGGGGGCATCATGGGAAGAAATTTCTAAAGCTGCCGTCTGGTCCTCCTCTCATGCATTTGTCAAACATTATAGAGTTCAGATGCTTCCCAGCCAGGACCTCTCCTTTGGTAGGAAAGTGCTTCAGGCTGTTGTCCCTCCCTAAGGTATAGAATCTTGCTTATCCTCTCAAGTAGCTGTCCTGGAAGGTGAGGGGGGGGGACCCCCGTTAGACTTGCCAGTAACGGTATTTCCAGAAACCTTCCAGGACAGCGTCTATATTCCCACCCTATTCTACTTTCACCCGGTGGTGGTGTTTTGTTATATGTTTTTTGTGTTTTTTCCCCTGCCGAGTGCACTTTGGTGGAGGACAGGTTTGCTTTATCTTTTAAACAACTGAGGGTCAGAGGAAAGAGAGGGACCTTTAAAATTGTATCTTATTTGTGTTTCCTGTAGAGGGCGGAGCCAATCATCTCTCAAGTAGCTGTCCTGGAAGGTACCTGGAAATACTGTTACCAGTAAGACTAACGAGGGTTTTCACACCTAAGGCACCTTTCACACGGGATGGATCAGTAATGATCCGCCTCCGTATGCTCAGCGGGGATCGCTCTGTTGATCCCCGCTGAGCCGGCCGATGACAGGGCGGTTCCCGCACACTGTGCATGGACTGCCCTGTCTTTTCTCCGCTCTCCCCTATGGGGGGATCGGATGAACATGGACCGTATGTCCGTGTTCATCCGATCCGCAGACGGAAGGAAAAATAGGGTTTTCTTCCGTCTGCAGAATCGGATCATTGTGGAGGCGGACGAAATCGTGTGTCAGCGATCTCATACGGTCCGCACATGTGAAAGGGGCCTAAGCGTTGGTGGTGTCGGCAGTAAAGCGACGCTATTTTTAGCCGTGCTTTACTGTCTTTTTTGCAAAGCTTTTTGGCCGCTAGCGGGGCGCTGGCCAAAAAAGGGTTAGAATCGCCTGTGGTGGCACTGCCCAATGATATACACCGCTCCTACAGCACCTCAAAGATGTAGCCAGCAGGACTTTTTTACTGTCCTGCCAGCGCACCACTCCAATGTGAAAGCACTCAGGCTTTCACATTGGAGTGAGAGGAGAGGCTCTTTCAAGGCGCTTTACAGGTGCTATTTTTAGCGTTATAGGGCCCTCAGAGAGCGCCTCAGTGTGAAAGTAGCCTAAAAGGCACTTCCTTGTTTACATGTGACCGGTTGTGATTGGATACAGCCAATCACATGGTTAAAGAACCACATCATTGGCTCTTTACAGAGATCTGGGTTGAACCGTGTCCTAGGAACACAGAGCAGTCATGATATCCGCACGGCGGATGTTAATGTTGATGTTAACCACTTAAGGACCGCTGCACGACGATATACGTCTGCAGAATGGCACGGCTGGGCACTTAAACATATATTTGTACGTTGCCCTTTAAGCCCGGCCGTGGGGTCGCGGGCGCGCGCCCGCAACCCGGTTCCGAAGCTCCGTGACCGCGGGACCCGATCGCCGCTGGAGTCCCGCGATTGGTCCCAGGAGCTGAAGAACGGGGAGAGCTGTATGTAAACACAGCTTCCCCGTTCTTCGATGTGGCGGCGTCATCGATCGCGTGATCCCTTTTATAGGGGGACACAATCGATGACGTCACACCTACAGCCACACCCCCTACAGTTGTAAACACACACTAGGTGAAACATAACTCCTTCAGCGCCCCCCTGTGGTTAACTCCCAAACTGCAATTGTCATTTTCACAGTAAAAAATGCAATTCAAATGCATTTTTTGCTGTGAAAATGACAATGGTCACAAAAATGTGTCAAAATTGTCCGAAGTGTCCGCCATAATGTCGCAGTCACGAAAAAAATCGCTGATCGCCGCCATTAGTAATAAAAAAAAATAATAAAAATGCAATAAAACTATCCCCTATTTTGTAAACGCTATAAATTTTGCGCAAACCAACCGATAAACGCTTATTGTGATTTTTTTTATATATATTTTTAGGGGATATTTATTATAGCAAAAATTAAAAAACCTTGCATTTTTTTCAAAATTGTCACTCTATTTTTCTTTTCTATTGCACATAAAAATAAAAACCGCAGAGGTGATCAAATACCACCAAAAGAAAGCTCTATTTGTGGGGAAATAAGGACGCCAATTTTGTTTGGGAGCCACGTCGCACGACCGTGCAATTGTCAGTTAAAGCGACGCACTGCCGATTTGAAAAAAGGGGCCTGGTCCTTTCGCTGCATTTTGGTCCGGGGCTTAAGTGGTTAAAAACGGAAAATATCTTACCTGCTATCACTAGCTGGGTGCCGTGGTTAGATGACCGTCCATCTGATCCTGTTTTTGTCTTCACCTCACAGCAGTATTGCTGAATGTCAGAATGTTTAACACTCTCTATGTGTAATAGGAAGATATTCTCCGATTTTTGTAATCTCCATCGTCCAACCCTTTGTGTTATATTTTCTGTATTCCATATTAAAAATTCATCATTTTCATTACACAGATCACTTGTTCCTACTCTCCAGATGATCTCCTCTATAGCATCAGATAATTTATTATGAAGAGCACACGGTATGGAGATATCTTCTCCAATCACAGCAGGGACAACATCCGGCTGTTCTACATAAAACTGGCCTGCAGAACAAAAAAAAAAAAAAAACATTATCTATGGAAGCGGAACTCCAAGCCAACAGCTAAGAACACAGGGGCCCAGATTCAGGTAGCAATTGCGTCTGCGTAACCATAGTTATGCAGCGCAATTGCTTACTTGCGCCGGCGTTACGAATGCTCCTGATTCAGGAACCTTGTTACGCCGACTGCAGCCTAAGAAATTACTGGCATAAGGCTCCTTATGCCGTCATATCTTAGGCTGCATTCTTACGCAGGCCGCTAGGTGGCGTTCCCGTTGTGGTCAGCGTATAGTATGCAAATTGCATACTAACGCCGATTCACAACCCTATGCGAGCCCTGCGTACGCAGTTTACGTTGTTTGCGTACGTCGGTTTTTGCGTAAGGCTGCCCCTGCTATTAGCAGGGGCAGCCAATGCTATGTATACCCGTCGTTCCCGCGTCGCAAATTTAAAATTTAACGTCGTTTGCGTAAGTGAATCGTGAATGGCGCTGGACGCCATTCACGTTCACTTTGAAGCAAATGACGTCCTTGCGACGTCATTTGCCGCAATGCACGTCGGGAAAGTTTCCCGTTCGGCGCGGAAACGCGCCTAATTTAAATGATCCACGCCCCCTACGGGATCATTTAAATTACGCGCCCTTACGCCGGGCATTTTTGAGGAGCGCCCACGCAAATTACGTGGCTACTGCTTCGTGAATGAAGCATAGCGCAGATAATTTGCGGGGGCGCAGGGCAAAAACGGGACGCTGCGCCTCCTTAAGAAGTGCGCAGCGGTACCTGAATCTGCCCCAGGGCCAGATTCTCAGAAGAGTTACGAAGGTGTATCTCAGGAAACACCGTCGAATCTCTGTTTCTGAGCCCGGGTATCAATGCGAGTGATTCCTAGAATCATTTTTCGCATAGATACGGCCAAGATCCGACAGGTGTAAGTCACTTACACCGTCGGATCTTAGATGTATTTCGATGCTGGCCGCTAGGTGGCGTTTACGTTCAGTTCTCATATGACTATGCAAATGAGCCTGATACGCCGATACCCGAACGAATTTGCGCCGCGTCGTCGTCGTTTATGTCGTTTCCGTAAGCGTAAGGTTACCCCTGCTATATGAGGGGTAACCTTACGCCAGTCCTCCGTATGCCATGTTAAGTATGGCGTCGGGTCAGCGTCGTCTTTTTCCGTCGGTTACGTCGTTTTACTAAGTCGTCCGCGAATACGACTTTACGTCAATGACGCTCACGTCGGCGTCATTGACGTTTTCCGTCGTGAGCTGGAGCATGCGCACTGGGCTATTTTTCCGCCATGCACAGTTCGATCTGCGCGGGGGCGCGCTTAATTTGAATACAAGCCGCCCCCTTTGAATTACGCGGCCATACGCCGGGCCATTTACACTACCCAGCCGCAAATTACGGAGCAAGTGCTTGGAGAATACGGCACTTGCTCCAGTAAGTTGTGGCGGCGTAGTGTAAATGACATACGTTACGCCGACCCAATTATATGTGAATTTGGCCCACAGATTTTATATATATACGGTTTTGCCTGCCGAGTAATTTATATTTCTGGTTATCCAGTTCCGAGACTTGCACAGTTTTTCCACACCGTACAGTCCTGTCTGACAGAGCGGAAAATTCGATTTTCCTTTGCTTACGCTTAGAAAATCGCACCTCCGCATTGTGACAGTATAGTGAAAGGAGAAGCAGCAGCCTGATAAATTATCTCCCACTCTGCTCTCTTCTACTGTCAGCATTTACCTTGTTGATATGTAAGGACTGCAGTACAACTGGGTGGCTCCTTGTGCTGCATCTCCCTCATGCAATCTGAGCTCTGCTGTACAGGTGATTGCAATTGCAAAAATACAAATCTTACTTCCTTGCTACTTGTATGTACTTACACTGTCTGTGTTTTTTTTTTTAAAACAACGTAAACAATGTTTTTTCTTTTTAACTGCGCATGCGCCGTCCGTGGGGGGGTTCCCAGTGCGCATGCTCGAAATTAAACCGGAACAAGCCAATGCTTACGACAAGTGACGTCATTCTACGCAAATCCCTATTCGCAAACTACTTACGCAAACAACGTAAAAAATTTAAAATGCGAGGCGGGAACGACGGCCATACTTAACATTGAGTACGCCTCATAACAGCAGGTTTAACTATACGCCTGAAAAAGCTGAATGAAAACGACGTAAAAAAATGTGCCGGCCGGACATACGTTCGTGGATCGCCGTAACTAGCTAATTTGCATACTCGACGCGGAATTCTACGGAAACGCCACCTAGCGGCCGCCGAAATATTGCACCTAAGATCCCACGGCGTACTAAGACGTACGCCTGTCGGATCCATCCGAGATGCCGTTGTATCCTGTTTTGTAGATACAAAACAAAGATACGACGCGTAAAATTTGAAATTACGCGGCGTATCAATAGATACGCCGGCGTAATTGTTCTGTGGATCTGGCCCTACCTCTTTATCTGCAGCCCTCTCTTCTCCAGAGCCCAAGTACACATATCAAAGGGGTTTTCTGAGCTTTCAGGACTTAAGGGGAGGGGATCTGATGTCACACACTGCACAGTATAGAGAGGAGAGCTGAGTGTAATCTGAGACTTGAGAGGAGGTAATGGACACATCCTCTCTACACTGTCTCATATGGAAAAAGGGCTGCCAATCACCTGTTGTGTACTGGAGGGGGGGCGGGATCATCATGCAGGATTCTGTGGTGTCCTGATAACCTGTCAGATGTGGCTTATGAATTGCATATGTAGCGCCTGTGTACTTTTCAGTACAGGTGCTATATCAAATTTAGTGGAATGGGAGAGTTATTTGCTCCCATCCATGTTGATTCATTGAAATTTTGGTTGTCGCCAGCCCTGAACTGTCCTGTGGGTCATTCTGTGCTCCGGAGATGTAGTTCTATCTCCGGATGGCAGGTGGCGCCAGAGGGGTCCAGGCAGAGGTGCCTGTTTTTTAGCAGCCAATTGGAGGAGTGTTTCCCTCGCGGGGAATGCTGGGGGAGGGTATTTCTGTGGCGGACGCCATTTTTTGGGGTTCTTCGCGGGTTCCTGGTTCCAGGTGCGGCACCCACCTTTAGGGTGTGCGCACATCACGGGCCCCGGCGATATGGCCTACCAGGCCGGGGCGCACGTGCTACGTGGAGTTCCTGACTCTGGGCCCTCCTGGCTGCAAGGGGGCCCCAGTGACTTACTGGGTCCCCACACTTCAAAGGAAGATCCCAAGCTAGCTGTGCTGTTCGGTGGGGAGTCGGTCTGAGGTGAGCTCGGAGGCAGGTGATCCAATAGGACTCAGACAAACCATCGGGGATCTGGGTGGCCGGACACTGACAGGTTATATGCTGCAAACTGTCAGTCGGTGGCCCCAAATATAACAAGTCTACCTGAGGGATTCAGGCAAATTATTGACTGAGAGGATTCGCTCTACTATCCATGTTCCTGAGTACTGGGCCTGTGGCAGAGACCCTTTACTAATCTCAATTCTATCAGAGCCAAGTCGGTGGCAGAGACTTGTTCCTTCTCAGTGGTTCCGAGTGACACCCTGGCTGCCAGGCCTGTGAGAGGGACCTGTCCAGGGGCACTTTACCCACTCCGGCTGGAGTGGCGAGGAAGCAAGAATAATCATTGGAGGCAGGACTGCTTCTTCTATCCATAGCCTTAATCTGCAAAGTTTCTC
Source organism: Rana temporaria (assembly GCF_905171775.1). Taxonomy (NCBI): domain Eukaryota; kingdom Metazoa; phylum Chordata; class Amphibia; order Anura; family Ranidae; genus Rana; species Rana temporaria. The sequence goes on along the minus strand of NC_053491.1, from coordinate 463,120,520 downwards.
TTTTCACCAACCTATTCTATCTACCTCGAGTTGACTGTTGGTCGTGTTGGACCAGTAATAAAAGCATCGAAAACGTCAACCAATTGCCTGGACATTCCATCATTGCTCTCATCATCGTTGTCATCACCCCTAGACACATCACAGAGGTAACATAATTATGCCGTCCCAATCTAACCAGCGGCTCCTCCGGGGGTAGCGCTACACATATATGCTTAAGCATGATAAATATAGGCTGACCAAGTCCCTCCTCCTGCAGGGTGATACAGACAGAAGGGAGCTATGAGTCTGTCCTCCTGCAGGGTGATACAGACAGAAGGGAGCTATGAGTCTGTCCTCCTGCAGGGTGATACAGACAGAAGAGAGCTATGAGTCGGTCCTCCTCCTACAGGGTGATACAGACAGAAGGGCGCTATGAGTCTGTCCTCCTCCTGCAGGGTGATACAGACAGAAGGGAGCTATGAGTCTGTCTTCCTCCTGCAGGGTGATACAGACAGAAGGGAGCTATGAGTCTGTCTTCCCCCTGCAGGGTGATACAGACAGAAGGGAGCTATGAGTCTGTCCTCCTCCTGCAGGGTGATACAGACAGAAGGGAGCTATGAGTCTGTCCTCCTCCTGCAGGGTGATACAGACAGAAGGGAGCTATGAGTCTGTCCTCCTCCTGCAGGGTGATACAGACAGAAGGGAGCTATGAGTCTGTCCTCCTCCTGCAGGGTGATACAGACAGAAGGGGGCTATGAGTCTGTCCTCCTCCTGCAGGGTGATACAGACAGAAGGAGGCTATGAGTCTGTCCTCCTGCAGGGTGATACAGACAGAAGGGAGCTATGAGTCTGTCCTCCTCCTGCAGGGTGACACAGACAGAAGGGAGCTATGAGTCTGTCCTCCTGCAGGGTGATACAGACAGAAGGGATATACGAGTCTGTCCTCCTCCTGCAGGGTGATACAGACAGAAGGGGGCTATGAGTCTGTCCTCCTGCAGGGTGATACAGACAGAAGGGAGCTATGAGTCTGTCCTCCTCCTGCAGGGTGATACAGACAGAAGGGAGCTATGAGTCTGTCCTCCTCCTGCAGGGTGATACAGACAGAAGGGGGCTATGAGTCTGTCCTCCTCCTGCAGGGTGATACAGACAGAAGGGGGCTATGAGTCTGTTCTCCTCCTGCAGGGTGATACATACAGAAGGGGGCTATGAGTCTGTCCTCCTGCAGGGTGATACAGACAGAAAGGAGCTATGAGTCTGTCCTCCTCCTGCAGGGTGATGCAGACAGAAGGGGGCTATGAGTCTGTCCTCCTCCTGTAGGGTGATACAGACAGAAGGGGGCTATGAGTCTGTCCTCCTCCTGCTGGGTGATATATGAAATATACTTCATTCATACATTTTACCTTTGAACTTTATATAGGTCCCATGTTGGTTCTGCCATGTTTCCTTTGGTTGCCCATAACTGTAAAGTGAGATCTTACAGCAGAACAGGGGTCCATCCGTTTCCTTTAGCATCTGGATTCTGATTGTCGCTGTTCTCTCCAGCTCTGGATTTCCCTCCATACTGATCCGTCCTCTATAGTCTGCTTTTGTCCTCTTCTCAGTGTGACTGTAAATGATTTCATTATTTCCACATCTACCTCCTTTTGCCTGTCTCCAGTACACTCTCACCTCTCCCGGATAACCATTCTTAGGATAGGAGAAGTTGCAAGGGATGGTCACCGATGCCCCCACATCTACCATAATGGAGTCAGGTTGCTCTGTACAGTAGGTCTGGTCATCTTTACTGTAGACATCTCCTAAGGGAATATGAATCATATTTATATTTAGTCCTTATGCACACCGGGCATAAAAAAAAAATGACTTAAATGGCTTTTGGTGTTTTTTTCTTTCAGCCTGTAGAAGCAACTCGTTGTTAGCCTATAACAGTGATGGCACCTTGGCACCCCAGATGTTTTGGAACTACATTTCCCATGATGCTCAACCACACTGCAGAGTGCACAAGCATCATGGGAAATGTAGTTCCAAAACATCTGGGGTGCCAAGGTTCACCATCACTGGTCTATAGTGTCCAAGCACACCTGGGCGTTTACAGGCATTTTTAAAGTGGAGCATTTAGAGGGTGAAAAATGAAAACCATCACAAGCAAATTCTGGAGATCAGCTTTTGGGCACTTACATATCTTTGGTAAATCTGAAAGAGATTGTAAAGTCAGATTATGGAGTGAAAAACGTTCGTCCGTTTTTTGGACGTCCGTTAACGGACCGCAATGCTTCCCTATCGGTTAACGTCCGTTAGCGGATGAGCATCCGCTAACGTCCGTTAGCATCCGTCTGCGTTAAGTTCCGTTTTTTTGGACGGAAGAAAACCCTATTTTTCTTCCGTCAAAAAAACGGAACGGACGAAAAACGGACGTTAAAGGATGATCCGTTTACCATCCGATCCGCTAACATCCGTTTTTCATCAAAATATGTAAAAAGCCCCCCAACAAAAAAAAAAAAAACGGATGAAAAAACGGATGGAAAAACTGATGGAAAAACTGACGGAAAACGGACGAAAAACGGACGAAAAACTGATGGAAAAACGGATCAACTGATGAAAAAAAAACTGATCTAAAAAACCGAGCTGACGTGTGAAAGAGCCCTAGCACAACCATGCGTGAAGTGTCCAATGAGTAAAAACATCATACAAAAGAGCAAAAACTGGAAGCAAAATCCCATTTTGGGTGGATATTTTTATTTCTATGTTTTTGGCACATAATTTGTGTTCATCATTAATGTTCATGTAAGCTGCACTAAGAAAAGAAAAAAAATTGTAAAAAAAAAAAAAATTGGACCTATTCCTTGAGCTTTTTTTTCTTTGTTGTGTTTAACCACCTCAACCACCTCAATACAGGTCTTTTATACCCACCTCCATACCGGGCCTATTCTGGCACTTCTCTCCTACATGAACAAATCATCATTATTTTGCTAGAAAATTACTCAGAACCCCCAAACATTTTATATGTTTTTTTAGCAGACACCCTAGGGAATAATATTGTAGTCATTGCAACTTTTTATCTTGCACGGTATTTGCGCAATAATTTTTCAAAACGCCTTTTTTTTGTAAAAAAAAATGGTTTCATGAATTAAAAAATAACAAAACAGTAAAGTTAGCCCAATTTTGTGGTAAAATATGAAAGATGATGTTACACCGAGTAAATAGATACCTAACATGTCATGCTTTAAAATTGCGCACACTCATGGAATGGCGCCAAACTTCGTTACTTAAAAATCTCCATAGGCGACGCTTTAAATTTTTTACAGGTTACCAGTTTAGAGTTAAAGAGGAGAATTGTTGCACATGCTCTAACGCACGCGGCGACACCTCACATGTGTGGTTTGAACGACGTTTACATACGTGGGCGGGACTTGCGTGTGCGTTCGCTTCTGAGCGCGAGCTACCGAGGACAGGAGCGTTTTAATTTTTTTTATTATTATTTATTTTTTATTTCACTTATTTATACATTTTTTACACTTTTTTTACATATTTTTTTTTCAATCGCTTTTATTCCTATTACAAGGAATGTAAACATCCCTTGTAATATGAATAGTGTGTGACAGGTCCTCTTTAAGGAGAGATGCGCGGTCAATAAGACCCCACATCTCTCCTCCAGGCTGGAAAGAATGAGATCATGAAAAATAATTCACAGATCTCATTCTTACTAGTCGCAATTGCAGTTTGTTTACTTACGGGTACCCGGGCGTGACGTCATCACATCGCGCTCGGGCCTCCGACGGTCATAGAGATGACTGGTGACCATCTGGTCACCAGTCATCTCTATGCTGCACATCCAGCGGATGGCGATCATCTCTCCGGCCCCCGATGGGACGGGAGAGCCCGGAGAAGCACCGGATGGCGGCGGGAGGGGGGGATGTCCCCTCCCGCCGCCTGTAAGACCAATCAAGAGGTGGAACTGCCAATATGATCGTTCTTACGGTGCGCAGGATCGCCGCCGGAAGAAAATGATATCTGAATGATGCCTCTAGGTGCAGGCATCATTCAGATATCCCTGCACAAAGTACAGGACGTCATATGACGTCCACCCGGGATAACAGATCCCCTTTTTGGACGTCATTTGACGGCGTGCGGGTTTAAAGTGGTTAAAGTTTGAGGGATTTCTTTAGAGTTAAAAAAATAATAGCAACTTGAAGATTTTAAGAGAAAGTACAAATTTTTCCTATTTTTGTGGTATATTTTATTGATATATCATCATAAGAAATGATCAAATAACCACAATAAAGCACACACAATACACTGATGTGTCATGGTGGGTTGCAGTGCCACAAATTTTGAATTACAATCCCAAAGCATTTTACAGTAGTCATCAATTAACTCAATATTGACCTGCACCAGTGCACCACATACAGTGCATTGCACTACATAAAAATAAGGCACAGGTATCATTTTTTATGTATCAAAATCAATAGATGGTGCTGCACTCTAAAGCCCTGTACACACGAACGGTTTGTCCCCATGGGTAAAAAAAAAAAATAGAACATGTTTTACATTTTTACTATGGATAAAAAACTGATAGAAAAATCCAATCGTCTGTGTGGAAGTCCATCGGAGAAAAATCCACGCATGCTCAGAATCAAGTCGACGCATGCTTAAAAGCATTGAACTTCATTTTTTCTCAGCACATCGTAGTGTTTTACGTCACCGCGTTTTGGACGCGGTCGGATTTTTGACTGATGGTGTGTAGGCAAGACTGATGAAAGTCAGCTTCATCGGATATCCGACAAAAAAATCCATCGGATGAGATTCCATCAGATATCCGATCGTGTGTACACGGCCTAAGTAATAGCAAAACAATGTGCAAAATTAAAGTGCTACAGTGAAAATAAATAATAAATATGTAACGTGCCGCGTGCTTAAAGACAATGGAAACCTCAATTGGTTAAATCATAAAAACATCTCAAAGTACATAAGAATTAAAGTAAAAGGAAATACCAAAAGAACAGTAACAGAAAAAGGTATTGAATAATAGTTCCAAAAAATAAAATGTCCTCATTTGATAATAAAAACAGTGAATACACGCAAGTGATGAAATTCCTCTGATATTCTGTGCAAATAGCAACGTAAACAGTGAACACTGAAATATATTGTTTTTCGGAATTTCGTTTTCGTCCGAAAAATAAATGAATTTTGTTAGTTTTTTTTTTATTTTGTTTAAAAATGCATTTGTCCGAAAATCCGAATTAAAGTGATGTCACAATGTAGAGAATAAGATTTCCTATCATCTGTGCCCAGTCTTGCCACACAGAGTTAATTCAGCTCTGCGCAATCCTCTTTCAGTGAAAATTAACCACTAGGGTTGAGCGAACCCGAACCCGAATAGTTGGAAAAAGTCCGGGTTCGGAGTTCGGGTATGTTTTGGCGCGCTGCACGGCAGCCAATCGCCATTCGTGTTACTACTGTGACTGGGAACTGATCACAGCCATGCCTATTTATGGCATGGCTGTGATTGGCCAGTGCAGCATGTGACCCATCATGTGATGTGCCTCTATATTAGATAGAGGCACACAGCACAGATCGTCACTCTGCTTCACTCATGATAGGGAAAGGCTGCTGGAATCTGCTGCTTAGGGAAAGTCGAGAGGATCTATCCGCTGGAATTTATCCGCGGACCGGTTTCAGTGGATAGATCCCCTGGTGTGTACGATCCAGCGGATATTTATCCGCGGATATTTTTCGGGCCGATGGATTTCCAGCGGATCAAAATTTCTTAACATGCTAAGAAATCGATCCACTGGAATCCAGTCCAACGGATTGATCCGCTGGTCTGTACAGACTCACCGGATCAATCCGTCCGAATCCATCCCTCGCATGCGTCGTAATGATTCGACGCATGCGTGGAAGTCCTTATATGACAGCGTCGCACACGTCGCCGCGTCATCATCGCGGCGACGGCGCGACACGTCACCGCGGAGGGAATTCCGCCGGGATTTTGATCTCATGGTTAGTACAACCATGAGATCAAAATCCGCCAGAGGATTTATCCGCGGAAACGGACCTCCGGACCATTTCCGCGGATCGATTCTCTCGTGTGTACGGGGCCTTAGGTGTATCTGGCTCGTTTTCACTGTATTTCACTTATGTGAGGGAAAGGCTGCTGAATCTGCTGAGGGAAAGTGTTAGGTCTATGCTGTTATACTGCTCCAGAAATATCAAGAAGCACACTTTATTTCTTTGATATCTGCATCATCTTATGGCATCTGGCTCGTTGTCACTGCTTCACTTATGTGAGGGAAAGGTTGCTGAATCATAGGGACAGTTTTAGGTGTATGCTGCTCCAGAAATATCAACAAGCACTCTATCCATGTGACATCTGCTGTGCTTCAAATAGTTTAGGAATTTTGTTCAGCTATAGGGGCAGTTTGTAATCTATAGGTATTTCAACAGCAGTACACCTGCCACACCACCTGTGCACCTGTGATATACTGTGTTTCTGTCAAGTACATAGTCAGGGAGAGTTTCCTGAAATATTTTTCCTTGTAGGATTTCATTCTGAATACAATTACAAATGTACACTAAATTCCCTAAAACCCTTTACAGCATTGGGGGGTTCAATAATTTTGAACAAAACTGTATGGACCTCGTCCTCAAAGGTCAAAAATCATTATATTTTTTATTTTATTTTTTTTTATGTTATTTTAAGTTATTTCCCTATCCACATTTATTTCCAGAGTACTTGCCATGCTCTTCCCGACATTTTGCTGCCATTTGCAGCCCTCCAGCCCTTTCCCTTAGTTTTTTAGAGACATTTTTGTAGTCAAAAGTCCGGGTCCCCATTGACTTCAATGGGGTTCGGGTTCTGGTCAAAGTCCGGGTTCGGGTTCGGTCCCGAAACCAAACTTTTTTTTCAAAGTCCGGGTTTGGGTCCGAACCCGAACATCCAGGTGTCCGCTCAACTCTATTAACCACTTAAGACCTGGACCAAAATGCAGCTAAAGGACCCGGCCAGGTTTTGCGATTCGGCACTGCGTCGCTTTAACAGACAACTGCGCGGTCGTGCGACGTGGCTCCCAAACAAAATTGGCGTCCTTTTTTCCCCACAAAGAGTGCTTTCTTTTGGTGGTATTTGATCACCTCTGTGGTTTTTATTTTTTTGCGCTATAAACAAAAATAGAGCCACAATTTTGAAAAAAAATCAATATTTTTTACTTTTTGCTATAATAAATATCCCCAAAAAATATAAAAAAAAAATGTTTTCTTCCTCAGTTTAGGCCGATACGTATTCTTCTACCTATTTTTGGTAAAAAAAATCGCAATAAGCATTTATCGGTTGGTTTGCGCAAAATTTATAGCGTTTACAAAATAGGGGATAGTTTTATTGCATTTTTATTATTTTTTTATTTTTTTTACTACTAATGGCAGCGATCAGCGATTTTTTTCGTGACCGCAACATTATGGCGGACACTTCGGACAATTTTGACACATTTTTTGGACCATTGTCATTTTCACAGCAAAAAATACATTTAAAATGCATTGTTTACTGTGGAAATGACAGTTGCAGTTTGGGAGTTAACCACAAGGGGGCTCTGAAGGGATTATGTGTGACCTCATGTCTGTTTACAACTGTAGGGGAGTGTGGCTGTAGGTGTGACGTCATCGATTGTGAATCCCTATGAAAGGGATGACACGATCGATGCCGCCGCCGCCACAGTGAAGAATGGGGAAGCTGTGTTTACACACGGCTCTCCCCGTTCTTCAGCTCCGGGGACCGATCGCGGGACTCCCGCTGCGATCGGGTCCGCGGGTCCCGTGGTCCTGGTCCTGGTCCTGGTGTACGTTCATGTGCCCAGCCGTGCCATTCTGCCGACGTATATGTGCAGGAGGCGGTCCTTAAGTGGTTAACAGACTTCCAGATAAAAACCTGTCTAAATAAAAAGTCCTTTCCGTCCCCTTGCTTCGAGTGACATACATTACCTCTCACAATGAACTATGGATCACCCCCCATATTATGATAAACATCCAGGAATGTGCATGTGTCCAAGCTAGTGCACAAGATATGTAAAAACCCTGTCACTCGAAGCAAGGGGACGGAAAGGACTTTTTATTTAGACAGGTTTTTATCTGGAAGTCTGTTAATTTTCACTGAACAATAAAAGAGGATTGCTCAGAGCTGGATTAACTCTGTGTGGCAAGACCGGGCACAGATGATAGGAAATCTTATTCTCTACATTGTGACATCAAAAAAAAAAAAAAAAAATGTTGGTTTTACATCCACTTTTAGGTCGAATCTGTCATTGAAGGTTTATGATGTCCGTTGAATGTTCTAAGAAAATTCGACAAAGCAGCTAAACTGTACGACGCCGCAATCATACATTTCCGGTCAAATTCTCCACCCACAAGCTATAGTAGAATTATAATGTTGTATGACACTAGTAATAAGTATTAATTTATTAATTATTATTACTAGTCAACCAACATTAGATTTCTTCTATAGCCTATGGGCGGAGCATTTGACCGTAAATGACCGCTCGCGGCGATCGTATGTTTTTTAGCTGCTTCGTTGAATCTTCATGTCTCTCTATGCCGAATAATCTTGGACCAATAGAGTTAGGTTAGGCACATTCAACCGCAGGTTCGATAGACACAGATCGCTATTGTCATCATCATGTCGAATCTTCTATCTATATCCAACTGTTGTCACAACGCACTACTGCCAGTATGATAAGGATGGCGTGGACACAAGGGACACTGACATGGTCACCTATACCTGGCAGGTAGGTAGCAAGACTCTCCTGCAATCCTTTGCTTGTGTCAGTTGTACATATTAACCACTTAACGCCCGCCTCACGACTATTTACGTCCGCAAAATGGCACGGACAGGCAGATGGGCGTATATATACGTCCTTGCCTTTCCGCAGGTCGGGGGTCCGATCGGGACCCCCCCCCCCCCGTGCGACTTACCTCGGGGAGCGATCCGGGACGACGGCACTGCTATTCGTTTATAGCCGCTCCGTCGCGATCGCTCCCCGGAGCTGAAGAACGGGGAGAGCAGTATGTAAACACGGCTTCCCCGTGCTTTACTGTGGCGGCGCATCGATCTTGTCATCCCTTTTATAGGGGAGACACAATCGATGACATCAGACCTACAGCCACACCCACCTACTGTTGTAAACACACACTAGGTGAAGCCTAACACGTTCAGCGCCCCCTGTGGTTAACTCCCAAACTGCAACTGTCATTTTCACAATAAAGAATGCAATTTAAATGCATTTTTTGCTGTGAAAATGACAATGGTCCCAAAAATGTGTCAAAATTGTCCGAAGTGTCCGCCATAATGTCGCAGTCACGAAAAAAATTGCTGATCGCCGCCATTAGTAGTAAAAAAAAAAAAAATGAATAAAAATGCAATAAAAATATCCCCTATTTTGTAAACGCTATACATTTTGCGCAAAATTTTTTTTTATATATGTTTTTGGGGGATATTTTTTACAGCAAAAAGTAAAAAATATTGAATTTTTTTCAAAATTGTCGCTCTATTTTTGTTTATAGCGCAAAAAATCAAAACCGCAGAGGTGATCAAATACCACCAAAAGAAAGCTCTATTTGTGGGGAAAAAAGGACGCCGATTTTGTTTGGGAGCCACATCGCATGACCGCGCAATTGTCTGTTAAATTGACGCAGTGCCGAATCGCAAAACCTGGTCTGGGCATTTAGCTGCCTAAAGGTCCGGGGCTTAAGTGGTTAAGGAATCTAAATTTTATTTCTGATGATTGCTGATGAGAAAAAATAAACAGATGGAGTTATTTGTTCCTGCTCCCAATCCATCCTTTGCTCACTGCCTGGAACACATACCTCCATCACCGTGCTACATATTTTCTGTACCTCTGGCATGGTTATATTCTTTTAGTCCTCCATAAATTTAGCATAAATTTGTGCTTAAAGTAGAACTATAAGCCGCTCCTGAACAGCAAACAATGTCAGAAGCGTCTTACCTGGGCTAAAGAAAAACACACCTGGTCTGGTGCTCAGGGGTCCAAAGTCCTCTTTTCTGATGAGAGCACATTTTGCATCTCATTTGGAAACCAAGGACCAGAGTATGGAGGAAGAATGGAGATGGACACACTGCAAGATGCTTGAAGTCCAGTGTGAAGTTTCCACAGTCTGTGATGATTTGGGGGGCCATGTCATCTGCTGGTGTTGGTCCACCGCAGCCGCCTACCAGGAGATTTTGGAGCACTTCATGCTTCCTTCCGCAGAAGAGCTCCATGGGGACGCTGACTTCATTTTCCAGCAGGAGTTGGCACCTCCCCCAAACTGCCAAAAGCAACAAAACCTGTTTCGAACTCGCCTGACCTGAACCCCATAGAGAATCTACAGGGCATTGCCAAGAGAAAGATGAGAGACATGAGACCGAACAATGCAGAGCAAGAGCTGAAGGCCGCTATTGAAGCATTCTGGTCTTCCATAACACCTCAGCAGTGCCACAGGCTGATAGCTTCCATGCCACGCCGCATTGAGGGGCCCAAACCAAGTACTGAGTACTAGGGATGAGCCGAACACCCCCCTGTTCGGTTCGCACCAGAACTTGCGAACACACCAAATGTTTGTGTGAACTTTATAACCCCGTTAAAGTCCATGGGACTCGAACATTTGAAATCTAAAGTGCTAATTTTAAAGGCTAATATGCAAGTTATGGTCCTAAAAAGTGTTTGGGGACCTGGGTCCTGTCCCAGGGGACATGTATCAATGCAAAAAAAAGTTTTAAAAACGGCCGTTTTTTCGGGAGCAGTGAATTTAATAATGCTAAAAGTGAAACAATAAAAGTGAAATATTACTTTAAATTTCGTACCTAGGGGGGGTGTAAAGATAGCATGTGAAATAGCGCATGTTTCCTGTACATAGAACTGTCCCTGCACAAAGTATCATTTCTGAAAGAAAAAAATTCTTTTAAAACCGGACTTGCGGCTATAATGAATTGTCGGAGAGAATTCATTCATAAAAAAAAAAAAAAATTGCGTGGGGGTCCCCCCAAATTTCATTACCAGGCCCTTCAGGTCTGGAATGAATATTAAGGGGAACCCCACCGTCAATTAAAAAAAAATGATGTGGGGTTCCCCCCAAATATCCATTCCAGACCCTTTAGGTCTGGTGTGGATTTTAAGGGGAACTCCACCCAAAATTTTAAAAAAAATGGCGTGGAGTTCCCCCAAAAATTCACACCAGACCCCTTATCCGAGCACGTTAACCTGGCCGGCCGCAGAAAAGAGGGGGGGGGAGGCAGAGTGCGCCCCCCCCCTCTCCTGATCCGTACCAGGCCACATGCCCTCAACATGGGGATGATGTCATAAAAGATAGATGAAGGATGGATGGCCGCACTCCAAAAACCGTACAGGTTGTCTTTTATTAAATGAACAGCAGATACATCACCAGATCAAAACAACATGAACAGGGGAACAACCGACGTTTCGCACAAAATCAGTGCTTATTCATGGAGGGGGGAGAAACATGCCGACTGTCAGACTTTGAAATCTATACAGGGTGATCAGTGTTTGTATCTCTCCCAACGCACTGATCACCCTGACTCCCCAGGTATCGGGTGAAGCATCGGAGCATTTGCCCGAGTACAAGTACTTGGACAAATGCTCGGTATCGGTACTGATACCGATACTAGAATCGGGACAACACTAATAATAATAATTATAATTAGCAGCAGCAAAGTAGACTTAATAATAATAATAGTAAATATAATAATAATAATAATAATAATAGCATACAAATGACTATTTCTAGTTTTGTCACTTACCTTGAAAGCAAAATAAAAGCAGGATGAAAAGTCTCATGCTTACTCCCGGGGCAGACTGTAGAGAGTGCGTAGTCTCCAGTATATGATCGGTGGGATGTATGTTGACATAACGGAAGAGGAAGTGGGCTGCCAAGGAACGGTGAAGAAATAATAGAAATATCTGCTGGGAAATTAATGTTATGATATGAATTGTGGTGAGATAAAAGCATCAAAGTTAAAAGATACACATCTCAGTCTACACAATTTATTTTCTCTAGAATAGGGTGACCAGATGTCCCGAGTTTCCGGGTATAGTCCCTGGACTGAGGACACTGTCCCTAGACCAAGTCCGGATTGGTTCCAGGGTTGCAGTGGCGTAGCTCTACATGAAGATGGCCTAAGCTGTAAGAAGATTGCCAAGACCCTGAAACTGAGCTGCAGCACGGTGGCCAAGACCATACAGCGGTTTAACAGGCAGGTTCCACTCAGAACAGGTCTCGCCATGATCTGGATTTTGAGGGGGACCCCACACCTGGTATGTACCTGGGGTTGAAACCCACGCCATTTTTTTCGCAAATTTTTTTGCCAGCAAGATAATATTTCTTTTTTTACATTCAGCTTTCAGCGGGAAACCCTGCTGACAGCTGATGACTAAGCTGACTGCTAATGCTAAGGACATGGCAGGCAGTCGGTACTATTGCCCCGGGTGCAAAAAAAATTATAACTGTGTCCCCCCAAGTGTGCTGCGTTGCAGCCATGTGCAGCATGCCTCCCCCTGCGCCCTACACCTCCAATGAGGCATGTCCCGACTACCGGGCATTGCTTTGCAGCACCTTTCCCTCCCTGCCCAGGAACTCAAGTGGTCCAGCCTGTCCCCAATGATCCCTCTGGTGCGGGTAGCCCGTGTGTGTGAGAATGGCGGAGGGGTGGCTGTTGGAGGAGCTTTCGACAGGGGATACTGAGGAGCGGCTGGGTGGCGGGAACAGTACCCGGTCCTGAGGAGAGCCCTGCTCCCATGAATGATCATGGAGGTCATGGAGAGGTGAGCAAAATCAACCAATCTACACTGTAAATATGGGGGAGGGGTGTAAGTAGTGCAAGAAGTAAGAATCGGGTAGGTCAGTGTAGTGTTCAGTATAGGAATCGGGTAGGTCAGTGTAGGTATTAGGTAGGCAAGTATAGTAATCAGGTAGGTCAGTGTAGTGGTTAGGTACAGTATCTCACAAAAGTGAATACACCCCTCACATTTTTGTAAATATTTTATTATATCTTTTCATGTGACAACACAAATTACACTTTGCTACAATGTAAAGTATAACGGTGTAAATTTGCTGTCCTCTCAAAATAACACAACACACAGCCATTAATGTCTAAACCGCTGGCAACAAAAGTGAGTACACCCCTAAGTGAAAATGTCCAAATAGGGCCCAATTAGCTATCTCAGGTGTGAATTTGGTGCAGGTGTATTAAATTTGGTATTATCACTCTCTCTCTCTCTCATACTGGTCACTGGGAATTCAACATGGCACCTCATGGCAAAGAACTCTCTGAGGATCTAAAAAAAATGAATTGTTGCTCTACATAAAGATGGCCTAGGCTATAAGAAGATTGCCAAGAACCTGAAACTGAGCTGCAGCACGGTGGCCAAAACCATACAGCGGTTTAACAGGACAGATTCAACTCAGAACAGGCCTCACCATGGTCTGGATTTTGGGGGGTACCCCACTCAATTTAAAAAAAAAATGGCGTGTGGGAATCCACTCCGAATCCATAGTAGATCTGAAGGGCCTGGTATGTACCTGGGGGGGGAGAGAGCACGGCACACATTACGCCGCCATAGAGTAACCACCGTACGCTATGCCAGCGCAGCACAGAGAGGCAAGCATTGAATTCAGCAAGCCAGTGCTCCCAACGCTGCACCAGCGTGGCGTGGGTTTCGAAGGCGTACGCCGGCGTAGGTGGAAGTGGGCGTGACCCATGCAAATGATGGGCCGAGCGACAGACGTGTACGTATCACAAACTGCGCATGCGCACACACCCCCGCGCCTGCTCACAACCACGCCGGCACAACTGCCTAAGCTACGCCGGATCACTGCGTACGCCGTGAACGTAAAGTACGCCCAGACAGACACACGTCCAACGCACAATACGCCGGCTTGTGTTCCCTGGTGCAGACCTGAGCATGTCTGTTGCTGGGTTGCACCTCCTTTATGGGGAATAACTTTACGCCGGACGTACAACTTACGCGCATCTCACGTAGCATGTGCCGGGCACGCGCAGGTTCGTGAATCGCCGTATTTCCCTCATTTGCATGTTTGAATGGCTAATCAATGGGAGTGGCACCATGCGCCCAGCCTAAATGTGCGCCCACCCTACGCCGGCGTAAGCAAGTCACGTCGGCAGGGTGTAGCCTGTTTTTAGGCACATATCTGTTCGTGGGTCTGGCGCACAGATACGATAGCGCACATTTGCACTTATGTCGGCGTAACTTGTTATACATCGGCGTATGTCCTTTGTGAATCTGGCCCTTTTTCTCCCCCTTTGTTAGCATGAGGTCCCAAGCCCCTTTTTTTTTTTTAATTACCGGTAGTTATTTTTGGTTGGCAACAAAAACAATCAAAATATCCAGAGAGCATATAGAGTAAACCAAGCAATAAAAAATAAATACAAAAACAGACTTCTTACATGTATATAAATGCTTCGGAAGGCGTAGTATCGCAATATCACATATCCATTGTATTTGTGTGTATCGTGAAGATGCACAAAGACAGTAGCTCTGCTGCTTAAGCCCCGTACACACAATCGGAATTTCCGATGTAAAAAGTCAGACAGACTTTTTCCATCAGAAATTCCGACTGTGTGTATGCCCCATCGGAATTTTTTCAGAGGAATTCCATCGGAGTTTAGATAGAGAACATGGGCCAGATCCACAAAAGAGATACGACGGAGTAACTGCTGTTACTCCATCGTATCCCTTGTCCTAACTTTGGAACTGATCCACAGAAGCAGTTTTCCAAAGTTAGGCAGAAGATCCGGCATGTGTAATTGAATTACACTGCCGATACTTAGGATGCAGTACCGCATCCGCCACTGGGGGCATTTCGAGTCGAAATGCCGCTTCTAGTATGCAAATTAGCACTTAAGGCGATCCACAAAGCTTTTCAGCCTCGTTTTTTCGCCGTAAGTTTTAGTTTGCAAGTGTAAAACTAGGGCTGGTGCTACAAAGTGTAAACTAGTAACACCATGTAAAAGCCCATTCAAGCGACGGCATTTGGTATGCATTCCCGAGGGAAAACTCCATGCCAATTTTCAGAGAAAAAACCGGCATGGGTTCACCCCCCAGGAGCATACCAGGCCCTTAGGTCTGGTATGGGTTGTAAGGAGACCCCCCTCCGCCGAAAAATCGACGTAGGGGGTCCCCCTACAATCCATACCAGACCCGTATCCAAAGCACGCTACCCGGCCGGTCAGGAAAGGGAGTGGGGACGAGCGAGCGCCCCCCCCCCCCTCCTGAGCCGTGCCAGGCCGCATGCCCTCAACATGGGGGGGTTGGGTGCTCTGGGGCAGGGGGGCGCACTGCGGGCCCCCCCACCCCAGAGCACCCTGTCCCCATGTTGATGAGGACAGGACCTCTTCCCGACAACCCTTGCCGTTGGTTGTCAGGGTCTGCGGGCGGGGGGCTTATCGGAATCTGGGAGTCCCCTCAAATAAGGGGGCCCCCAGATACCGGCCCCCCACCCTAAGTGAATGGATATGGGGTACATCGTACCCCTACCCATTCACCTGGAGGCAAAAAGTAAAAGTTAGTAAACACACAACACAAGGGTTTTTAAAATAATTTATTATTCTGCTCCGGAGGCCCCCCCTGTCTTGTTTATTAGCTCTATTACCAGGGGGGGCTTCTTCTTCCACTCTCCGGGGGTCTTCTCCGCTCTCCGGGGGGGGCTTCTTCTTCCACTCTCCGGGGGTCTTCTTCCACTCTCCGGGGGGGGGGTTTCTTCTTCCGCTCTCCGGGGGTCTTCTTCTCTCTTCGCCGCTCTCCGCTGTTGACTCGGCGAACCCCGGTTCTTCTGCAGCTGTCCGGTGCCTTCTTCTTCAGCGCTGGCTGCCTGCTATCTTCGTGTGTTAGCTCAATTACTAACAGGCAGCCGGCGCGGTCTTCTGTGACGTCACCTTCTCTTCTCTTCTTCTCCCTTCTTCCAATGTTGCCTCGTCGCCTCTTGTCGCTGTAATGATGGAAGCGCGCCTTGCATCCCATTTATATAGGCATCACCGTCCCATCATGCTCCGGTAGGTACCCACGTGGTGGGTGCACGTGGGTAGGCACCCACCACGTGGGTACCTGCCGGAGCACGGTAGCATGCTTTGGATACGGGTCTGGTATGGATTGTAGGGGGACCCCCTACGTCAATTTTTCGGCGTAGGGTGGTCTCCTTACAACCCATACCAGACCTAAGGGCCTGGTATGCTCCTGGGGGGTGAACCCATGCCGGTTTTTTCTTTGAAAATTGGCATGGAGTTCTCCCTCAGGAATGCATGCCGAGCGACGCTGTCAATTTTTTTTTTTTTTCCCGACGCCAATTTTTTAAGCCGGCGCGATCCACAAAACTCGGCGTAACATAACTTCGCGCATGCGCAGTACGGCCGGCGCGGGAGCGCGCCTCATTTAAATGGGACTCGCCCCATTTGAATAGGAACGCCTTGCGCCGGCGGAATTTTAGTTACACGGCCTGAAATTTCTAGATAAGTGCTTTGTGGATCGGGCACTTAGGTAGAAATTTTAAGGCAGTGTAACTTAAATGGGATTTTTTAAGTTACGCCAGGTTTTTGTGGATCTGGCCCCATGTTCTCTTTTACTCCGATGGAATTACGATGTGAGTTTGACTGGGCAAAATCCTGATTGTGTGTACGAGGCATAACAGTACAATATACAAGGGGGTTGCCTGTGAGGGTGTCAGAAAAAAAAAGAAAACCACAACATTTTTAAAGATTTTTGAATAGCGCTAAAAGTGTTGATTTTTTTTTATCCAGAAAAAAGTTTATTGAAGAACAAGTAAAAAACAAAACATACATCGAAGCTACATAGACAATCAGATACAAATCCAAACGAAATGAACCATACTACTGCACATCCCACACATATCACAAACCATTCCCGGCTCTGCCCAGCACCCACCCCCTACCGTGATAAGCTGCCAGATCCCCCATATGAAACCCAGATGCCAAACATACATCCTGCTCAAGTACCCAGGCCCAGCATATCCGCCGGGGCTAAGCCCGATACATCCAGCCACGGTCCCCACAACCTCTCAAACTTCTGGGCACAACCCCTATGTTAGTATATTATTTTCTCCTTCCGGAGAGTGTTATTAAAATGCTAGATAAACAGAAAGTAGGAGGAGGCAGAAAAAAAGAAAAAAAAAAGAGGGGGAGTGAAAAGGGTGGGAGATTACTCTTCAATCCTCCACCTGGAAGAGTTAATGGCCAGCATTTCCTTATACAATGCTGAGAATTAGTACTGAGTCCAGTAGAACCATGTCCTTCGAAACGTGTTCCTCTTGTTTTTGCATAGACATCAGGAGATCTTCCATGGTCTGTATGTCATTTATTGTGTTGATCCATTGACTGATCAAGGGAGTATACCCATTGACTTACCAAGGGGGTATATCCCCCCAAGATCATTTACAGTTCTGGGGGGGGGGGGTTCCAGGAGCCCCATTACATACATAGGAGGAGGTTAGGGATAGGTATGGGACCTTCATTGTAGTGTTGGGGGGAAGGGAGGGTACTGTCTTTTGGAAGCTACAAGGGGGATGGTGGTTGTGTATGGGGGAAGAAAGGGGTCTTTTTGGAGAGCTATGTAATGTGATGCTGGTTTATTTTTTAATAAATTAGATATGAGGAGGTAACCCTGGGGTGTATACTTTTTATTTTTATTTATTTTTCATGTTGGCTTTAGACATGTGCCATTCGTTTGGTTCTGAATTTGTTTTTTAACAAATTTTGACAAATTCCAAAATGTACGAATTTCTGAATTTTTCAATTTCCGAATTTCCGAAATTTTTAAATTTACGGAAATTAGGAATTTCGAAAATTTGAACATTCGAAAATGTGGAAATTCGAAAATTGGAATTTCGGAATATTTAAATTTTGTAAATTTGAAAATTCTAAATTGGAGATTAGAAAATCAGAAATTCCTAAATTCCAAAATCCGAAAATTCGGAAATTCAGAATTCGACAATTTTGAATTTCGGAATCAGAAAATTTTGATTTTTGAATTTCTGAAACTTTTCAAGATTTTAGAAATTCAGAATTTTTGAATTTCCGAAATTCCCAATATTCACATTTGCGAAATTCCGAGATTTTGAATTTCCGAATTCCGGATTTTCAAATTTAACGAATTTACGAAAAATGCAAAAAAACAAATATAACGAAAACGAATGAATTTTTCGGCAATGCACATGTCTAGTTAGCTTTGCATTAGTGAACACACCCAACCATTATTCATGGTGGTACCCTCATGCATCCAGGCTCCCGGTATGCATTTTCTTTTTAATTTTCCTTTTAGTATACCAATTGACTAACCATGGTGTATAGCCTTTCGAGATTATTTTAAGACACATTTAGGAGCTTGTTTTTTAGTCATATGATATTGTCTCAGAAAGTTATATATACACAGGGATACAATTTTTTGTAGCAAAGATGATTAAACAAACTGCCAGCATACAGTAGATGGAAGTTTTATTTGTTCTCCATTCTCATCATGCGCTTTTTTTTCCCATTACATTTTTATTGAAAGTTTTAAATAAGTACACTGAATGCTTAAGGGGGTTGCAAAGGTTTGTTTTTTATTTTCTAAATAGGTTCCTCTAAGCTAGTGCATTGTTGGTTCACTTATCTTTTCCTTCGATTTCCCTTCTAAATGTTTTTTTTCTTTGTTTTCTTTGTCTGAATTTCTCACTTCCTGTTCCTCCTCAGTAAGCTGTTCTAAATCACTTTCCACCGCTCGGGTGATGGTGGAAAGCTTACTGAGGAGAAACAGGAAGTGAGAAATTCAAACAGAGAAAAAAAACATTTAGAAGGGAAATCGAAGGAAAAGGTAAGTGAACCAACAATGCACTAGCTTAAAGGAACCTATTTAGAAAATGAAAGACAAACCTTTACAACCCCTTTAAAGGCATAAATACCAAACAGTGCATGGTAAATACAGAAAATAGAAAAGAAACAATAAAACATAGCCATGTCAAATTTCAGCTCACAACACAGATCAATATAACAGTATGGTAAAAATGCCACCTGTGATCCTTGCTTTTTTTGTACAGATTAATATATATATAATTCCAATGCGCTACTGTGAGTAGACCAAAGTGTGAAAATAGTGTAAATAATATATTAGATGAATAAATAATATATATATAAGATACCCGGGGCAGCTATATCTAAAAGTGTTCACATAACACAAAAAGTAATAAAAAAGTAAAAGAGTGATAAGCGCTCCAGGTATGTGCAAAATGCAACCAAAGTGTATACGTAAATGAATAAACCACTATCAAAAAGATAAAGTGACCAAGCTCAAAAAGTGCAGTACGTGCCAAAAATGATTATAAAAAAGTATAAAATCTGATGTGATACATAGAGAGGATGTCCAGTCCTCTAGAAGTCCATAAGCTCTGTAAAGCTAACACATAGATATATAAATAGTAATATACCGATAAACAAAGTGTATATAGGATGGTTTAAAGGTGAGTGAACAAGTATATAAAAGTGCAACAGTGGTGTTGATGGGACAGTCTATAGGTAGAGATGATGAGATGTATCCAAAGGAGATAGCTATGTAGAAGGTAGCAGTGTAACAATCCTCATTAGTCTTGTAGTGCCCTTACCATGAAGGTGCTATATGTGCGCATATAGGGATATCCCTCCGGGTCTGCGATCGTTCCTGTTCTGGGGACAGTCAGTGTATGTTGTTCCAGCAGTTGTGTTCAATTAAGCTCTCCTGGGCGTGTGTCTCCCGATGTCCTCCGGATCTCCGGTCACCTTTCTCCTAGGGTCACTTGTTTCAAATGTCTAGTAACTGCTGCATACCTCCATAGTGTTCTCAATTGTATTGTTCAGTGGGTAAAACAGTGGGGTGGGGAAAGAAAAAAATAGCCTCCAATGGTGTAGTAGGATTAAGCATCCAAAGGTGTTTAATAAGGGTTAAAAAAGCAAGTGGCACACACAATGCTTAAATAGCAAAATAGCGTATAAAAAACAAAGTACAGACGTGGCGTTTTGAAATTGCCGCCTTGCGTCTGATAGCCTCCGGCTTGTGTGAGTATAGTCCTCGGTCTCGACTCGGTTCCCTACGGCGTTACGTCACGTACCTCGTGACTTCATCAGGGGATTCCTATTGGCTGTCGGGCCGCTGGCTAAATACGCCCAAACCGGAAGTAAACAGTCTTCCATTTTCTTGAAGTCCATGTTCATGGACATAATGTATTGAATGGGTGCTGTTATTGGGACGTGGCTTACAGTGAAGGTGAACACCTTAGATTGATGGTTATCATCACGTTTCATGTATAATCCAAGTGTTAGACTGGGAATAATAATTACAGAGGAAACTAAAAGGGTACATCTTATCGCAAATGGTGATGGGCAATAAGAGAAGTCAGTCATATATAAAATGTATAATTACACACACATATCATGTTAAAATTGAAATTACAATTATAATACTGAAGGGTTAGCTTCTAAACAAGGGGGGATTGGTATGATCCCGGTGTTTATTAAAAAGATTGTTTTTAAAAGGATAATGAACATAATGGGTTAAAATTAAAACCAAATAGCGCAATAAGTGACGCAGTGTAGGTGCATCAATGTCGTGGTTTATTAACCCTCAGTGCGCCGATGAGCAGACGTTGGCCCTTATGGGTATAAAATGTAACTATTAGGTTAATAATATTAATGATGGACTAAGTGGATGTGGAAATGGCGGTGTGGGTGAGAAAAAGGTCCTAGGTAGTGGATATAACCCTTACTATATTAGCACTTATGCACATAAGGACTGTGTCTCGTTGTGTGAAAGTACTTAGCTAGAGGGTTGGAATAATAGTGATGAAGGGTCTGGTATGTTTCCACTAAATGGGATCAGTATAGAAACTGTACTAGCTATATCTCTACTAGATATAAAAATGTAATAGTATCCATGAGTATGCCTATATAAAGTTGTCTCAACCGATACTCCCACAAGCCCAAGTCCATCAGGGCAATTTAGGTATCATAATGACATACATTCACATTTGGTGGTGGCTGAAGTCAGAGAAAGATGAATATATTAAAATGGTATAGAAACATTTAAAAAATTATTTAAAAGTTATTTAAAAAGCAATTTAGGTCGAAATCCACATTCATACCTCCTGGAGTGAGTGTGTTTAAAGTATGAATCCAGCGTGATTCTTTTTGACTAATGACTCGTATTTTATGGCTACCTCTCCAAGACGCTTTGTATTTTTCTATGCCCCAAAATTGGAGCATAGTGGCGTCTTGGTTGTGTACTTTCGCAAAGTGGCGTGATACGCTATGTTTGGGGTAGCCCTTAGTTATATTGCGTACATGCTCTTCCATTCTGTATTTTAATTTTCTTTTAGTCCTTCCCACATATTGCAGGTTACAACTGCATTGGAGCACATAGATAACGCCCTCAGTGTGACAACCAATAAAATCCCTTATTTGGTAAGTTTGTCCTGTCATAGTGCCATTAAAGTCTAATCGTTTTCCTTGGAATGGTTTTGAATGTCTACACGCAAAGCAATTCCTGCACGGGTAGAATCCTTTTCCGGAAAAAAAGGAAAACATTGGTTTAGGAGGAGAGGCAATGACCGATTTGACCAATAAATCTCTTAAAGTAGGAGCTCGTTTATATATTATATTAGGTTTCTTGGGGAGAATTGTCTGTAGATCTTTATCTCCCAGTAGCACATGCCAGTGCCGTTGGATGAGTTTGTTGATTTCTTTATGCTGAACATTGTAGTCTAGTATGAGGCTTGGTGCTCCATTGTTTGGCGGTACTTTGTTGGCCGTCTTATTCTCCAGCATATGTTTTCTGTCCAATTTTTGTACATTAATTACTTGTTCCTTTAGCCAGGATATATCATACCCTTTATCCTCAAATCTTTTTCCGATAAATTGGGCCTGCTCGTTGAAGTCTTCCTCCTTGGTGCAGTTTCTCTTTAGTCTGACTAGTTGCCCTTTCGGGATGTTGTAGAGCCAAGGTTTGTGATGGCAGCTTTCTACTGACAGATAGCTATTGGTGTCAACCGTTTTGAAGTAGGTTTTGGTAATGATTCTATTGCCTTCAAGTGATACATTCAAATCCAAAAAGTCCACCTCTTTGGTGTCTATTTTCCACACAAGTTTGATGTTTTTCTCATTTTTGTTCAAGGTTTCCATAAAATGCTCCAGACTTGCTTTATTGCCATTCCATAGAATGATAACATCATCTATATAGCGTTTGTACAGGATTAGCTCTGCCGGCATGTGTTCGTAAATAGCCGATTCCTCCCATTGGGCCATAAAGGCATTGGCTATACTAGGGGCGAATTTGGCGCCCATAGCTATGCCTATGGCCTGCTTGTAGTAGATCTGGTTATGCCAGAAATAGTTAAACTTGAGGCAGAACTCCAAGCATTTGGTCAGATACTTACGTTGTTTGCACATCATGTTGCTATATTTGCGTAACAGCCACTTGATGGCATGGCATGCATCATGATGGCCTACTATGGTATATAGTGACGTAACGTCAGCTGTGGCAAGTAAGGTGGTGCCTTCTGCCACAGGGACACTGTCTAGGAGTTGTAGAATGTGTTTGGTGTCTTTTAAATAGGCACGCGTATTTTGTACTGGTGGTTGAATAAAGAAGTCAATATATTGGCCCATTCTAGATGTTAGTGACTCAATGCCATTAACTATTGGCCTTCCAGGGGGTTGGTCTTTGGATTTGTGTATTTTTGGCACTGTATAGATTACTGGAATTCTACAACATTCAGGTACAAGGTATTTGGCCTCTTTTTTGTTCAGGATATTTCTTTTGACACCTAGGTTCACCACCAATTTCAATTCCTTTTTATATGTATTAGTGGGGTTACCTGGTAATTTAATATACGTATCCTCATCCGATAATTGGCGATCTATTTCTCCCAAATATTGTGCTTTAGTCTGAATGACTATTGCTCCCCCTTTGTCCGCGGGGCGGATAACCACATCTTTCCTTTCTGTAAGGGATTTGATTCCTTTTTTGATGTGTGCCGGGTCATATTTCTTTTTAACTGTGAGTGTTTCTAGGTCTGCCAGGACCAATTTTTTAAAGACCTCTATGTGATGGTTATCTGACACTTGTGGGTTAAAGGTGGAGTTGTTACGCAGCGTACTATGTATTAAATCGTTACTTAGTGGCTGCTGTATAGGATGTGAAAATTTGTCGTTAAGAAAATATTTTTTCATATTGAGCTTTCTTATGTACTTACGGATCCCAATATAGGTGTCAAATTTGTTAAGGTTTTTGACCGGTGCATGTTTAAGCCCCCTATCCAAAACTGCTAATTCTTCAAGTGTCAGTTCTGTGGGGGTTAAGTTTACCACGTTCTCTCCTCGTCTTTTCTTTTTCTTTTGTTGTCCCTTTCCTGCTCTGTTTCCCCTCTTGTTTCTGGACTTGCTCTTACGGAGTTTTCTTGTGTCCGTCTCCTGGGAGAGCAGTGGGGGTCCTGCATCGATCTTCGTGGGGAGTGGTCTCTCCTTTCCCTGTCTAAAAAAGAGGACCGTGGTGCTGTTTGTTGGTGGTATTCATGACCTGGTCTCGAATCTTCATAGTGCTGGTCTTGTTGTCCTCTAAGAGGTTCAAATCTATTATGGACCACAGTGGGGGTTCTAGTATACCCTCCATAATAGTCAGATATCTGTGGGGGTCCCCTAATTGGGTTACCATAATAGTCATACATTTGTAGTGGAGGGGGTCCTCTATAGTATCCTCCGTACGATTCCTGTGCTGGGGGGGGAGGACCTCTATTGTCTCTTGGATTTCTTTCATTATGTTGGCCATTATTGTAAGGTTTTTTGTTGTTGGGCTTCTTAAAAGGTTTTTTCCATTGTTTTTTGGGTGTATGATATGCATATTGCCCACTATTATGTTGTTCATACTGTGGTTTCATGTTATCCCTGTATCCTGTTTGTTCCTCCCACCTTGGTGGGGGTCGCATTTGTAGTCCAGCAGGGTCTTGGATTCTGACTTCCTTAACTGGTGTTGATTGTGTGGAATTAGACTGAGCCGATTCTGTTTTCAATTGCCATTTAAAAACGCGATCGGTTTTGTAATCCGCCACGTCTCTTTGAAATTTTTTAATTTTACGCTGTTGTACCTCCAAATCTTTGGTTACTAGGTTTTTGTTTAGTAACGTGGAGAGTTTTTGGAAATCACTGGACTCTTTATAGGGGTCCAGTTTGGTCTTTATATCTTCAATTTGCTGTTGTATCATCCTTAATTTCTTCTGTTTTCTTTTAAGCAAAAATTTAACTCCCTCTACACTTCTATTATTAAAGAACTCGAACCATTCGTCCAATGATTCTTTATCATCAAGTCCATCATTGGGTGGCATATCCCATCTCACTCGCCTAGGTGCTATATTATCTTTTATATATTGGTCGAAGGTATGTATGTCCCACCACAGGGATACCTTTTTCTCCATCAGATGTCCCAGTTTTCTAATGAGACTATCTAGGTCTGTGTTCAGTGTCATATTACGTGTGTTAAATACTTCTTCTAAATTGACACTTCTGTTCTCTATGAAAGTAAAAACTTCCATCGTGGCAGCAGAGGATATGTAAGTGAATAACAAGTGAAAAATATATATATAATTCCAATGCGCTACTGTGAGTAGACCAAAGTGTGAAAATAGTGTAAATAATATATTAGATGAATAAATAATATATATATAAGATACCCGGGGCAGCTATATCTAAAAGTGTTCACATAACACAAAAAGTAATAAAAAAGTAAAAGAGTGATAAGCGCTCCAGGTATGTGCAAAATGCAACCAAAGTGTATACGTAAATGAATAAACCACTATCAAAAAGATAAAGTGACCAAGCTCAAAAAGTGCAGTACGTGCCAAAAATGATTATAAAAAAGTATAAAATCTGATGTGATACATAGAGAGGATGTCCAGTCCTCTAGAAGTCCATAAGCTCTGTAAAGCTAACACATAGATATATAAATAGTAATATACCGATAAACAAAGTGTATATAGGATGGTTTAAAGGTGAGTGAACAAGTATATAAAAGTGCAACAGTGGTGTTGATGGGACAGTCTATAGGTAGAGATGATGAGATGTATCCAAAGGAGATAGCTATGTAGAAGGTAGCAGTGTAACAATCCTCATTAGTCTTGTAGTGCCCTTACCATGAAGGTGCTATATGTGCGCATATAGGGATATCCCTCCGGGTCTGCGATCGTTCCTGTTCTGGGGACAGTCAGTGTATGTTGTTCCAGCAGTTGTGTTCAATTAAGCTCTCCTGGGCGTGTGTCTCCCGATGTCCTCCGGATCTCCGGTCACCTTTCTCCTAGGGTCACTTGTTTCAAATGTCTAGTAACTGCTGCATACCTCCATAGTGTTCTCAATTGTATTGTTCAGTGGGTAAAACAGTGGGGTGGGGAAAGAAAAAAATAGCCTCCAATGGTGTAGTAGGATTAAGCATCCAAAGGTGTTTAATAAGGGTTAAAAAAGCAAGTGGCACACACAATGCTTAAATAGCAAAATAGCGTATAAAAAACAAAGTACAGACGTGGCGTTTTGAAATTGCCGCCTTGCGTCTGATAGCCTCCGGCTTGTGTGAGTATAGTCCTCGGTCTCGACTCGGTTCCCTACGGCGTTACGTCACGTACCTCGTGACTTCATCAGGGGATTCCTATTGGCTGTCGGGCCGCTGGCTAAATACGCCCAAACCGGAAGTAAACAGTCTTCCATTTTCTTGAAGTCCATGTTCATGGACATAATGTATTGAATGGGTGCTGTTATTGGGACGTGGCTTACAGTGAAGGTGAACACCTTAGATTGATGGTTATCATCACGTTTCATGTATAATCCAAGTGTTAGACTGGGAATAATAATTACAGAGGAAACTAAAAGGGTACATCTTATCGCAAATGGTGATGGGCAATAAGAGAAGTCAGTCATATATAAAATGTATAATTACACACACATATCATGTTAAAATTGAAATTACAATTATAATACTGAAGGGTTAGCTTCTAAACAAGGGGGGATTGGTATGATCCCGGTGTTTAATAAAAAGATTGTTTTTAAAAGGATAATGAACATAATGGGTTAAAATTAAAACCAAATAGCGCAATAAGTGACGCAGTGTAGGTGCATCAATGTCGTGGTTTATTAACCCTCAGTGCGCCGATGAGCAGACGTTGGCCCTTATGGGTATAAAATGTAACTATTAGGTTAATAATATTAATGATGGACTAAGTGGATGTGGAAATGGCGGTGTGGGTGAGAAAAAGGTCCTAGGTAGTGGATATAACCCTTACTATATTAGCACTTATGCACATAAGGACTGTGTCTCGTTGTGTGAAAGTACTTAGCTAGAGGGTTGGAATAATAGTGATGAAGGGTCTGGTATGTTTCCACTAAATGGGATCAGTATAGAAACTGTACTAGCTATATCTCTACTAGATATAAAAATGTAATAGTATCCATGAGTATGCCTATATAAAGTTGTCTCAACCGATACTCCCACAAGCCCAAGTCCATCAGGGCAATTTAGGTATCATAATGACATACATTCACATTTGGTGGTGGCTGAAGTCAGAGAAAGATGAATATATTAAAATGGTATAGAAACATTTAAAAAATTATTTAAAAGTTATTTAAAAAGCAATTTAGGTCGAAATCCACATTCATACCTCCTGGAGTGAGTGTGTTTAAAGTATGAATCCAGCGTGATTCTTTTTGACTAATGACTCGTATTTTATGGCTACCTCTCCAAGACGCTTTGTATTTTTCTATGCCCCAAAATTGGAGCATAGTGGCGTCTTGGTTGTGTACTTTCGCAAAGTGGCGTGATACGCTATGTTTGGGGTAGCCCTTAGTTATATTGCGTACATGCTCTTCCATTCTGTATTTTAATTTTCTTTTAGTCCTTCCCACATATTGCAGGTTACAACTGCATTGGAGCACATAGATAACGCCCTCAGTGTGACAACCAATAAAATCCCTTATTTGGTAAGTTTGTCCTGTCATAGTGCCATTAAAGTCTAATCGTTTTCCTTGGAATGGTTTTGAATGTCTACACGCAAAGCAATTCCTGCACGGGTAGAATCCTTTTCCGGAAAAAAAGGAAAACATTGGTTTAGGAGGAGAGGCAATGACCGATTTGACCAATAAATCTCTTAAAGTAGGAGCTCGTTTATATATTATATTAGGTTTCTTGGGGAGAATTGTCTGCAGATCTTTATCTCCCAGTAGCACATGCCAGTGCCGTTGGATGAGTTTGTTGATTTCTTTATGCTGAACATTGTAGTCTAGTATGAGGCTTGGTGCTCCATTGTTTGGCGGTACTTTGTTGGCCGTCTTATTCTCCAGCATATGTTTTCTGTCCAATTTTTGTACATTAATTACTTGTTCCTTTAGCCAGGATATATCATACCCTTTATCCTCAAATCTTTTTCCGATAAATTGGGCCTGCTCGTTGAAGTCTTCCTCCTTGGTGCAGTTTCTCTTTAGTCTGACTAGTTGCCCTTTCGGGATGTTGTAGAGCCAAGGTTTGTGATGGCAGCTTTCTACTGACAGATAGCTATTGGTGTCAACCGTTTTGAAGTAGGTTTTGGTAATGATTCTATTGCCTTCAAGTGATACATTCAAATCCAAAAAGTCCACCTCTTTGGTGTCTATTTTCCACACAAGTTTGATGTTTTTCTCATTTTTGTTCAAGGTTTCCATAAAATGCTCCAGACTTGCTTTATTGCCATTCCATAGAATGATAACATCATCTATATAGCGTTTGTACAGGATTAGCTCTGCCGGCATGTGTTCGTAAATAGCCGATTCCTCCCATTGGGCCATAAAGGCATTGGCTATACTAGGGGCGAATTTGGCGCCCATAGCTATGCCTATGGCCTGCTTGTAGTAGATCTGGTTATGCCAGAAATAGTTAAACTTGAGGCAGAACTCCAAGCATTTGGTCAGATACTTACGTTGTTTGCACATCATGTTGCTATATTTGCGTAACAGCCACTTGATGGCATGGCATGCATCATGATGGCCTACTATGGTATATAGTGACGTAACGTCAGCTGTGGCAAGTAAGGTGGTGCCTTCTGCCACAGGGACACTGTCTAGGAGTTGTAGAATGTGTTTGGTGTCTTTTAAATAGGCACGCGTATTTTGTACTGGTGGTTGAATAAAGAAGTCAATATATTGGCCCATTCTAGATGTTAGTGACTCAATGCCATTAACTATTGGCCTTCCAGGGGGTTGGTCTTTGGATTTGTGTATTTTTGGCACTGTATAGATTACTGGAATTCTACAACATTCAGGTACAAGGTATTTGGCCTCTTTTTTGTTCAGGATATTTCTTTTGACACCTAGGTTCACCACCAATTTCAATTCCTTTTTATATGTATTAGTGGGGTTACCTGGTAATTTAATATACGTATCCTCATCCGATAATTGGCGATCTATTTCTCCCAAATATTGTGCTTTAGTCTGAATGACTATTGCTCCCCCTTTGTCCGCGGGGCGGATAACCACATCTTTCCTTTCTGTAAGGGATTTGATTCCTTTTTTGATGTGTGCCGGGTCATATTTCTTTTTAACTGTGAGTGTTTCTAGGTCTGCCAGGACCAATTTTTTAAAGACCTCTATGTGATGGTTATCTGACACTTGTGGGTTAAAGGTGGAGTTGTTACGCAGCGTACTATGTATTAAATCGTTACTTAGTGGCTGCTGTATAGGATGTGAAAATTTGTCGTTAAGAAAATATTTTTTCATATTGAGCTTTCTTATGTACTTACGGATCCCAATATAGGTGTCAAATTTGTTAAGGTTTTTGACCGGTGCATGTTTAAGCCCCCTATCCAAAACTGCTAATTCTTCAAGTGTCAGTTCTGTGGGGGTTAAGTTTACCACGTTCTCTCCTCGTCTTTTCTTTTTCTTTTGTTGTCCCTTTCCTGCTCTGTTTCCCCTCTTGTTTCTGGACTTGCTCTTACGGAGTTTTCTTGTGTCCGTCTCCTGGGAGAGCAGTGGGGGTCCTGCATCGATCTTCGTGGGGAGTGGTCTCTCCTTTCCCTGTCTAAAAAAGAGGACCGTGGTGCTGTTTGTTGGTGGTATTCATGACCTGGTCTCGAATCTTCATAGTGCTGGTCTTGTTGTCCTCTAAGAGGTTCAAATCTATTATGGACCACAGTATACTAGAACCCCCACTGTGGTCCATAATAGATTTGAACCTCTTAGAGGACAACAAGACCAGCACTATGAAGATTCGAGACCAGGTCATGAATACCACCAACAAACAGCACCACGGTCCTCTTTTTTAGACAGGGAAAGGAGAGACCACTCCCCACGAAGATCGATGCAGGACCCCCACTGCTCTCCCAGGAGACGGACACAAGAAAACTCCGTAAGAGCAAGTCCAGAAACAAGAGGGGAAACAGAGCAGGAAAGGGACAACAAAAGAAAAAGAAAAGACGAGGAGAGAACGTGGTAAACTTAACCCCCACAGAACTGACACTTGAAGAATTAGCAGTTTTGGATAGGGGGCTTAAACATGCACCGGTCAAAAACCTTAACAAATTTGACACCTATATTGGGATCCGTAAGTACATAAGAAAGCTCAATATGAAAAAATATTTTCTTAACGACAAATTTTCACATCCTATACAGCAGCCACTAAGTAACGATTTAATACATAGTACGCTGCGTAACAACTCCACCTTTAACCCACAAGTGTCAGATAACCATCACATAGAGGTCTTTAAAAAATTGGTCCTGGCAGACCTAGAAACACTCACAGTTAAAAAGAAATATGACCCGGCACACATCAAAAAAGGAATCAAATCCCTTACAGAAAGGAAAGATGTGGTTATCCGCCCCGCGGACAAAGGGGGAGCAATAGTCATTCAGACTAAAGCACAATATTTGGGAGAAATAGATCGCCAATTATCGGATGAGGATACGTATATTAAATTACCAGGTAACCCCACTAATACATATAAAAAGGAATTGAAATTGGTGGTGAACCTAGGTGTCAAAAGAAATATCCTGAACAAAAAAGAGGCCAAATACCTTGTACCTGAATGTTGTAGAATTCCAGTAATCTATACAGTGCCAAAAATACACAAATCCAAAGACCAACCCCCTGGAAGGCCAATAGTTAATGGCATTGAGTCACTAACATCTAGAATGGGCCAATATATTGACTTCTTTATTCAACCACCAGTACAAAATACGCGTGCCTATTTAAAAGACACCAAACACATTCTACAACTCCTAGACAGTGTCCCTGTGGCAGAAGGCACCACCTTACTTGCCACAGCTGACGTTACGTCACTATATACCATAGTAGGCCATCATGATGCATGCCATGCCATCAAGTGGCTGTTACGCAAATATAGCAACATGATGTGCAAACAACGTAAGTATCTGACCAAATGCTTGGAGTTCTGCCTCAAGTTTAACTATTTCTGGCATAACCAGATCTACTACAAGCAGGCCATAGGCATAGCTATGGGCGCCAAATTCGCCCCTAGTATAGCCAATGCCTTTATGGCCCAATGGGAGGAATCGGCTATTTACGAACACATGCCGGCAGAGCTAATCCTGTACAAACGCTATATAGATGATGTTATCATTCTATGGAATGGCAATAAAGCAAGTCTGGAGCATTTTATGGAAACCTTGAACAAAAATGAGAAAAACATCAAACTTGTGTGGAAAATAGACACCAAAGAGGTGGACTTTTTGGATTTGAATGTATCACTTGAAGGCAATAGAATCATTACCAAAACCTACTTCAAAACGGTTGACACCAATAGCTATCTGTCAGTAGAAAGCTGCCATCACAAACCTTGGCTCTACAACATCCCGAAAGGGCAACTAGTCAGACTAAAGAGAAACTGCACCAAGGAGGAAGACTTCAACGAGCAGGCCCAATTTATCGGAAAAAGATTTGAGGATAAAGGGTATGATATATCCTGGCTAAAGGAACAAGTAATTAATGTACAAAAATTGGACAGAAAACATATGCTGGAGAATAAGACGGCCAACAAAGTACCGCCAAACAATGGAGCACCAAGCCTCATACTAGACTACAATGTTCAGCATAAAGAAATCAACAAACTCATCCAACGGCACTGGCATGTGCTACTGGGAGATAAAGATCTGCAGACAATTCTCCCCAAGAAACCTAATATAATATATAAACGAGCTCCTACTTTAAGAGATTTATTGGTCAAATCGGTCATTGCCTCTCCTCCTAAACCAATGTTTTCCTTTTTTTCCGGAAAAGGATTCTACCCGTGCAGGAATTGCTTTGCGTGTAGACATTCAAAACCATTCCAAGGAAAACGATTAGACTTTAATGGCACTATGACAGGACAAACTTACCAAATAAGGGATTTTATTGGTTGTCACACTGAGGGCGTTATCTATGTGCTCCAATGCAGTTGTAACCTGCAATATGTGGGAAGGACTAAAAGAAAATTAAAATACAGAATGGAAGAGCATGTACGCAATATAACTAAGGGCTACCCCAAACATAGCGTATCACGCCACTTTGCGAAAGTACACAACCAAGACGCCACTATGCTCCAATTTTGGGGCATAGAAAAATACAAAGCGTCTTGGAGAGGTAGCCATAAAATACGAGTCATTAGTCAAAAAGAATCACGCTGGATTCATACTTTAAACACACTCACTCCAGGAGGTATGAATGTGGATTTCGACCTAAATTGCTTTTTAAATAACTTTTAAATAATTTTTTAAATGTTTCTATACCATTTTAATATATTCATCTTTCTCTGACTTCAGCCACCACCAAATGTGAATGTATGTCATTATGATACCTAAATTGCCCTGATGGACTTGGGCTTGTGGGAGTATCGGTTGAGACAACTTTATATAGGCATACTCATGGATACTATTACATTTTTATATCTAGTAGAGATATAGCTAGTACAGTTTCTATACTGATCCCATTTAGTGGAAACATACCAGACCCTTCATCACTATTATTCCAACCCTCTAGCTAAGTACTTTCACACAACGAGACACAGTCCTTATGTGCATAAGTGCTAATATAGTAAGGGTTATATCCACTACCTAGGACCTTTTTCTCACCCACACCGCCATTTCCACATCCACTTAGTCCATCATTAATATTATTAACCTAATAGTTACATTTTATACCCATAAGGGCCAACGTCTGCTCATCGGCGCACTGAGGGTTAATAAACCACGACATTGATGCACCTACACTGCGTCACTTATTGCGCTATTTGGTTTTAATTTTAACCCATTATGTTCATTATCCTTTTAAAAACAATCTTTTTAATAAACACCGGGATCATACCAATCCCCCCTTGTTTAGAAGCTAACCCTTCAGTATTATAATTGTAATTTCAATTTTAACATGATATGTGTGTGTAATTATACATTTTATATATGACTGACTTCTCTTATTGCCCATCACCATTTGCGATAAGATGTACCCTTTTAGTTTCCTCTGTAATTATTATTCCCAGTCTAACACTTGGATTATACATGAAACGTGATGATAACCATCAATCTAAGGTGTTCACCTTCACTGTAAGCCACGTCCCAATAACAGCACCCATTCAATACATTATGTCCATGAACATGGACTTCAAGAAAATGGAAGACTGTTTACTTCCGGTTTGGGCGTATTTAGCCAGCGGCCCGACAGCCAATAGGAATCCCCTGATGAAGTCACGAGGTACGTGACGTAACGCCGTAGGGAACCGAGTCGAGACCGAGGACTATACTCACACAAGCCGGAGGCTATCAGACGCAAGGCGGCAATTTCAAAACGCCACGTCTGTACTTTGTTTTTTATACGCTATTTTGCTATTTAAGCATTGTGTGTGCCACTTGCTTTTTTAACCCTTATTAAACACCTTTGGATGCTTAATCCTACTACACCATTGGAGGCTATTTTTTTCTTTCCCCACCCCACTGTTTTACCCACTGAACAATACAATTGAGAACACTATGGAGGTATGCAGCAGTTACTAGACATTTGAAACAAGTGACCCTAGGAGAAAGGTGACCGGAGATCCGGAGGACATCGGGAGACACACGCCCAGGAGAGCTTAATTGAACACAACTGCTGGAACAACATACACTGACTGTCCCCAGAACAGGAACGATCGCAGACCCGGAGGGATATCCCTATATGCGCACATATAGCACCTTCATGGTAAGGGCACTACAAGACTAATGAGGATTGTTACACTGCTACCTTCTACATAGCTATCTCCTTTGGATACATCTCATCATCTCTACCTATAGACTGTCCCATCAACACCACTGTTGCACTTTTATATACTTGTTCACTCACCTTTAAACCATCCTATATACACTTTGTTTATCGGTATATTACTATTTATATATCTATGTGTTAGCTTTACAGAGCTTATGGACTTCTAGAGGACTGGACATCCTCTCTATGTATCACATCAGATTTTATACTTTTTTATAATCATTTTTGGCACGTACTGCACTTTTTGAGCTTGGTCACTTTATCTTTTTGATAGTGGTTTATTCATTTACGTATACACTTTGGTTGCATTTTGCACATACCTGGAGCGCTTATCACTCTTTTACTTTTTTATTACTTTTTGTGTTATGTGAACACTTTTAGATATAGCTGCCCCGGGTATCTTATATATATATTATTTATTCATCTAATATATTATTTACACTATTTTCACACTTTGGTCTACTCACAGTAGCGCATTGGAATTATATATATATTTTTCACTTGTTATTCACTTACATATCCTCTGCTGCCACGATGGAAGTTTTTACTTTCATAGAGAACAGAAGTGTCAATTTAGAAGAAGTATTTAACACACGTAATATGACACTGAACACAGACCTAGATAGTCTCATTAGAAAACTGGGACATCTGATGGAGA
This sequence comes from Rana temporaria, assembly GCF_905171775.1. Lineage (NCBI taxonomy): Eukaryota > Metazoa > Chordata > Amphibia > Anura > Ranidae > Rana > Rana temporaria. Next base: position 463,086,569 of record NC_053491.1, on the reverse strand, counting down.
AAAAGGTATCCCTGTGGTGGGACATACATACCTTCGACCAATATATAAAAGATAATATAGCACCTAGGCGAGTGAGATGGGATATGCCACCCAATGATGGACTTGATGATAAAGAATCATTGGACGAATGGTGCGAGTTCTTTAATAATAGAAGTGTAGAGGGAGGTAAATTTTTGCTTAAAAGAAAACAGAAGAAATTAAGGATGATACAACAGCAAATTGAAGATATAAAGACCAAACTGGACCCCTATAAAGAGTCCAGTGATTTCCAAAAACTCTCCACGTTACTAAACAAAAACCTAGTAACCAAAGATTTGGAGGTACAACAGCGTAAAATTAAAAAATTTCAAAGAGACGTGGCGGATTACAAAACCGATCGCGTTTTTAAATGGCAATTGAAAACAGAATCGGCTCAGTCTAATTCCACACAATCAACACCAGTTAAGGAAGTCAGAATCCAAGACCCTGCTGGACTACAAATGCGACCCCCACCAAGGTGGGAGGAACAAACAGGATACAGGGATAACATGAAACCACAGTATGAACAACATAATAGTGGGCAATATGCATATCATACACCCAAAAAACAATGGAAAAAACCTTTTAAGAAGCCCAACAACAAAAAACCTTACAATAATGGCCAACATAATGAAAGAAATCCAAGAGACAATAGAGGTCCTCCCCCCCCAGCACAGGAATCGTACGGAGGATACTATAGAGGACCCCCTCCACTACAAATGTATGACTATTATGGTAACCCAATTAGGGGACCCCCACAGATATCTGACTATTATGGAGGGTATACTAGAACCCCCACTGTGGTCCATAATAGATTTGAACCTCTTAGAGGACAACAAGACCAGCACTATGAAGATTCGAGACCAGGTCATGAATACCACCAACAAACAGCACCACGGTCCTCTTTTTTAGACAGGGAAAGGAGAGACCACTCCCCACGAAGATCGATGCAGGACCCCCACTGCTCTCCCAGGAGACGGACACAAGAAAACTCCGTAAGAGCAAGTCCAGAAACAAGAGGGGAAACAGAGCAGGAAAGGGACAACAAAAGAAAAAGAAAAGACGAGGAGAGAACGTGGTAAACTTAACCCCCACAGAACTGACACTTGAAGAATTAGCAGTTTTGGATAGGGGGCTTAAACATGCACCGGTCAAAAACCTTAACAAATTTGACACCTATATTGGGATCCGTAAGTACATAAGAAAGCTCAATATGAAAAAATATTTTCTTAACGACAAATTTTCACATCCTATACAGCAGCCACTAAGTAACGATTTAATACATAGTACGCTGCGTAACAACTCCACCTTTAACCCACAAGTGTCAGATAACCATCACATAGAGGTCTTTAAAAAATTGGTCCTGGCAGACCTAGAAACACTCACAGTTAAAAAGAAATATGACCCGGCACACATCAAAAAAGGAATCAAATCCCTTACAGAAAGGAAAGATGTGGTTATCCGCCCCGCGGACAAAGGGGGAGCAATAGTCATTCAGACTAAAGCACAATATTTGGGAGAAATAGATCGCCAATTATCGGATGAGGATACGTATATTAAATTACCAGGTAACCCCACTAATACATATAAAAAGGAATTGAAATTGGTGGTGAACCTAGGTGTCAAAAGAAATATCCTGAACAAAAAAGAGGCCAAATACCTTGTACCTGAATGTTGTAGAATTCCAGTAATCTATACAGTGCCAAAAATACACAAATCCAAAGACCAACCCCCTGGAAGGCCAATAGTTAATGGCATTGAGTCACTAACATCTAGAATGGGCCAATATATTGACTTCTTTATTCAACCACCAGTACAAAATACGCGTGCCTATTTAAAAGACACCAAACACATTCTACAACTCCTAGACAGTGTCCCTGTGGCAGAAGGCACCACCTTACTTGCCACAGCTGACGTTACGTCACTATATACCATAGTAGGCCATCATGATGCATGCCATGCCATCAAGTGGCTGTTACGCAAATATAGCAACATGATGTGCAAACAACGTAAGTATCTGACCAAATGCTTGGAGTTCTGCCTCAAGTTTAACTATTTCTGGCATAACCAGATCTACTACAAGCAGGCCATAGGCATAGCTATGGGCGCCAAATTCGCCCCTAGTATAGCCAATGCCTTTATGGCCCAATGGGAGGAATCGGCTATTTACGAACACATGCCGGCAGAGCTAATCCTGTACAAACGCTATATAGATGATGTTATCATTCTATGGAATGGCAATAAAGCAAGTCTGGAGCATTTTATGGAAACCTTGAACAAAAATGAGAAAAACATCAAACTTGTGTGGAAAATAGACACCAAAGAGGTGGACTTTTTGGATTTGAATGTATCACTTGAAGGCAATAGAATCATTACCAAAACCTACTTCAAAACGGTTGACACCAATAGCTATCTGTCAGTAGAAAGCTGCCATCACAAACCTTGGCTCTACAACATCCCGAAAGGGCAACTAGTCAGACTAAAGAGAAACTGCACCAAGGAGGAAGACTTCAACGAGCAGGCCCAATTTATCGGAAAAAGATTTGAGGATAAAGGGTATGATATATCCTGGCTAAAGGAACAAGTAATTAATGTACAAAAATTGGACAGAAAACATATGCTGGAGAATAAGACGGCCAACAAAGTACCGCCAAACAATGGAGCACCAAGCCTCATACTAGACTACAATGTTCAGCATAAAGAAATCAACAAACTCATCCAACGGCACTGGCATGTGCTACTGGGAGATAAAGATCTGCAGACAATTCTCCCCAAGAAACCTAATATAATATATAAACGAGCTCCTACTTTAAGAGATTTATTGGTCAAATCGGTCATTGCCTCTCCTCCTAAACCAATGTTTTCCTTTTTTTCCGGAAAAGGATTCTACCCGTGCAGGAATTGCTTTGCGTGTAGACATTCAAAACCATTCCAAGGAAAACGATTAGACTTTAATGGCACTATGACAGGACAAACTTACCAAATAAGGGATTTTATTGGTTGTCACACTGAGGGCGTTATCTATGTGCTCCAATGCAGTTGTAACCTGCAATATGTGGGAAGGACTAAAAGAAAATTAAAATACAGAATGGAAGAGCATGTACGCAATATAACTAAGGGCTACCCCAAACATAGCGTATCACGCCACTTTGCGAAAGTACACAACCAAGACGCCACTATGCTCCAATTTTGGGGCATAGAAAAATACAAAGCGTCTTGGAGAGGTAGCCATAAAATACGAGTCATTAGTCAAAAAGAATCACGCTGGATTCATACTTTAAACACACTCACTCCAGGAGGTATGAATGTGGATTTCGACCTAAATTGCTTTTTAAATAACTTTTAAATAATTTTTTAAATGTTTCTATACCATTTTAATATATTCATCTTTCTCTGACTTCAGCCACCACCAAATGTGAATGTATGTCATTATGATACCTAAATTGCCCTGATGGACTTGGGCTTGTGGGAGTATCGGTTGAGACAACTTTATATAGGCATACTCATGGATACTATTACATTTTTATATCTAGTAGAGATATAGCTAGTACAGTTTCTATACTGATCCCATTTAGTGGAAACATACCAGACCCTTCATCACTATTATTCCAACCCTCTAGCTAAGTACTTTCACACAACGAGACACAGTCCTTATGTGCATAAGTGCTAATATAGTAAGGGTTATATCCACTACCTAGGACCTTTTTCTCACCCACACCGCCATTTCCACATCCACTTAGTCCATCATTAATATTATTAACCTAATAGTTACATTTTATACCCATAAGGGCCAACGTCTGCTCATCGGCGCACTGAGGGTTAATAAACCACGACATTGATGCACCTACACTGCGTCACTTATTGCGCTATTTGGTTTTAATTTTAACCCATTATGTTCATTATCCTTTTAAAAACAATCTTTTTAATAAACACCGGGATCATACCAATCCCCCCTTGTTTAGAAGCTAACCCTTCAGTATTATAATTGTAATTTCAATTTTAACATGATATGTGTGTGTAATTATACATTTTATATATGACTGACTTCTCTTATTGCCCATCACCATTTGCGATAAGATGTACCCTTTTAGTTTCCTCTGTAATTATTATTCCCAGTCTAACACTTGGATTATACATGAAACGTGATGATAACCATCAATCTAAGGTGTTCACCTTCACTGTAAGCCACGTCCCAATAACAGCACCCATTCAATACATTATGTCCATGAACATGGACTTCAAGAAAATGGAAGACTGTTTACTTCCGGTTTGGGCGTATTTAGCCAGCGGCCCGACAGCCAATAGGAATCCCCTGATGAAGTCACGAGGTACGTGACGTAACGCCGTAGGGAACCGAGTCGAGACCGAGGACTATACTCACACAAGCCGGAGGCTATCAGACGCAAGGCGGCAATTTCAAAACGCCACGTCTGTACTTTGTTTTTTATACGCTATTTTGCTATTTAAGCATTGTGTGTGCCACTTGCTTTTTTAACCCTTATTAAACACCTTTGGATGCTTAATCCTACTACACCATTGGAGGCTATTTTTTTCTTTCCCCACCCCACTGTTTTACCCACTGAACAATACAATTGAGAACACTATGGAGGTATGCAGCAGTTACTAGACATTTGAAACAAGTGACCCTAGGAGAAAGGTGACCGGAGATCCGGAGGACATCGGGAGACACACGCCCAGGAGAGCTTAATTGAACACAACTGCTGGAACAACATACACTGACTGTCCCCAGAACAGGAACGATCGCAGACCCGGAGGGATATCCCTATATGCGCACATATAGCACCTTCATGGTAAGGGCACTACAAGACTAATGAGGATTGTTACACTGCTACCTTCTACATAGCTATCTCCTTTGGATACATCTCATCATCTCTACCTATAGACTGTCCCATCAACACCACTGTTGCACTTTTATATACTTGTTCACTCACCTTTAAACCATCCTATATACACTTTGTTTATCGGTATATTACTATTTATATATCTATGTGTTAGCTTTACAGAGCTTATGGACTTCTAGAGGACTGGACATCCTCTCTATGTATCACATCAGATTTTATACTTTTTTATAATCATTTTTGGCACGTACTGCACTTTTTGAGCTTGGTCACTTTATCTTTTTGATAGTGGTTTATTCATTTACGTATACACTTTGGTTGCATTTTGCACATACCTGGAGCGCTTATCACTCTTTTACTTTTTTTTTGTACAGAACTTTACTCAATCCAGGGTTGCCAAACCTTCACGAATGTCAGGTATTTGTTCAAGCTAATGGCAAAAGAAAATTTCATGAGAAAAGTTGATTTTGACCAAGGAGAGGACTTCTGATGGGTTGGGTGCTAGGAGGGATATCCAGTGCCAAGTATAGTTCTAGCTGCCAAAAGAATATGGGTAATAATATTATAAAATTCTTTCGGCCATAGGTCAATGCCCAGAATTAATAACGGTAAGGCGGGGGTAATGCATCACAATCTTAACATGCCTTTGAAGAAAGGCAGACACTTATGCCTCGTACACACGGTCAGACTTTTGACCGTGCAAAAGTCCGCCGTGACCCTTGTTGGAAGTCCGACAGACAAAAAGAGAACAGGTTCTCTATCTAAGGTCCGTTGGACTTCCTAGAAAAAAAGTCAGATGGAGACTACACACGTCTGGACTTTCCGAGAAAAAAAGTCAGTCCAGCCGTGTGTATGAGGCATAACTGTAAATATAAGAGATTAAATTACCAGATAAAGAATAATATTTAGATTGGACAGTTATAAAGTGTCAAAATCACCAAATCATAATTTAGCTTTTTGAAATTTGCGTAACTTCCCTTTCAGTGGCATCTATTTTTGGGGGCACTTTTGCTGCACCATGCTCTTGAGTAGATCTTCTCCTACTTCCACTTCTGTACAACAATATACAGTACTGCAAAATAAATAAAATGAATAATAATGATAAAAATCATAGATCATGGTTTTGTTTAGCTACTTACCTGAAAAGCAAAAAATAAATACATTTGGATTAGAAGCCTCAGCCCGGATTCACGTAGCACTTACGCCAACGTATCTCGAGATACGCCGCATAAGTGTAAATGTGCGCCGTCGTATTTATGCGCCGTACCCATAGACCTAGATACGCCTGAAAATAGGCTTCCTCCGACCGACGTAACTTTCCTACGCCGGCGTATCTTGGGCGCATATTTACGCTGGTTGCCTCATTGCAAATATGCAAATGAGTGAGATACGCCATACGTCCGGCGTAAAGTTAGGCCTCATAAAGCAGGTGTAAGTCATGTTAAGGTATGGACCAGGGAACAGCAGTCGTATTTTACGTCGTTTACGTAGTAGTACGTGAATGGGGCTGGGCGTAGGTTACGTTCACGTCGTAGGCATTGAGCCGTCGTATCTTAGGGAGTATATTCAACGTGATTGTGAGCATGCGCGCGCATGCACCGTTCGTTCGGCCCATCATTTGCATGGGGTCACTGTTCATTTAAATGGATCACGCCCACTTCCACCTACTTTGAATTAGGCCGGCTTACGCCTACGAATTTACGTTACGCCGGCGCAACGTTGGGAGCATTTACTTTGTGAATACTGTGCTCGCCACTCTGCGCAACGCCGGCGTAGCGTATATTCGATAAGCTACGCCCGCCTAAAGATGCGCCGATGTATGTGAATCCCGGCCATTATGTTTACTCCTAGGACAGACTGTAAAGACTGTGTGATCACTGGGATATTATCTGAGAGATGTATGTTGATGTATAGAAAAAGGAAGTGAGCTGAAGTGCAAAGGAAAAGTAAAAAATAAATAAAAAAAGAAGAAATGGATGTTATTGTATGAAAAGGATGTTAAAAAAGTGTGATTTTAAAGCCTAAAGTGTGGTAAAAAGGAATATTTCTTAATGTACATTCACTACTTTTCGGTAGAAATATAAATTGAAGTGTAGCACCCTCTTAGATAGGCTGCTAGGTTTGGTTAGGAAAATGTAAAGCCTCATACACACGGTCGGACTTTAAACAAACTTTTCCGTGGATTTTTGTTTGAAGGGCGTTGGCCATGAACTTGGTATGCATACACATGGCAGGAATTTTTCAGCAAACTTTCCCAAAATCACATGGTTTTTCAGCTCTTTTCTGCTCTTTACCGCCACCCTTTGGTCAAATTCTGCTATTGTTGGTTGATTTTAACATTGGTTCTGAGCATACATGTTTGTACTTTGGACAAATGTCCAATGGACTTCTGTGCACACGATAGGACTTTGCATCGTAGAAATGTTGTTGACAAAAAGTTTGTCCGTTTGCAGAGCGAACTTTTTTCCGATGAAAACCGAAACAGTTTGTCCGATGGAGCGTACACACGGTCGTTTTTTGATTGAAAACATGCTCATTTTGAAGTTTATCAAAAAGTCTGATCGTGTGTATGGGACTTTACTCTGTGGCTCTACTGTAATCAGCAAATCGGTGTGTGATTGCGTTAATCCAGCCATAGACTGTTCTAATCAAGGCAGTTCAGCAGGAACCGGTCGATAGTCGAACCATATATGATTGATCGATCAACTTGCATACAACCAGCCTGCTGGATTTTACATGCGATTTTCGCTAGTGGCTGTTATAGCCACTAGCAAGGATCACTGTGTTCTCCCCGTGGGGACAGCTTACCCCACAGGGAGAACATAATAGCTCGGTGGGAGGGAGTCAACTATCAACGCTGTCTGTGTTGATGGGGGAATTAAGGCTGCGGAAAGAAATTTGCTCCATCAATGGACAGCTTTAGGCTGCCCTGGGCTCTGCAGGCTGCAAGTTTGTGTCAGAGGATTTACCAAGTCAGCCGCGGCAGCCGGCGTCCTATGTGCATGCACGGTGGAACGGCGCTTTGGCGCATGTGCGGGCCGGTGGAACGGCACATGTGCACTACAGTACATGTTGCCGAGAATTTGTTTCTAGCACGACAGCATCGCGCTGATTCTCGGCGACATGGTGCCGACATCTCGCACTCGCTGGAATAAACAAAGCACATTCCAGCGAGCGCGTCATAGAAGCGACGGGAGATCCGACTTGGATTCCCGCCAATTCTAGCTGCGGCATTTGGTATGCATTCCTGAGAGGGAGAACTCCACGCCAAATTTTAAATAAAAAACCGACATGGGTCCCCCCCGAGGAGCATACCAGGCCCTTAGGTCTGGTATGGGTTGTAAGGAGATCCCCCCTACGCCGAAAAACCGACGTAGGGGGTCCCCCTACAATCTATACCAGACCCGTATCCAAAGCACGCTACCTGGCCGGCCAGGAAAGGAGTGGGGACGAGCGAGCGCCCCCCCTTCTGAGCCGTACCAGGCCGCATGCCCTCAACATGGGGGGCTCGGGTGCTCTGGGGCAGGGGGGCGCACTGCGGGGCCCCCCACCCCAGAGCACCCTGTCCCCATGTTGATAAAGACAGGGCCTCTTCCCGACAACCCTGGCCGTTGGTTGTCGGGGTCTGTCGGGGTCGGGGGGCTTATCGGAATCTGGGAGCCCCCTCAAATAAGGTACCGGCCCCCCACCCTAAGTGAATGAATATGGGGTACATTCAACCCCTACCCATTCACCTGGAGGCAAAGTGTAAAAGTAAATAAACACACGACACAGGGTTTTTAAAATAATTTATTAGTCTGCTCCGGGGCCCCCCTGTCTTCTTTAGCTCTTTTAGCAGGGGGGGCTTCTTCTTCACCGCCGTCTGGTTCTCTTCCTCTCTCCGTGGGGTCTTCTCGCTCTCGGGGATCTTCTCCGCTCACCGGGGGGTCTTCTCCGCTCTCGGGGGGTCTTCTTCTATCTTCTCCGCTGTTGACTCGGCGCACCCCCGGTTCATCTCCCGCTCTCCGGTGCCTTTTCCTTCAGGGCTGGCCGCCGCTATCTTCGTGTGTTAGCTCAATTACTAGCAGGCGGCCAGGAAGCTCTTCTGTGACGTCTTCTTCTTCTCTTCTCTTCTTCTGCCTTCTCCCGATGACACGACGCCTCTTCTCGCTGCAATGACGGGTGCGCAGTTTGCATCCGATTTATATAGGCCTCTCTTATGATGTCACAGTCCCATCATGCTCCGGTACCTACCCACGTGGGTAGGTACCACGTGGGTAGGTACCACGTGGGTAGGTACCGGAGCATGATGGGACTGTGACATCATAAGAGAGGCCTATATAAATCGGATGCACACTTAGGGTGGGGGGCCGATATCTGGGGGCCCCCTTATTTGAGGGGGCTTCCAGATTCCGATAAGCCCCCCGCCCGCAGACCCCGACAACCAACGGCCAGGGTTGTTGGGAAGAGGCCCTGTCCTTATCAACATGGGGACAGGGTGCTCTGGGGTGGGGGAGCCCCGCAGTGCACCCCCCTGCCCCAGAGCACCCAACCCCCCCATGTTGAGGGCATGCGGCCTGGTACGGCTCAGGAGGGGGGGGCGCTCGCTCGTCCCCACTCCTTTCCTGGCCGGCCGGGTAGCATGCTTTGGATACGGGTCTGGTATGGATTGTAGGGGGACCACCTACGCCGGTTTTTCAGCGTAGGGGGGGGGTCTCCTTACAACCCATACCAGACCTAAGGGCCTGGTATGCTCCTGGGGGGGGGGGGAACCCATTTCGTTTTTTTATTTAAAATTTGGCGTGGAGTTCTCCCTCTCAGGAATGCATACCAAATGCCGCAGCTAGAATTGGCGGGAATCCAAGTCGGATCTCCCGTCGCTTCTATGACGGCTTTGTCTCCATCGCGCTGGCTCCCGCGATGGGGCTCGTAGGTGCTCAATCTCACCGAGAAAGGGAGCGAGATTGACAAAATATCGCGGTCATCTACTGTAGTGCTCCAGTCGGAGCTCTGACGGGCCTATATAAGGAAGCCCAGGTATTCTGACAGGTTTCTGGTTTGTTTTCAGCTTCCTGTTCGTACCTGGCTCTCTGTTTACCTGTATCTGAACTTCTGTTGTGACCCGGATCGGCTTGACTACTCTTCTCTTCTCTCCTGGACCTGACCCTTGGCTTGTTTTATGGATCTGCCTCTCTACCTGTGTTTGACCCCCGGCCTGTGACTCAGATCTGCTACCTGTCTCCAGCCCCTGACCTTCTGCCTGCACCTTGGATCTGCTAGTTGTCTCCAGCCCCTGACCTGCTGCTTGAACTTCTTGGACTGGTTACTCATTCCTTGTACTAGACCCTCAGCCTGCACCTTCAGCAACGAACCCTCAGCCTGCACCCGGACCCAGTTTTCTGCCTACTTGCTCTAACCCTTGCTGTGCTCTGGACTTGTGTCTTCAGCTGGGATCCCGCAAAGAGCTGCACCTGCCAGGTGTTTGACCCTCAGCCTGCTCTTGGTGACTTCCCTTCTGCCTTTGCTCTTCGGCTCTACGGTTCAGCTCTACCAGATCATCTAGCAAGATCTACCATTCCTGCTGATAGCCAGTGCCTCTTCGCACCATCCTCTCCCTGTGTCACCTCCAGGGGGCGGAGTGCGTCAAGTTGCAAGGGTGAACCGCTTTCGGCATCTCGGCCTCGGTAATTACACACCTGACAGTTTGATTGTTTTCCCTTGTTTTTTGTGAGATTTCCAGAACATAGAGTCAAAAATGTATGCAGCTCCAACCAATCCCTGGGGAAGTGTGTCAAGATGGTGGTTGGAGAGTGAATAAATAGGTTGGAGCTTTTGCCAGGAGGAGAGATTCCCTGCCAGAAGGGCTGGCCATCCTGCTAAGGATTCTGCATACCTCATCGACATCCCAGCTGTGCTTAGCTGGGGGGCCTATTCTGCTACAAATCCATGGGGAGCCAAAAGAGGGGCGCCCCTGGGGATCTGATCTGGGAACTTTACAGGGGAGTCTGCCTGAGGAGAAGGATCTTGGTGACTATTGCTGCTGTTAACCCCTGCTATGTTGAGTTTAAGGCTTGCCTGGCCTGGGACATTGATTATGGTGTACCAGTGCAGGGAGGCCCGGAATGGAAACAACAAAGGCAGAGTAATGGAGGGCCTGGCATGACTGGGTGGAGGTAGGGCAATGAGGAGTTAAAATCAGGAGGAAGCTGGTTGGTTGGAAGGAAAATGTGTGGAAAGCAAGGAGGGGAGGAGTATTATTTAAGGAGGGGGAGTGGTCAGGAGGCAAAGTGCGGGAAGGAAACTTGCAAGGAGACAGGTTTTTCCCACCCACCCTCCCTATGTGTTGTGCTTTTGGTGTCGTTTGTCTGTTTTCTTTTATTTCAGGTTTATGGTAAAGGTCGTCATGACAGCCGTGGCGGAGTGGTTGGCGGTGTTCGGTGGTCTTTGATGGTGGCAGTTACAGATGTGATGCAAATGGTGGTGGGCTCATCGGTGGGATGGGACCCTTATGGGGGATTATTCCAGTGGAACGGTGTCTGCTGGAATACGGTTATGGTTTGCACTGCGGGGCGAAAAAGGTTCGTCTCCGAGCTGGGTCGGCTGGGGGCCGGTTATGGTTAATGTTCCCGCAGTGTAGTGTTTTAAAAAGGAAAGTGAAGCCAGGTTGCCGTCAAAGACCAAGAAGCTGGGTTATTAAAGTTGTTTATAAAATTGTTAAGGAATAAAGTTTGGTGTGATTTAATTATTTAATTTAAAATTATTTATGTGGTTAAAATAAAAATTGGCTGTCGTGGCCATTTTTTACTCCAACAATTTTGTGTCTCTCGTTAATATTAATAAGGGGGTAAGGTAATGTAAATAAAAGGGGTTGTTGGTTTGGGGGAAGTTGGGCTATCCGAATTACACTGGTCATGTTCATTTTCTGACTTATTGCTGAAGGGACTGTTCTGAAAAGCTGTTGCCAAGAAGAGAATGTCCTCACATTTCTGTTTTAGAGTTCTGGGGTATCCCACAGCTCCCTAAACCCCATCCACGTTAATCGACAATTAGCTTTGAAAAAGAAAACCCCTAGAATTTTTCTGAGCCAGTGAAATGAAAGTTGGCACACAGATCAGCGGCCCTTGTGGTGGTAGTGCTACAGTTTTTCTTTTTGGTTTTAGATAGATTTGGGACCATTTAGGATAGTAATGGCAAACCTTTTTGAGCCCAAGTGCCCAAACTGCAACACAAAACCAACTGGCAATCAGTGACAGCCACAGATAATGGCCACAAGGGCCTCTCACTAATCCCAGTGACAGAGCAACAATACCTCCTCTGAACAGATGTCCTCTCAGTCTCTGTTGCCTGTGCTGACACCCATAACTGGCACTGCATAAACAGTATCCTTGCAGCCGCTCTGTCCCCTGGCTCACAGCGTGCTGCTCCAGTCTCTCTCCTTTGTAGCAATGACTCCTCTCACTCTCTTTGGATGGTGTTGCTGGGCTGGACATTAGAATGGACTCATAGCCTTCCGAGACTACATACCCCATGGTGCACTTGTCCTGGCTCCTCATTGGTCCCTGGTAGGGATGAGCCGAACATACCCGCGTTCGGTTCGCACCAGAACTTTCGAACGGACCGAACGTTCGCGCAAACATTTAGACCCCCATTGAAGTCTATGGGACTCGAACAATCGAATATAAAAGTGCTCATTTTAAAGCCCAATGTTCAAGTTATTGTTGGAAAACCTCTCTGAGAACCCAGGTCTTGCCCCAGGGAACATGTATCAATGGAAAAAAAAGTTTTAAAAACTGTAGTTTTTTCTGGAGCAGCAATTTTAATGATGCTTAACTAGTTACCGACCGCCCACCGTCATTCTATGTCGGCACTTTAAAGATGAATATCTCGGTAACGGCAGCAGCTGCTGCCACAACGGAGATATTCATCTATTCAGTGGGCGGCCGTGTAAACGATAACGGCGGTCTCCGCGGCAGATTTTTTTTTTTTTTGCATTTAAGCCTAAATATGAGATCTGAGGTCTTTTTGACCCCAGATCTCATATTTTTTTTTTTTTTTTTTCACAAAGTCTTTATTGAGTGAATAATAGTGCATACAACAATGTAGATAATACACCTAGTAGGCAATGACAGCAGATGACAATTTTGGTAAAAAGTACTATAAAACCATGCAGTCACTACATACAGTTTCAATGGAAATAGAGCACAGATAGTTTTACTATTACCGTACTATATATTTTTTCTAAACTAGGACAAGGAACAGGCATATGCATGTAATCGTATATGTTTTTAGGAAGAGGGAAGGAGGGGGGGAAAAAGAAAAAGAAAAAAAAAGAAAAAAAAGGGGGGGGGGGGGGAATAATTCCCATATATTCAGAGCTGAGTAACATACATGAATGTAGGGAAGAGTTTTACTGAGCTACAAGATACCATATATTCCTGTAATAGAACCTGTCATGCTTTTTTCTATTACAAGGGATGTTTACATTCCTTGTAATAGGAATAAAAGTGATAATTTTTTTTTTTTTATTTAAGTGTTAAAAATTGTAAAATAAATAAAAATAAATACGAAAACCCCCCAAAAAAATTTTTAAAGCGCCCCGTCCCGACGAGCTCGCACGCAGAAGCGAAAAGCATATGCGAGTAGCGCCCGCATATGAAAACGGTGTTCAAACCACACAAGTGAGGTATCGCCGCGATCGTTAGAGCGAGAGCAATAATTCTAGCCCTAGGCCTACTCTGTAACTGAAAAAATGCAACCTGTAGAATTTTTTAAACGTCGCCTATCGAGATTTTTAAGGGTAAAAGTTTGACGCCATGCCACGAGCGGGCGCAATTTGTAAGCGTGACATGTTGGGTATCATTTTACTCGGCGTAACATTATCTTTCACAATATGTAAAAAAAATTGGGCCAAATTTATTGTTGTCTTATTTTTTAATTTAAAAAAGTGATTTTTTTCCAAAAAAAGTGCACTTGTAAGACCGCTGCGCAAATACGGTGTGACAAAAAGTATTGCAATGACTGCCATTTTATTCTCTAGGGTGTTAGAAAAAAATATATATAATGTTTGGGGGTTTTAAGTAATTTTATAGCAAAAAAAAATGTTTAGTCTCGTAAACACCGATTCTGATAAAAAAAGGTTCGGGACTTTAGTGGTTAAAGTGGAAAAAAAAAAAATCAAAAATTCCTTTAAATATCCTACCTGCTGGGTGTCTATAGTAGTGGCACGTGTTTAGAAATTTCCCTGCACAACATGAGATTACTATAAGAAAAAATAAATTTAATACTGCTTGCGGCTTTAATGTAATGTTTGGTCCCTGCAATATGGATAAAAATCATTGAAAAAAATAGCATGAGTTTCCCCGCCACCACTCCCCCCAGGTCATTACAAGACCCAGTGCCGATCCTGACCTCCCTGGGGCCCTAAGCAAAATGACATGGCACATTAAAAATGAGAAGCAGGGGGCACTGACGACAGTGACATGTCACATTAAAGAAAGTTGAGAAGCGGGGGGAGGGGGTGTTCTGCTGTCGGAAATTACTCAGCCAGCGAGTTTAGAAGCGGGGTGAGGGGGCGAAAATTACTTCTCATCAGGCAGGGCCTCTAGTAATTTGGGGGGCCCTTTGCAGCTTTGCGGGGCCCTAAGCGGCTTGCATAGTGAGCCTATAGGGAGGATCGGCCCTGACAAGACTCTTTGGCCCTATATACTTTGAACAGCAGTATACAAGCGGTGCAAACAAGACAAGGACTGTAGGTTTGTTAAGTAGAATCTGAACCAAGTCATACTTTGCTGCTGCATATTGCACAATTTCCTAAAGAGACCCTCAACAAACTACATGACACTTGTGCCTGGTGATGAGGCCATTGATGTTCCAGTGGTGGCCCGTGAGCCTGTGGCCATACAGGCTTGGCCCCCCAAAGTGCACGTGCTGTGTGGCAACAGTATGTCGATTATTTACAATGCCAGATCTTGGCTCAATAAAATATTTTTTGGGGAAAGAAAAATTCTAGAAAAAAGGGGGGTTGCCAGCCCCTTTGAACAAATTCTGTGAAGAACTCCTGTTCTCTGAAGGCCTCCATTATTTCTGCAAATCAAAATTTAGCAAAAAAATCTAATGCCAGTCAAGCCTTAGCTTTCTCCCCATATCTAACCCACAAACTCATCTACTGATCATAAAGTCCAAAAATCAAGTTTCGTATCGTTGTACTGCACGATCGTTTTCCCGACATTTTCTACCGACTGCGAACGACGTTCTCACTCAGGTAATATCCCTTTATACACTGCGCATGCGGGAAGCTCCGCACGTAGAACATGACGATCGTTCTAGTAACTGCCATGCCCCTTTTCGGTCGGTCAATGCACTTCACTGAAGACATGATGGAGACTCAGGAGAGACAGGAAGCTGCAACCTCAAGCAAGGAGAGAGGCCAGGCACACACCAGGAGCAGGAGCATGAACCAAGCCACCAACATGACCTTGGATGAGATGGTGGAGATGGTTGCCATTCTTAAAAAGGAGGACTATGATTGTGAAAAAGGGCCTTACAAGAACCCCAAGAAGGTCAAGGCCAAGATAATAGAGAGTGTGCAGAGGACTCTCCATCAGAAATTCAAGGTGCAGAGGTCAAGGGAGCAGTTCAGGAAGAGGTGATCAGACCTCATAAGAAGAGAGCCGGAGCAGCTGGAGAGAATTCGAAGAGTCCTCAGAAGACGTAAGTAATTTTAATGTGTACTCTGATTATTTGTTTTTATTATTTTTCAGGTTGTGTATATATACAGTTCAAGGTTCAGGTTTGTGGGCATAATAATCGGTTGTTTGTTCTATTTATGATCATTTTATGCGAGACCAATTTTTTATTTAATGTAGATGTGTTATTAACTAGATTTAAATAATCCAACTTAAGTCAATATACAGTAAAAGGAGAGTATGCTCAGCACAGCAGTTGATTACACATATGGACTCAGTAGCACAATGGTTGGCATGGCCGATCCGCCCAATAGGCTCACTATGCAAGCTGCTTAGGGCCCTGCAAAGCTGCAAAGGGCCCCCCAAATAACTAGAGGCCCCGCCTGGTAAGAAGTCATTTTCGCCCCCTCAACCCACTTCTCAACTCGCTGGCTGCATGGGAGAAGAGGCAAGAAGTCAGCACCCCTTGCTTCTCAATTTAATGTAAGATGTAATTTCCGACAGCAGAACACCCCTTCCCCCCACTTCTCAACTTTCTTTAATGTGATATGTCACTGTCGTCAGCGCTTCTCATTTTTAATGTGCCATGTTATTTTGCTTCGGGCCCCAGGGAGGTCAGAATCGGCACTGAGTGTTGGCCACAAGAACAACCTATTTAGGGTGTCACACAGAGGTGATCCAATGTATACTTGTTGTTTTTCCATGTAGGAAACTTGGCCAAAGATAGAGAAATGCAGCAGCTTTGGTAATGGATAAAATCCTGTGTTAAGCTTAGAAGGATTGTAAAAACAGACAATTGTACCACACTTTTCAAAAAGAATGATTGATATTCCTCTTTAAGGCCTCTAATCTTTTTGATTCATGTATCCCTTTTTTTACAATCTCATAGGGCGCAATCAAGCTGCAGCAGTGGAGCCGACCAACCCCACACAGAGCCAAGCCCCACCCTCGCCGGATGTGCAGGAAGTGCAAAATGCCACCACATCAGGTCAGTGTCATCATACAGCACAGCTTCAGGTAATTAATGTAGGCCTGCATAATTGAAATACATGAAAAATACAAAAAAAATAGATGTAGACAAGTATTTCAAAGCAAAAACATATTTCTTGACAAAAAAAATAAATAAAGAATTTCTATTAAGATATTTTTTGAAAAAATAAAAATGACACATTTTAAGTGTGATACAATAAATATTTTTGGATACTCAACAATGTGTGGCTTCTTATTATATCAATGCTGCCTAAAAGAACAAATCTAGATTTGTGGTGTTTACACTGACAATGATGAGTATTTAGTACAGGAAAATAAACATGACACTATGATAACGTAGGAGAAAGCTAGAATGAACTCAAATTAGAAAAGAATCAAACAAAGAAAAGTACTAGAACAGGGGCAAAAAAATTGGGTCTTAGGCACTGGTGGCGGTGTCACAATACTGCAACCCCTCACAGATACTGTAATTGGAGCGCAGCAAAGAGCCACATGCAAAGTATTGCATCAAAAATTGTTATTAGACGCCCCTATCAAACAGGGGCAGAAAAATTGGGCCTTAGGCCAACACAACACTGCAACCCCTCACATATACTGTAATTGGAGTGCAGCAAAGAGCCACATGCAAAGTATTGCATCAAAAATTGTTATTAGACGCCCCTGTTAAATTGGGCCTTAGGCACTGGTGGCGGAGCCCAGAAACAAACATTTTCTTACTAGCTATCAGCAAGATCAGTGAGGAGGAAAAGGATATTCAGTCAGCAGCCTAACAGGACAGTCACTCAGCATCAGCATAGGCAGTCTCCAAGGGATCTGTCATTTAAAAAAAATTATTCAGTTACATCAGCATCGGGTGCTTGGTAGCTGGTGTTGATCTAAGCCTGATTCATTTTTATGAAGGTCAGTTGATCAACGGAGTCGGTGGAGAGGCGCACCCTGTGATCGGTCACAAAGCCTCCAGCAGCACTGAATGTGTGTTCTGAAAGAACGCTGGATGCAGGGCAAGCCAGTAGCTCAATTGCGTACTGTGCAAGCTCTGGCCAGTGATCCATCCTCAAGACCCAGTAAGCCAGAGGATTTTCCGTGGGGAAGGTGTTCAAGTCTGATCTTGCCCCTAGGTATTCACGTACCATGTAAACCAAACGCTGGCGATGGTTGCTGGAACCGGTCATACCTTGGGGCTGCGGACTAAAAAATTGTCTGAACGCATCGGTCAGACGGCCACCTTCTCCACCGCTCCTTCTGTGACTTACCGAAGCCTCAGCAACACGTTGTCCAGGAACAGGATTTGGTAATCCCCCAGGTTCTGGGAACGCGTTGCACAGACCCTTCTGCAAGGCCTCCCGAAGATGTTTCATCTTCTGCTCCCTCTGCGACGGCAAGATAAGCTCCGCAACCTTACTCTTGTAACGTGGATCAAGGAGAGTTGCCAGCCAGTAATGATCTCCTTGATACCATGAACGCGAGGATCCTTACGCAGGCTTTGCAGGATCAGGGAGGCCATGCAGCGTAGGTTTGCTGAGGCATTCGGGGCACAGTCATCTGGGTCACTGAGGACGACAGGATCCGCAGCCACCTCATCCCAGCCACGTAAAAGTCCACGGGTTCCTTGGGACTGTAAGTGATCCCTTGAAGACTGCTGCTGCTGATACTGAGTGCTAGGCTCCACTTCCATGCTGCTGATACAATCATCCTCCTCCTCCTCCTCCACCTCGTCCTCATCATCCTCTTCCTGTGTGTTAGGCGGGCATGCAGGACCACTGTCTGGATAAAGGGGGCCTTGAGAGGTAAGGAAGTCCTCCTCTTCCTCCCTCTGTTCTGCCTCAAGGGCCCTGTCCATTATTCCACGTAGCGTGTGCTCCAACAGGTGAATAAGAGGGACAGTCTCACTAATGCATGCACTGTCACTGCTCACCATCCTCGTGGCCTACTCAAATGGTGACAGGACAGTGCATGCATCCCTGATCAAGGCCCACCGGCGTGGGGAAAAAAAACCAAGCTCCCCTGACCCAGTTCTGCTGCCATATTGGCACAGGTACTCATTGATGGCCCTCTGCTGCGTGTGCAGCCGCTGCAGCATGGCCAATGTAGAGTTCCATCTGGTGGGCATGTCACAGATTAGGCGGTTCTTGGGCAGGTTGTATTCCCTTTGGAGGTCTGTCAGCCGAGCAGTGACATTGTATGACCTTCGGAAATGCACACAGACTTTCCTGGCCTGCTTCAGGACATCCTGTAAGCCCGGGTACCTGCCCAAGAACCGCTGCACCACCAAATTGAGAACATGAGCAAAACAGGGCACATGGGTCAGTTTTCCCTGTCGCAGGGCAGAGAGGAGGTTGGTGCCATTGTCGCTAACCACCATTCCTGGCTTATGCTGACGTGGCGTCAATCACCTCTGAGCCTGCCCCTGTAGAGCTGACAGAACCTCTGCCCCAGTGTGGCTCCTGTCTCCCAAGCACACCAGCTCTAGCACCGCATGGCATCTCTTGGCCTGCATTCCTGCGTAGCCCCTCGTACGCCTACGGAGCATGGCTGGTTCAGAGGAAACATCAGGAAGAGGCCACAGAGGAAGAAGAAGAGGAGGGGGTGGAGGAGAGAGGTGTGTCACAACCAGTAGTAGTGTTTTGGAGGCGTGGTGGCGGAACAACCTCCAACACTACTGTACCTTGCCCTGCGTCCTTCCCAGCTGTCAGCAGAATCACCCAATGCGCCGTGAAAGAGAGGTAACGTCCCTGTCCATGCCTGCTGGACCATGAGTCAGCGGTAAGATGCACCTTACCACTGACCGCCCTGTCCAGCGAGGCATGGATATTGCCTTCCACATGCCGGTAGAGAGCGGGATTTGCCTTCCGTGAGAAAAAGTGGCGTTTGGGTACTTGCCACTGAGGTACCGCACATTCCACAAACTCACGGAAGGGGGCAGAATCTACCAACTGAAAAGGTATCAGTTGAAGTGCTAGCAATTTCGGGCATGTGGATGGCTGGGAGAGTACTTCTTTCGGCCCTGCAGCAGCTGGGGCAGGGAAATTTGTCTGCTACCATCAGTAGATTTCCCGCATGTACTACTAGGTTGTGACACACCTATTTCTACACCTTCAGTCCTATCAGTGCAGGCTTCAGAGAGGACTGAGGGTCTCGTGGGGTTGGAGCTCCCAGCTGATGAGGGGCAAGGGGAGGTCCGCTTTGTTCTTTGGTGTGGGTCTTTCAGGTATGCTTGCCAACGAACTGCATGTCAGATGTCTGGTCAAGCATGTGGTGCCCAAGCGGGTGATGTTTTGGCCACGCGAGATACGCTTGAGACATATGTTGAAAATAGCAACGGTGTGATCTGATGCACATGTCTCAAAAAAGGCCCACACCAAAGATTTTTTGCAGTACCGTTGAGACACAGCAGCGCCCTGCACAGGCGTAGCTCTGCGATGTAATGCAGTTGGTGTGCTGCCCTTAAGCTGGCCCCTGGAGGGCATCCTGCCTCTTTGGAGATGTACCTGTGCCTCTTCCTCCTCCTTCTCCTCCTCCTCCTCTTCCTTCTCCTCTCTCCTATAAGGCACCCACGTAGAGTCAGTGACCTCATCATCCCCTCCCTCCTCATCACTGTCGAAAACCTGGCAGTATGCTGCAGCTGGGGGAACATGACTGCCAGATTGCTGTCCCTCTCGGGCACCCGCTCTCTCTGGGCTCACATCAATGCCTTCCTCTATCTGTGTTCCGTCATCGAAGCCTTCAAAACGCTGCGCATGTAGCATGTACCCAACACTGTGTTGAAACAGTTCGGGGGAATCCTCAGGAGGACATGGTGGGACTAGGGAAGGATTGTGTGATGTCATTGTGCAGAGGGAAGAGGACGCCTTGGCAGCTGCTTTGCCAGACAAACTAAGCTCAGCCTGGGTGTGAGAGGATGAGGAGGATGAGGACGGCTTGGTCATCCACTCTACTAGGGATGAGCTTTGTGTTCGATTCGAACGTATGTTCGACTCGAACATTGTCTGTTCGTACGTTCGACGAATTTCGAACAAAATAGGTCGTTCACGCCAAGTTCGAGTGACGCGCAATGGCCCATAATTCACTGCGGCATTGGGCGCTGATGATTGGTCAAGCATGCACCATGACCCTGCATGCTTGGCCAATCACAGCGTGCAAAAAACGAAGAACCATAATTGGCCAAAGCCAGGGTGGCTTTGGGCAATTATGGCTCAGGGGGTTTAGTACACGCCCCACACTATATAAGGCCCCCTGCAAGGCGGCCGCATTTAGTGTGTTCCGGCTTTGTTAAAGAGAAGTCAGTCAGTCAGTTAGAGAGAGAGAGAGATAGAGAGAGACACAGGGGCTGATTTACTATTATCACTGCGCTGCGCTGGTTCATGGCTTAATTAGTACTCCGGGTGAAGCCTTAATTAGGCGCATGAACCAGCGTAGCACAGGGCGCATTGCAAGTAATATGTAAAGCCGCCGCCGAACTCCCTATAGAAGTCTATGGGAGAAATCAAAAGTGTTCATTTTAAATGTTAATATGCAAGTTTTGTCCTAAAAAGTGTTTGGGGACCTGAGTCCTGCCCCAGGGGACATGTATCAATGTTTTTTTTTTTTTTTTCGGGAGCAGTGAATTTAATAATGCTTAAAGTGAAACAATAAAATAATAAACAATAAAAGTGAAATATTCCTTTAAATTTCATACCTAGGGGGGGTGTAAAGTCAGCATGTGAAATAGCGCATTTTCCCGCACTTAGAACTGTCCCTGCACAAAATGACATTCTGAAAGAAAAAAAGGCATTTAAAATTCACTCGCGGCTATAATGAATTGTCGGCAATTCTGAGAGGATTCATTCATAAAAAAGAAAATAGCGTGGGGGTCCCCCCAAATTCAATTACCAGGCCCTTCAGGTCTGGTATGGATATTAAGGGGAACCCTGCCGTAAAAAAAAAAATGACGTAGGGGTCCCCCCAAATATGCATACCAGACTCTTCAGGTCTGGTGTGGATTTAAAGGGGAACTCCATCCCAAATAAAAAAAAAATGGCTTGGAGTCCCCCCAAAAATCCACACCAGACCCTTTATCCGAGCATGTTAACCTGGCTGGCCGCAGAAAAGAGGGGGGGACAGAGTGCGCCCCCCCCTCTCCTGAACCGTACCAGGCCACATGCCCTCAACATGGGGAGGATGTCCCCATGTTGATGGGGACAAGGGCCTCATCCCCACAACCCTTGCCCGGTGGTTTTGGGGGTCTGTGGGCAGGGGGCTTATCAGAATCTGGAAGACCCCTTTAACAAAGGGGACCCCCAGATCCCGGCCCCCCCCTGTGTGAAATGGTAATGGGGTATATTGTACCTCTATCATTTCACCAGACACTGCCACCCATGCCGCCAATAGTATAATGCAATTGGCAGCATGGGTGGCACTGTCTCTGCAGGCAGCACATGCGTTATGGCATTAGTGTCATGGGTTGCACTGTCTGCAACACATTACGGAATGGGTGGCACTGTCTCAGCAGGCAGCACATGCGTTATGGGCCATAACGCATGTGCTACCTGCAGACAGTGTCACCCATGCCGCCAATGCCATAATGTATAGATGCTGCTGGCTGCAGTAGTAGTAGATCTTGCAGCCCCTCCCCCCCAAGCAAGCACAGTAGCACACACCTGTGTAGTGTTGTTTGCTGGGTCCAAGGAGTCCTGATCCTGCTGCTGCCAGTCTCCACAAACTATTCCAGTTAGATGGGAATCATGAGATCTGATGCCTCTGCCTATGTCGTTGTCCTCTGCCACCGCTGCTCGCCTGAGTCCCCTCTCACTGCTACTTCTCACGTGGAGAGAGAGGAATCACTCCGCGGCGCCAGGGGGACGGCACCACAGAGGACGCGCTGGCCGGGGAATTGAGCCAGCGTGAGGAGCGGGCGCAGAAGAATGCCTCTTCCGCGCCCGAAATACAAGAAATAGTCCCTCCCCTGCCACCTTCTAATCAGTCACATCGCCATTAAAAAAAAAGAAAAAACATAAAATGCTTGATAGATGGGACGTTAAGGGATGTCTGGATGATTTTTTTTTTTACATTAAACTACTCTACTGTTCAGGTTGGCCGGGCCCGGTACAACAGGGCCAGTTGTACTGCCCTATCAGTGGCCCTGATGACAGTAGCCGGTTTTTGACAATTCTTTTATTAATATCTTCTTTCCGCGCTTCTTCTTTTCTTCTTCTTTCATTCGAGTTTCTTCCTCCATCTTCCTCTGCTTCTTTCTTGAGACTTCTCGTCCGCATCTTGCCCGGCGTCTTCTTCCATCTTCTTATCCTTCCGTCGGCCTTCTCGTCCCGCATCTTCTTGTTCTTCCTCTGCTTCTTTCTTGGGTCTTCTCGTCCGCATCTTGCCCGGCGTCTTCTCCCATCTTCTTCTCCTTCCGTTGGCCTTCTCGTCCGCATCTTCTTTTTCTTCCCCGGACGCAGCACTTGAAATTGAATTCCCCGCCGTGTGCCGCTCCTGGGACCCCGCCCCCCTCTGACGCCACAGGTAAACTCATAAGAAAGTCATGTGCGTCAGAGGGGCGGGGTCACATGAGCGGCACACGGCGGGGAATTCAATTTCAAGCGCAGCGTCCGGAGGAGAAGAAGCCGTGCAAGATGCCGACGAGCTTCCATTTGAATTCCCCGCTGTGTGACACTCATGTGACCCTGCCCCCCTCTGACGCACAACCACACGTGGACTTTCATATGAGTTTACCTGTGGCGTCAGAGGGGGGCGGGGTCACAGGAGCGGCACACGGCGGGGACTTCAATTTCAAGCGCAGCGTCCAGAAGAACAAGAAGATGCGGGATGAGAAGGCCGACGGAAGGAGAAGTAGATGGAAAAAGACGCCGGTCAAGATGCGGACGAGAAGTCCCAAGAAAGAAGCAGAGGAAGATGGAGGAAGAAACCCGAATTAAAGAAGAAGAAGCGCGGAAAGCAGATATTAATAAAGGAATTGTCAAAAACCGGCTACTGTCATTTTTTAGATTTTTGTCACTTTTTTGGGTGAAATGGTAGAGGTACAATGTACCCCATTACCATTTCACACAGGGGGGGGCCGGGATCTGGGGGTCCCCTTTGTTAAAGGCGTCTTCCAGATTCTGATAAGCCCCCCGCCCGCAGACCCCCACAACCACCGGGCAAGGGTTGTGGGGATGAGGCCCTTGTCCCCATCAACATGGGGACATCCTCCCCATGTTGAGGGCATGTGGCCTGGTACAGTTCAGGAGAGGGGGGGCGCACTCTGCCCCCCCCTCTTTTATGCAGCCAGCCAGGTTAACGTGCTCGGATAAGGGTCTGGTGTGGATTTTTGGAGGGACTCCACGCCATTTTTTTTTTAAATTTGGGGTGGAGTTCCCCTTAAAATCCATACCAGACCAGAAGGGCCTGGTATGGATATTTGGGGGGACCCCCACGTCATTTTTTTTTGGACGGCGGGGTTCCCCTTAATATCCATACCAGACCTGAAGGGCCTGGTAATTGAATTTGGGGGGACCCCCACGTTTTTTTTTTTTTAGTTTTAATGAGCAATGACTGTATTCTTTATAGCCATGAGTACTTTTAAATTACTTTTTTTTCACTTCAGAAATTACATCTTGTACAGGGACAGTTCTAAGCACGGGAAAAATGCGCTTCACAGGCATGTTATACCCCCCCTCTCCCCCTGTATGAAATTTAAAGGAATATTTCACTTTTATTGTTTCACTTTAACCACTTCCATACCGCGCCTATTCTGGCACTTCTCTCCTTCATGTAAAAATTATACTTTGTTCCTGGGAAATTACTAAGGACCCCCAAACATTATATATATATTTTTTAGCAGACACCCTAGGGCAGGGATAAGCAATTAGCGGACCTCCAGCTGTTGCAAAACTACAAGTCCCATCATGCCTCTGACTCTGGGTGTCCTGCTTGTGGCTGTCAGAGTCTTGCTATGCCTCATGGGAATTGTAGTTCTGCAACAGCTGGAGGTCCGCTAATTGCATATCCCCGCCCTAGGGAATAAAGTGGCGGTCATTTTTTATTCAACTTCCATCGGTATTTGTGCAATAATTTTTCTAACGATTTTTTTTTTTCGCCCCAAAAAAAAAAGGTTTCATGAATTAAAAAATAACAAAGCAGTAAAGTTAGCCCAATTTTTAGGGATAATGTGAAAGATGATGTTACACAGAGTAAATAGCTACCTAACTTGTCACACTTTAATATTGCACACACTCATGGAATGGCGCCAAACTTCGGGACTTAAAAATCTCCATAGGCGATGCTTGATTTTTTTTACAGGTTAATAGTTCAGAGTTACAGAGGAGGCTAGAATTATTGCTCTCGCTCTAACGCATGCGTCAATACCTCACATGTGTGGTTTGAACAGTATTTACATATGTGGGCGGGACTTACATGCATGTTGGCTTCTGAGTGCGAGCTACTAGGGACAGGGGCGTTTTAATTTTTTTTTTTAACGTAATATTTATCTTTTTGCACTTTTTTGTCCCTTTTTTTTTTGGATCACTTTTATTCCTATTACAAGGAATGTAAACATCCCTTTTAATAGGACTAGTGTGTGACAGGTCTTCTTTATGGAGAGAGGCGGGGTCAATAAGACAGTGGTGTAGTGGATAGTACTTTCACCTAGCAGCAAAAAGGGTCGCTGGTTCGAATCCCGCCCGTGACACCATCTGCCTGGAGTTTGCATGTTCTCCCTGTGCCTGCGTGGGTTTCCTCCCACAATATAAAAACATGCTGTAAATCGGATCCTGTCTAAATAAGCCCTAATATGCAGTAGTATATTTAGGTTGTGTGCTGCCTAGGCCTAACTAAACTTCTGCAACTCCTAATAGAAAAATGACCCACCGCTTCCTGTCAAGGCCACACCCTGTTTTTTTAGGACACGCCCAGAAATTTTCAGGGGACACACACACACACACACACACTAGTTCTGGAGGGCACTGGATTTTAATCCCTGGCCCTTAATTTGCATAGTTTTTCTCTCACTTTCTGTTTGGCTATGGGGCAGGAAGTGAAGGCAAATCTCCCCAATTGGACAGGGATGGTACAAAATAAACTGACAGGTAGACATGTGCAGTTTTTTAAGTTACGAATACGTTTTCCGTTATTTTTCGTTGATTCGGTAACCAACGAATGAACGAACGGCTTAGCTAAAATTATAACGAATAACGATATTTCCCTAGTTAACGAATATGGAAAACAACGAATATACGAAACTGTTAAATGTAAAAAAGCAGAAACAACGAAAGAAAAAATGAACGAAAACACAGAATTAACGAAAACACCGAACACCCCCCATAAAATCATAATTACGAAAAAATAAACGAAAATGCAAACTTACTATTACTAATAGTCGAATAACGAAATGAAAACAACTAAAATGCCGAACAAAGAATAAAATACGAAAATCGAATCTAACGAAAAATAACTTACGAATCTTCGTAAAACGTAAATGAAAACAACGAATTTTAATAAATAAGGTAATTTCAGTTTCGTTTCTCCTAAAATACTTCTGGACATTGACCAATAGCCACTAAGCCCTGTCCCTTCCCCTGAAGAGGTTTGTTCCTTCCCCCAATGAGCTTCTTTCTCATTATCTAGTGGCTCCTTGACCTTGTGTCTTTTTCTAGGCTAGACTGCATTTCATTCCATCCAGAGTCCAGATAGGGTGTCTTTGGGTAGGTTGCACCGGTTTTGTGGATCTTAGAGCTAATTTGTAGTTGTTATAGAGAACTTCTTAAGCATACTCTAGATTCTCATTCCTAGATTTGTAATTGTAAATATCTCTGACATATTTTAGTTTTCTCCTACGTCAGACTGCATTCTAGACAGGGTGTGTGTGGTGTTGGATTTGTGACTCAGTGACTCACTCATTGGTGACACTTAGAAATTATACATTTATACTTATTATGCAGTGCTCACTGATTACTATTCATTTTTTCTCATATTTTCTGCAGTTATTTTTTCCCCTTTTGTGAGACAGTGTAGGACTGTGTTTTATTATCTTGCCTATATATTTTTTTTACTTTAGCATAGCCACCAGTGCCATTATAGTCTAGTACTAGGCCAGCCCAGGCAGCAGCCAGTACTCTACTAAGATATAAATGGTGGTGGTAGAAGT
Organism: Rana temporaria; assembly: GCF_905171775.1. Lineage (NCBI taxonomy): Eukaryota > Metazoa > Chordata > Amphibia > Anura > Ranidae > Rana > Rana temporaria. Next base: position 463,059,921 of record NC_053491.1, on the reverse strand, counting down.
TGATTAGTAGAGCTTTGTTGCATTTTAATCCTGACCAATTGTGTAAGGCCTGATAAATCAACAATCATACTCCGTCCTCAATACCTTTATTTTTCAGAATACATTATCATTTGTATTTTTTTCTGAAAAAAAACACAATAATAATATTTCTAATATAAAAAATTTTTGTACTTTTCCCACTTATTCTCACATTCTCACCATGAGGAAAGCAACAGAGGAAAAAGTTGAGTGTGACACAGCAACAACAACTTCTGAATATAGGCCAACTGTAACCCCAGATGTTTTTTACAAGACATGCCGGTCACGGGCAGTTCCTGCAAAGGTTGTTGCTAGTGTCCATAATTTTAGGCAGCCAAAACTTGAAATTTTACAGCTTGAGGAGGAGCAAATTGCTCAGCCTCCAGATGTAAAAACAGCACACAATATATTGGAAACAGATAATAGCAGCATCTTTTTTCATTCTCATAGTTCAGTATCTAATCCTAATCCAAGTAGGCACCTGGCAGAACAGGATGCTGCTAAAGTAGAATTACCTGAGAGTCTGACCCTTGAAGGCCTTGACCTTGAAGGAATTGATTTAGATTTTAATATAGAGGATAATGCACAACTTGTAAACCAAATTCATGAGGATATTATATCTATGAGTCCTTACTCCTCTGCCCCTGAGTCCCCTCTGTTATTTCCCGACTCCTCACCTTCAAAAAAAAAATTGCCTGCACCATTACAAACCTCTTCAGGCTTAGTTGTTTTGCCTAAATGTCTTTCATATCCAAGTAGTGCAACTGCCACCATTGTTAGTCCACCAAATTCCTCCAAAGACACGGAAGCTGCACATACCCATCAGCCAGAGGCAATTGTAAAACAATCCTCACCGGCCACTGGGAACCGCAGATCAAAAATATGGGAACATTTTGTTACTGTTGGTGACGGGCGCATGGTGAAATGCAAATTATGTGGCAGGGAAGTGAGCCGTGGGAGAGACATAGCCCATTTAACCAATGCCGGGATGAATTACCATTTCCGTGCACACCATACACCGGTGCTGCTGAGAGAAGAAAGTGGAGTTGCAGCTCCACCTAGTAAAAAGAGAGGAAGCAGCAACACTACTGCTGCCATTAACCCCAAAAGGCTCAACAAGGGGCAGGAAGATGAAGGGACTTCTTGTGTAGTTGACACATGTCGCCCCATTCCTTTACAGCAGCCCACGCTGCAACAATTTCCCAGTTTCCAATCAAGGGGTATGTCTCGTCAACAGTCCCTTAAAATCACCCGTCTGATAGGGGAACTTATAGCAGTTGGGGGAGCACCCTTTAATATAGTTGAAGGACATACATTTAAAAACCTCATGAAGGTGGTTGCACCTCACTATGTTCTCCCCTGCCGTACTACCTTTAGTAGGAAAATTGTACCCTCTTTATATAATTCCTGTGTTGGATTACTGAAAGAGGAGCTGGGCAGAGCAGCTGGCCAGTCTGTCCATTTTACTACAGACTTGTGGAGCGCTCCCAGTGGGCAACATGCCTTTTTGTCATTGACGGCTCACTGGTGGCAGCCCAAGGAGTCACAACCAAACAAACCAAAAGCAGGAATGAGAAGCACAGGTGCTAAGGCAGCAGAACCTCCTGAGCATGGGCAACGCACATTCTTGTTGCATGCTGAAGTCATGGACGACCAGCACACTGCTGTAAATATTTTACGTGCACTTCAGAAAATGGTGGCGCAGTGGCTTGGGGAGGAGTCAGGCACACGGGCAAAGATGGGCTTTATAGTCACTGATGCTGCAGCAAACATGCTCAAGGCAGTGCGAGATGGCAGATTTGTTGGCATTCGTTGCTCTGCACACGCCCTGCATCTCGTTGTGAAGTCTGCTTTGGACGATGAAAGTGAAACATCAAAATTGTCTGCTATCTTAGACAGTTGTAGAAAAATAGCAGCCCATTTTCATCGTAGTGTGAAAGACAGTCACATACTCAGACTTGAGCAGAGTAAGGCTTGCGTTCCACAGCACCGCTTGAAGGTAGATGTAGCCACCCGTTGGAACTCCACTTTGGAGATGCTCGAACGTATCATGGAACAGCAAAAGCCAATACACGCCATGTCAAATGAACATGTTATTGGTGTAGCAAGGCCAATAAGCAGGTAGGAGTGGAAAATAATTAGTCAGGTGGTGGCTGTGCTTAGCCACTTCCGAGATGTAACAGAAAAATTGAGCCTAGAGAATGCAAGTCTGGCTCAAGTAATCCCTCTCTACATCTATCTTATCACTAAGATGGATGGCTTTCTAAACAAAAGCGAGCCCTTGCCTGGCGGCATAGTTCAAGATGTAGCTGCAATTATAAAGAGACTGAGGGGACAATTGAATAGAAGGATGAACGAGCTCATAGAGGCATGCCCTGAGCTAATGCTTGCCTCTATGTGCGATCCACGCATTAAAGGAAAAATGGCAATAATTCAGAGTTCCCTTACCACCTATAGGGATCTATTAATTCAGAGGGTTTTTGACAGTCACCGAAAATTGTTTAGGCCGGCAGAGGGTGAAGAGGAAGAAGATCAGGAGGAGCCTGATAGTGACATTGTGCCACCATCACCTACTGTTATTAGTACAACCACTGCTGAGCATTCCACTAGAAGACCTGACGTTTGGAGTTTGGCATTACATACTTTAGTTGGACCCACAAAAATGCCCACCATGAAAAGAAGCATTGTGTCAGATCATGTTAAATTATACTTGTCTGAACCCCATTTGGCCTCCACTACAGATCCATTAGAGTATTGGGATGAGAAAAGGGGTATTTGGCCTGCTCTTTCTGTGGTGGCACAAGAGCTACTTTCTTGCCCCCCGACCTCTGTGCAAAGTGAGCGTGTATTTTCTATCACAGGAAATATTCTGTGCCCACAGAGGTCCCAGCTGGCCCCACAGCTGATGGAGCAGATGGCATTTCTGAAAGTCAATCTTCCAAAGCTGGGCTACCCAGAACTAAGCTTTACAACAGAATAATTCTAATTATACTACTTCTTAAGTTCTTATGTTTATCAAATCGATAAAGATATTGTTAATAATTTACCTGTTCCAAGTATAGATGGCGATGCCAAAAAATAAATACAACAAAACCAAATATAGTGCATGTCATGATATACTGTATGTACCAAAAGTAATGTTACATGAATACAATATACGATAAAGTATCAATCACAATGTAGATACAGCAAGCATGAGAAGCTGTGATCAGCCACAGTCTATATAATTCAAAGATTTATTTTTTGTTGGGTGGGCAACATTGATTACCTCAACATTTTATTTACTATTTTTTTTTATAATTTCCTGACCCCAGGCCCCCCCCCAAATAATTCAGAGGTTGTAAACATGAAAAAAGAGTTTATACTGTAAGGGTGATCCTAGCTTGTTAGGCTCTCAATCTCTAACTTTGAGATTTTAGCTTTTGAAATACAAATATTTAATAATGTGGTTGCAAGCCCACTTTAAATAAAATACAAAAATAAAATACGTGCAAGACAAAGGCAAATACCTGCATACTATATCATAATGAGCTAGTATGCATAGCATACTAGCTCATTATGTAATACCACTGATCGGCGAAAACCTCGCTGCGGTGGCCGACACAACGGCTGGCGACATGTAATCCCGCTGTTAAACGTGCAGGTTTAGCGTCTCTGGGCAATCACAGCGCAAAACCCGGAAGTAACTCCGGGCCTACATGCTGCTGCCCGATGATGTGTCGGCCACTGCAGCGGGGGCTTTGATCGCAGGTGAGTATTACATAATCAGCTTCTATGCTATGCACGCAGGTCTGCCAGTCCTGGCATGACCACCTTAAGAAAATGCACGATCGTTCTAAATTATCCCCTAAACCATGAATGGAGGTATTTCAAGCACCTACATACAGGTAAGCATTAATATAGTCTTCCAGGTAGCTAAAAGTACTATATATTTATTCATTTCTGTTGATATATCTATTTTGAATCCTGACATGCACTATGTTTGTTTTTGTTGATTTTATTATTTCCCATCACATCTTACAACTTGCAAACGTTTGAATTGAAGTAGATCTATGCATAAGGGTAATAATAATAATAATAATAATAATAATAATAATAATAATAATTAATAAATAATAATAGTTTTTGTTTACATTCACAAATCCAATATCTACTACCACCGTTTGCAAGAATGTTATCAACCCAAGCTGGGGTTAGTTTGTTTATTTTTCATTCGTTTTTGGAGTAATGTTTTGACTCCTTGGCTCTGAAATTAAGCCACAAAAAAAAAAAGCTACCATTCCATAAAGAAACCTACTCCACAATTCCACGGCTCGCAATACTCCCACAAACACTGGGGCTCTCCTCCTACTGTGCTCTTGCTGCAGTGCAGACTGCTGCCACCTGCCCTCAAAGAAGAAATATTACAGTTCACGTTTGGAAGACATCTCACCACACTATGGATTTAATCCTGGTTAAGTATGTTGCCTGTGGCACCCTTAAACACGTGAGTGGCTTATCAATTTTCCCCTACTCACCTTCCATCATTCCATTAATTATTTCTTCTAATTTATATCCCTCTCTCTTTTTTTGCAGTTGCAATTTACTGACGTCATGTCTCACATGCATGCCTAACATTGGACCTGGATGTGGATGAGGAGGAAGCAAATAGAAAAACACATGAGGTTTTTTCAGCACTTCATAGTAAATATTAAGACTAAGAGTAAACCCCACTTAGGATGTTATAATGATATACTTGTATGACTTTTTTTTTTAAATAAATCACATTTATTTGTCATTGTGTGTGAGTGAGTATGGGGTTAGTCTGTGTGTTTAAGGGTCAATGTGAGTATGTCTGTGTTTTTCTGTGATTAAGTGTCTGGGTCAGTCTGGCTTTGTTTACAAGGCACTTCATTTATTGGCCAGTGTGTCTGTCAGTTAAAGTGTGTGTCGTCTTTATGGGTCAGTGTGTGTCACTGTGTATATGTATATTTTAAGTGGGTGTGAGTAAGTATATTGGTGTGTGTCATGGAATGCATAATGTGCAAAAATGTTATTTTGATGTATATATGGAATACAGTTGTGTTACTTATTTTAGGTTTTTTGACATCGAAATAATTTCTTCTATGCCATTGTCAGTGTATCACCTCCACACTTCCCAGAGCTACAAATCTAAACTCATGCTTTATCTTGGCCCTGGTATTTTGATTCCATTCTGACCACCAGGGATCTGAATGCTGCTCAGCTCCATGCAAGGTAAGAACAGGGAGACTGGGAACTGTATTATCTTTTGGAATAGTGATTAAAATTCCATTGCAGCGAAAGCAGATATTTTCTCATTAGTTTACCGATCGGCAGGGATGGACTGGCCATTGGGACTACAGGGAGTTTCCCGGTGGACCGATGGCTCAGTGGGCCGGCTTCAGTGACAGCAGACCGCCGCCCCCCTCAGCTCCTCTGTCTCTCCCTACCCACAGCGCTCACCTGGGGGGGAACAAAGAAGCAGAGGGAGGACCAGAGGAGCAAGGGGGGACGACAGAGGAGCATGGGGGAGGGGACGGACAGCTGATTTAACAGCTATGGCCTGGGAGTTTCTCACTTCTGCCTAATCTTGTCCCATAAGGGGGGGGGCACCAAACTGATTCTTTGCCCCGGGTGAAATAATGTCTAGCTTCCCCAGTGGTACTGCCTAATAAAGTAGAACGGCTAGGGGCTAGTGAAGGGGGAGAGGGGGCTTGGGTGGCCGGGGGGGGGGGGGTTGCGGGAGTTGTCCTGTCAAAGTGGGCCAGTCTGGATGAAGTCCAGGGCCAAATTTTTGTCCCAGTCCATCCCTGCCGATCGGGTACATTCTCTGCCTAACTCAGCTCTGCTGCATACCATTTGAAGATACAAAATTGCAAAATGCCTCCACGTGTCTTTACAAGATGTGATAGTGGGATACATGTTTTTCCCTAATGTCTACTTATATTGTCCTCCGCTACCTCCCTAGCCCCTCGGTCTATAATTTTTCACCCTGGCTATCTTATTCCAGTATCCACACTCCCACTGCTGTTAGTATCCCCCCCCCCCTGCTTCCTGTGTTGTTTTACTGTCCAGTGTCCACTAACAGTGGGGAAACATTAAAATATAAATGAATAGTTTAAGGTAGACTGTGTGGGCCAGATTCACATAGAAGAGCGGCGGCGTAACGTATCATAGATACGTTACACCGCCGCAATTTTTCATCGCAAGTACTTGCACTTGCGATGCAAACCTACGCCGGCGGCCTCCGGCGCAAGGCGGGACAATTTAAATGGGCGTGTGCCATTTAAATTAGGCGCGCTCCCGCGCCGGACCTACCGCGCATGCTCCGTTTCCGAACTCCCGTCGTGCATTGCGCGCCGTGACGTAATTTTTTCGAACGGCGACGCGCGTAGCGTAATTCCGTATTACTGGACGGCTTACGCAAACGACGTTATTTTTAAAATTTCAACTCGGGAACGACGGCCATACTTTTAGACAGCAATACGCTTGCTGACTAAAGTTAGGGCACCAAAAAAAAAAGACTAACTTTGCGACGTGAAACTGTGGGAATGGAGTTGGGTGTATAGGATTTTACTGTGTTTTTTATTTTTGTTTTTTTATTTTTTGTGGTTGAACTGGATGGACTTGTGTCTTTTTTCAACCTGACTAACTATGTAACTATGTAACTATGTAACGCGAAAAACCGCCGTCGATCGCCGTAACTCCTAATTTGCATACCCGGCGCTGGTTTACGACGCAAACTCCCCCCCAGCGGCGGCCGCGGTATTGCATCTTAAGATCCGACAGTGTAAAACAATTACAGCTGTCGGATCTTATGGCTATCTATAGCATAGATAGAACAACAGATACAACGGCGAATCAGCAGATACGCCGTCGTATCTACTCTGTGAATCTGGCCCTTAGAGTTTGAAGTTCGGAATAAAATACTATTGTGTGTGGGAAATGAATACATAATAATTTAGCAGATAATGTGATGATGTATATAAATAAATAATAATAATAATAATAATATTAGACCAAAAATAGTTTTATATTCACAAAAAAAAAAATATTTTCATAGAAATTACAAACACACATGCTGGGTAGGTGTAACTTGGCAGCATAAGAAAACGTTTCTACCAAAATCAAGGAACAGTAAAAAGATCGATTCTGCATAATAATTTGCGATGAGATGGGCAGAGGAAGGTCTAGCCTTCATTTTTCAAAACGTCTTTGTTGGTTATATGTTCATCGTAGCTCCCAGGCATTGGAGCAATGTGTCTGGAAATATCTTCAAGTAAACAAAATATACTCTGTCCAATGCCTAATTGTGTTGTTGGCTTGCCCGGGCCAAAATTATTTCAAAACTCTCAGTTTGCTGCCTGCTCAACTGATGGGTAAGCCGGGTAAGCCTTTTGACCTTTCGTTGTAGTTTTCGGTTGTCACACCTTAATTCTATAAGCTCCCTCAGAATGATCTCCTGCACAGTTGGGAAAGGCGGTACAGCAGTAGGTGGCATCAGGGCATGGGGTGGCTGAATGAATGAACCTTGTCCTCTGTGCTCCTCCTCTGGGCCGGGGGAGAAATCAGGAGTCTGGGGAATGATAGGGGTAATCTCTGGCTGAATCTCCAGCCTCTCCAAAAGAAGAACAGGAGAGTGCGGGCTGCACTGTACTCTCCTCTCAGGGTGGTATTGCTGATCTGAAATAGATAAGATAGGCAAAGTTTGATGAATGATGAAAGCGTTCATAGTAATGAATTTATTCAGATTAGACTTTTATGTAGTAGTAATATTGAATAATGGAGCAAATGAAAGATTGAGTTGGGGAGGGGGGATAAGTTGTATTAATGATTGAGAGAAAACAAAAAATCAATTTAAACTTATTTAGGTAAATCTACACATTGCATTTATATCCTAAAGTTAAAAAAATTTAAAAGGTTATTTAATAAAATAACCTTTATAGAAGTAAATAAATACAATATAAAAATTGCAGAAACAGAAAATGCCTTAAACAGAAAATCTTTTTTCTTTATTAGATAACATATTTATCAGCATATGACACGCACATTTAACTCCTGAAAAGCTTTCTGTTAAAGACGGAAGAAAGAGTGAAGATAATGTTGAAGATAAAGTTCTTAAAGGGTCCCAGTAGGTTGCAGGTAAAAAGGGCATATGTCTTCTAAATTTATTATCGTAGTATTTTTGATATCCTACTGCAAAAACCTTTGTAGCGCTTTTATACCCACTAAAAGATAAAAAAATACCTGTAAAGCAAAGGCATAATGAGCTAGTATGCACAGCATACTAGCTCATTATGAGCTAATAACCTTGTAAGTAATTTAGTGTGCCGTGCTAGGTTTGCAGGGCGAATATCTTCTAAACCATACAGGTTATAGAGATATTATGTATAGATATTATAGGCTTAACGGTAGTTTAAAAAAAAAGCGCAAAAGAGCTGTTGAACACCTTTCAATAAGGGCTACTAAATTCAAAATCATTAAAAGAACCAAAGGCAGAAAAAAAATTTCAACACGGTGGAGTTCAGCAAAAAATCTTTGTGATAGGAATGAATCTCTGACATCACAGCCACTCTCATTTATTTCCACAGTTTGCGCAGTCCTCCTTGATATATCAATCCCCCTTCAAATCACAGTGTCCCTTTCACTTTCACGTTCTAAAGGTATGAGGTGTCATTTTTGTACGAATTTTTAAATTGAACTTTTAGGTGTATTACATGAAAATGCCTATGTGTAAATAGGGTACATGATGATAATGGAGTTAGTGCTGTGTCCTGTTTCTTCCCAGATCATGCACTTACCCTGAGGAGGAGCAATGGTCCTGCCAGAAGCCGATGCTGGAGGGTCTTGAATGCAGCTTTCTGTTAAAGACGGAAGAAAGAGTGAAGAGTCAAGGTAATGTTCATGAAAAAGTCAACAGCTGTATTTACAATTTTTGCCTGAGATATGTCGTATAACTACAATATTTTCTACTATGAAATCAAATATTCAACCAAAAATGGACTGAGGAAATGTAAAATATAATCAGAAGTTGCTGATGTGTTAAAACAGATGTTACATTTCTGGCAATTTTTAAGATTAACAAAATATATGTAAAATATGCTATCAAGTATCTACATATCATTTACTACAACCCCCATATACATAGTACCAGGGCTAAATTAGCTACTAGCCAGGCCTCAAGGGTTACTAGCCAACAGTTAGTTGCCACACCCAACCCTTAGCTTGCCCCACCCCTAATTCAACCCCTAAACACGCCCTCATAAATTATCTCATTAAATGACACAAAATTGTTTTATGCAGAATAAAATATTAAAAAAAAATATTAACACCAACTTTATCCAAAACCACCAATGAAGCCTGCCTGTGCCCACCTATGTAGCCTGTGCCCACCAATGCACCCTGTGCCCACCATGCAGCCTACATGTGCTGCAGGTAAAGAGCGATAAACGCTTTCATTTCAATTGATGTTTTCCCGCTACTAAACAGCCCTGCCCCATGGCCAGGAAACTTTAATTTACAGATCGCCCGTCCTGGGATTGGACAGGATAAAAGTCCCGGAGGAGGGGATGTATGTGGCAGCAAGCGGCGGGGAACACGGCAATGTCAAATCAAAGCTGTTATCGATGTGTTCTCCTCTCTCTTCCCCCCCTGTGATCGATGAGAGAAGGACTCCCTTTCAAACTATGCTGTTGGCGGAGCTCTCACCCCTTTCTCGGCATCCCTCAAAATCTAGTCACAAAATGAAAGCAGGCAAGTTTGAATTTGGAAGGGTGCATACATACTACTACTATACCCACCTTTTGATTTAAAAATCACATTTCTTACATCAGCTTCCTCAGAAGCTGATGTAACCTTCAGAACCTTCAGAACCTGATCAGAACCTTCACATGACAGTTTCCCCTTCACAATTATGTTCTGATCTGAACCCCCTTCACAGTGGTAAATTTCACCCACCTTCACAGCACATGTGAACAGCTGTGTTCTCTGTCCCACCCTGCAACTTGACCCACCTTCACCTAACAGCCCCACGCAGCTCTGCCCCCGTCACAATTCAGCATCCACAGCTCTGACCTTGCTACCTTGCTTGGGCACACAGAACCGTAGACACAATAAATACTATAGTGGGTGGAGCAGAAGTTGCTGAAGTTATCCAGCATAATGTTGTTTGTTAGGGCCGCATAGCAACCAACCAATCACCTGCTGGTTAATTTTAAAAAGTTCTCTTCAGCTGCTCTATTGCTGCCCACTATTTTGCATTGCTATTTTTTCGGCTCACTGTGCATAACGAGCCTTCTGCTCTCGACTGTGATAGTGAAAGCTGAGTAGCCAGGGAGACAGAAACGGCACCTAATTGTCTCAACTGTGACGGTCTGCATGGCACAGTGACTTGGTCCAAGTAGTAAATAGCAGTTCATTAGATATCCTTTGTGTTGGGTACTCACCACCAGAATGTTGTTGATAGGATGTACTTGGAGTTGGAGCTGATCCTTCCAAGGATGATGTTTCTTGATCTGGAAAACATGAATGTAAAAAAATAAAAATAAAAGTCATACATGTGTAGTCATCATAAACAATAAGATAGCTTTACAAATATATTATAACTGCAATATATATAAATTATAATGATATATTTAATTTTCCTCACCACCAGCTCTATGATTTTGACCCCTGCTGCTGAATCCAGGGACATCCTCTGCCAGAAGGACATCTCTTAGCTCCGCCTCCCACTCTCGCAACTTGATAGGCTTTCCTCGGTTTTGTCCTAGTCGAAGCCTCTGCATCTTCTTTGTAACCGTTGCCCGACAATCATAGAACCTGCAAATGTACATAAACATTACAATTACATTAATAAAAAAACAAATACTTAGATTAATGTTTTTTGAAAACCACATTTCTTTTCACATTGTGATGGTTATATGTATACTGTTCAGCATGTGGCTGTGACAAATAAATTTTTTGGTTACGTTGAACTGTTACTTTTTTGTTATTGACTACAAAACTGTGTATTTTTTACACAAGAGTGAAAGAATATTTTAATATTAATTACCTGTGTCTGACGCCATTGGTGGGCCTGTGAAACTTGGAGACCGCATTCACGGAGTCCCGGACTCGTTCCCAGGCTGCTGACTTCTCAGATGCTGGCACGGATTGGCAGAAGAGTGTCACTTTTTCTTTTGATACTGCAGCAACCAATGCAGCATTCTCCTCTTTGGTATATATGGGTCCCCTTGATTTCTGTCTCTTGGTTCGCTTGTTCTGCTGCACATCTGAGTCCGCACTATCTGACATAGGAGGGGCCACATGTCTCCTTTCTTTGCCATGCTCCCGCTCCACTACACCTCCACATTCCCTTCCATGCCTCGGCTTCACTCCACACCAATCCTCCCCTCCCCGCCTCCTCTCCCCTCCATGCCTTTCCTCCACTACCCTCCTCTCCTCCCTTTCACGCCTCTTCTCTCCTCCACGCCTTTCCTCCACTACCCTCCTCTCCTCCCTTTCACGCCTCCTCTCTCCTCCACGCCTTTCCTCCACTACGCTCCTCTCCTCCACTCCACTACTCTCCTCCACGCCACTCCTCTCTTCCCCTCCATGCCTCCTCTTCTCTCCATGCCTCCTCTTCTCTCCATGCCTCCTCTTCCCTCCATGCCTACTCTCCCCTCCATGCCTCTCCTCGACTCTACTCCTCTCCTCTCCTCCACACCTGTCCTCCACTCCACTCCTCTCTTCCCCTCCACGCCTCCTCTTCCCTCCATGCCTCTTCTCCCCTCCATGCCTCTCCTCCACCACACTCATCTCATCTGCTCCACACCTCTCCTCCACTTCACTCTCAGTCACACCAACAAGTCTCACATCAACACACTGACTAACACCAACATTCTCACTCTCAGTCTCAACACTCACATGTCCATTCTCACTCCTATACATGATTTTAATTGCCCAAAAGATAGCAAACCAGTGAAACCACCACACAAAAACAAGTCGAAATTCGACAAGCCCACCTCTGCCCTGCTCTCTGTTCCTCCCTCGCCAAACCACGCACTCATACACCGTCTCAAAATGGAGTCCAGGGGCGGAGGCTATAAGCCGCGCATCGAAAACGAAAGTAAAGTATGACATTTTCGAATGGTTAAGATTTGCTGCGATGTACTTACGAAAGTACGAATGATTTACAACACACATTAGCAGCGTTAGCGGAGCAATTCTGACACATTGCGTAAAATAACGAATTAAGGCCCGATTACAAATTTACTAAAACAATCTTACGAAAGTAATAATCAGTCAGTATCAGTAAGACCGTCAAGTAGTCTATCGCAGCCAAGTTAGATTTACAAAATTACAATGAGTAGTGTGTTGAATCAACGTAAAATGTATTTTAACTGAATTACGAATGCACTAAGATCTACTAAAGCACGTTTTTACAATCGAATGAAACAAGACACGAAAATACGAATGATGATAAAACAACGAAGATCTATTTCCTACGAAAATACGAATGCGGCACGATGGTAAATATAATGTAAATACGAATCTAAAAAAACGAAAAATATACCAACGTAAAAACGAATAAACAAATAAATTCATTCAAAAAATACGAACGAAGCAGAATACAAAACATAACGAAAATACGAATCTCGATTCAACGAAAAATAAACTAACAAAAAAAAACGGAAACGGAAAAAAGAGTGTTACGAAAATACTAAAGAGTACGAATACGATAACTAACGTCTTACGAAATTACGACTCGTTACGAATCACGATAAACGAACAGAAACGAAACAGAAATAAACGAAAATTTTTGCTGTGCACATGTCTACTGACAGGGGCTATAACCCTCCCTCCAAAATGAAAGAAAAAAAGTATTGATTATAGTTCTACTTTAAGCACAAATTTCTGATAATTGTATTGACAGGACTAATGCCGCGTACACACGGTCGTTTTCTGCGATGTAAAAAAACGACGTTTTTAAAAACGTCAATTTAATTGACCGTGTGTGGGAGAAAACGACGTTTTATGTCTTCTGAAAAACGACCAAAAAAAATTGAAGCATGCTTCAATTTTATGTGTCGTTTTTCAAAACGTCGTTTTTGACTTCACAGAAATTGACCGTGTGTAGCAAAAAACGACGTTTCAAACGACGTTTTTACACCCGCGCATGCCCAGAAGCTAGTTATGAAGCGAGCTTCAATGGAAAAACGTGGTGAACGTAACCTCGCTTTGCTAGAGCACTGTGAAAAAACGATGGTGTGTAGGCAACATCGTTTTTGAAAATTGAAGTTTCAAAAACGTCGTTTTTTACTTCACAGAAAACGTTGTTTTTTAACATCGCAGAAAACGACCGTGTGTACGCGGCATAAGAAAATATAACCATGCCAATAGGCCAGGATACAGCGTTGCTAATATGTATGAATGTGTGTTAGGGCCCCCCACAAAAATATTTATTTGCAAATAAGTATCATCTGCTCATTTTTTGGGATGTCTGCACCCTTGATAGGGTGAAGACACCTCACAAATGTTGTCACTTTCTAATTCAAATTCATTCACTTCCTGTCACACAGCCAAACAGGAAGTGAGGGTAAAACCTTACTAATGTCTTTTCTTGGGGACACAGATCAATTTAAATAGTTTCCAATTATGTAAATTGCACTCTAGCATTTTGCTGTATACACCCCAAATTATTAGGGATCTTGGACTTTGGGGTCCATTTACTAAAGGCAAATCCACTCTGCACTACAAGTGGACAAGCAAGAAAACAAAACAAAAAAACTTTGCTTCTACAGGACTGGATGTTAAAACCATCAGTGCTTCCCTTCTGATTTTCAGCGACTACGCTTGTACTGCAGAGTGGCTTTGCCTTTACTAAACCCCAAACTAACTAATCATTTGGGGTGTACACAGCAGTGCTGGAGTGCAATTTGCTTAATGGGGACACTAGTTAGATTGACCTGTGTCCCCAAGAAAATACATTGGTAGGGTTTTAACCTCACTTCCTGTTCAGCTGTGTGACAGGAAGTGAAGCCAATTTTAATAAAAGGGACACAAAGCTCAACCCAAAAAAAACACTCACTTGGCTTCCCTCAAACACCCACAATTAGAATAGGATTGCCTTGCACTAGATTTAAGCACAGTGCTGTAAATCAGCACTTCAAGCCTGTCCGCCAACACCCCCCCCCCCCCAACAGGCCATGTTTGCAGGTTTTCCTTCATCTTGCACATGTGCTTTAAAAGACAGTCTGGACAGCCATCCTTGATAAGATAAATCCACAAAACATGTCCTGTCGGGGGTACTTGAGGACCACTGCAGTAAAAAGGAACAAATACTTACCGCTCTGTCTTTTTCATTTCCTGGTGATTAAACATGGAAGCAAACATTTCATGCATACACACCAGGAAAGAAGCTTACAGACAAAAATCACACCTGATTGTTTAGGCCAAAACTATTTCAGCTGCAGCTGTCAAAATCTGTAGCAAAAAAAAGTAACAAAAAACAAACAAACTTCAAAATTTGAAAGTAATTTTATTGGTCAACAAAACAAGAAAAGCAAAAAAAAAATATAAACATTAAAACACAAACAAACAAATATAAAAACTAAAAATATACATTTGAGACAGTAAACAGCATATGGTTTATGCTTTGGAAATAACAGGATAGACCCACAGACGGGATTGAAACATTCGTCAAAACATCTTGAGAAAAATTTAGCAAAATAATGCACCATAGACAAATAAATCAAAGTGAACATCATTAACCACTTAAGCTCCGGACCAATACGCTGTCTAAAGACCAGAGGTGTTTTTACAATTTGGCAATGCGCTGCTTTAACTGGTAATTGCGCGGTCATGCAATGTTGTACCGAAACGAAACTTGCGTCCTTTTCTTCCCACAAATAGAGCTTTATTTTGATGGTATTTGATCGCCTCTGCGATTTTTATTTTTTGCGATATAAACGCAAAAAGACCGTAAATTTTGAAAAAAAATGATTTTTCTTATAACAAAAAGTAAAAAAAATCGAATAAACTAAATTTTAGTCAAACATTTAGGCCAAAATGTATTCAGCCACATGTCTTTAGTAAAAAAAATCGCAATAAGCGTATATTTATTGGTTTTCGCAAAAGTTATAGCGTCTACAAACTAGGGTACATTTTCTGGAATTTACACAGCTTTTATTTTATGACTGCCTATCTCATTTCTTGAGGTGCTAAAATGGCAAGGCAGTACAAAACCCCCCCAAATGACCCCATTTTGGAAAGTAGACACCCCAAGGAAACTGCTGAGAGGCATGTTGAGTCCATTGAATATTTAATTTTTTTGTCCCAAGTGATTGAATAATGACGAAAAAAAAAAAAAAAAAAATGTTTACAAAAAGTTGTCACTAAATGATATATTTCTCACACATGCCATGGTTATATGTGGAATTGCACCCCAAAATACATTCTGCTACTTCTCCTGAGTACGGGGATACCACATGTGTGGGACTTTTTGGGAGCCTAGCCGCATACGGGGCCCCAAAACCCAAGCACCGCCTTCAGCATTTCTAAGGGCACAAATTTTTGATTTCACTCCTCACTACCTATCAAGGTTTCGAAGGCCATAAAATGCCAAAATAGCAAAAAAAAAAAACCAAATGACCCCATTTTGGAAAGTAGACACCCTAAGCTATTTGCTGAGAGGCATGTCGAGTCCATGGAATATTTTATATTTTGACACAAGTTGCGGGAATATGACAAACTGATTTTTTTTTGCACAAAGTTGTCACTAAATGATATATTGCTCACACATGCCATAGTTATATGTGGAATTGCACCCCAAAAGACATTCTGCTGCTTCTCCCGAGTACGGGGATACCACATATGTGGGACTTTTTGTGAGCCTAGCCACGTACGGGGCCCCGAAAACAAAGCACCGCCTTCAAGATTTCTAAGGGCATAAATTTTTGATTTCACTCCTCACTACCTATCACAGTTTCGAAGGCAATAAAATGCCAAAACAGCACAAAACCCCCCCAAATGACCCCATTTTGGAAAGTAGACACCCCAAGCTATTTGCTGAGAGGCATGTTGAGTCCATGGAATATTTAATTTTTTTGCCCCAAGTCACTGAATAATGACCAAAAAAAAAAAAATACAAAACGTTGTCACTAAATGATATATTTCTCACACATGCCACGGTTATATGTGGAATTGCACCCCAAAATACATTCTGCTGCTTCTCCTGAGTACGGGGATACCACATGTGTGGGACTTTTTGGGAGCCTAGCCGCGTACGGGACCCCGAAAACCAATCACCGCCTTCAGGATTTCTAAGGGCATAAATTTTTGATTTCACTCCTCACTACCTATCACAGTTTCGAAGGCAATAAAATGCCAAAACAGCACAAAACCCCCCCAAATGACCCCATTTTGGAAAGTAGACACCCCAAGCTATTTGCTGAGAGGCATGTTGAGTCCATGGAATATTTAATTTTTTTGCCCCAAGTCACTGAATAATGACCAAAAAAAAAAAAATACAAAACGTTGTCACTAAATGATATATTTCTCACACATGCCACGGTTATATGTGGAATTGCACCCCAAAATACATTCTGCTGCTTCTCCTGAGTACGGGGATACCACATGTGTGGGACTTTTTGGGAGCCTAGCCGCGTACGGGGCCCCGAAAACCAAGCACTGCCTTCAAGATTTGTGTGAGTGAAATCAAAAATTTATGTCCTTAGAAATCTTGAAGGCGGTGCTTGGTTTTCGGGGTCTCATACGCGGCTAGGCTCCCAAAAAGTCCCACACATGTGGTATCCCCGTACTCAGGAGAAGTAGCAGAATGTATTTTGGGGTGCAATTCCACATATAACCATGGCATGTGTGAGAAATATATCATTTAGTGACAATGTTTTGTACATTTTTTTATTTTAATTTTTTTTGGTCATGATTCAATCACTTGGGGCAAAAAAATTAAATATTCCATGGACTCAACATGCCTCTCAGCAAATAGCTTGGGGTGTCTACTTTCCAAAATGGGGTCATTTGGGGTTTTTTTGTGCTATTTTGGCATTTTATGGCCTTCGAAACTGTGATAGGTAGTGAGGAGTGAAATCAAAAATTTGCGCCCTTAGAAATGCTGAAGGCGGTGCTTGGTTTTCGGGGTCCCGTACGCGGCTAGGCTCCCAAAAAGTCCCAAACATGTGGTATCCCCGTACTCAGGAGAAGCAGCAGAATGTATTTTAGGGTGCAACTCCACATATAACCATGGCATGTGTGAGCAATATATCATTTAGTGACACATTTTTCTTTTTTTTTTTTTTTTCTCATTATTCAATCACTTTGGACAAAAAAAAAAAAAATCAATGGACTCAACATGCCTCTCAGCAGTTTCCTTGGGGTGTCTTCTTTCCAAAATGGGGTCATTTGGGTTTTTTTTGTGCTATTTTGGCATTTTATGGCCTTCGAAACTGTGATAGGTAGTGAGGAGTGAAATCAAAAATTTACACCCTTAGAAAGCCTGAAGGCGGTGATTGGTTTTTGGGGTCCCGTACGCGGCTAGGCTCCCAAAAAGTCTCACACATGTGGTATCCCCGTACTCAGGAGAAGCAGCAGAATGCATTTTGGGGTGTAATTCCACATATGCCCATGGCATGTTTGAGCAATATATCATTTAGTGACAACTTTGCGCAAAAAAAAATATATATATATATATATATTTATATTTCCCGCAACTTGGGTCAAAATCTAAAATATTCCATGGACTTAAGATGCCTCTCAGCAAATAGCTTGGGGTGTCTACTTTCCAAAATGGGGTCATTTGGGGGGGTTTTCAATTGTCCTGGCATTTTATGCACAACAATTAGAAGCTTATGTCACACATCACCCACTCTTCTAACCACTTGAAGAAAAAGCCCTTTCTGACACTGTTTGTTTACATAAAAACATATTATTTTTTTGCAAGAAAGTAAAGTTGAACCCCCAAACATTATATATTTTTTTAAAGCAAAGGCCCTACAGATTAAAATGGTAGGTGTTGCAAAAAAAATTTCCACACAGTATTTGCGCAGCGTTTTTTCAAACGCATTTTTTGGGGAAAAAATACACTTTTTTTTATTTTAAAGCACTAAAACACACTATATTGCCCAAATTATTGATGAAATAAAAATTATGATCTTAGGCCGAGTACATGGATACCAAACACGACATACTTTAAAATTGCGCACAAACGCGCAGTGGCGACAAACTACATACATTTTTAAAAGCCTTTAAAAGCCTTTACAGGTTACCACATTAGATTTACAGAGTAGGTCTACTGCTAAAATGACTGCCCTCAATCTGCCCTTCGCGGTGATACCTCACATGCATGGTGCAATTGCTGTTTACATATGACTCCAGACCGACGCTTGCGTTCGTCTTTGCGCAAGAGCAGGGGGGGACAGGGATGCTTTTTTTTATTTTTTTATTTTTTTATATATTTATTTCGCTTTTTTTATTTTATTTGTTAACTGTTCCTTCCATTTATTTATTTTTTTACCATTTTTATTGTTATCTCAGGGAATGTAAATATCCCTTATGATAGCAATAGTTAGTGACAGGTACTCTTTTTTTTTTTTAAATGGGGTCTATTAGACCCTAGATCTTTCCTCTGCCCTCAAAGCATCTGACCACACCAAGATCGATGTGATAAAATGCTTTCCCATATTCTCAATGGCGCCGTTTATATCTGGGGGGGGGGACATTCCCTCCCACTGAATGTAAAAGCAGTCTAGAGGCTAATTAGCCGCTAGGACTGCTTTTACATGAAAGCCGACCGCTGGCTGAAAAGAATGATACCAAGATGATGCCTAAACCCGCAGGCATCATTCTGGTATAACCATTCAAAGTCCTGCAACATACCAGTACGTTGATGGTTCTTGTTGGACATGTATTGTAATCTTTTTTTTTTTCATGCAGTCTGTTGGCTGAACAAAAAAAAGATTGATCGGTGGGTATGCCCACCATTAGAATACCTCCCTTCATCCACCCACTTCTAATGATGGGCATACATGCACCATTTATATATGCCGAAGCATGGGGGCATCCTCCCGCAAAAAAGTTATGCCGCGTACGGTCGGACTTTTCTATGCCGCGTACACACGGTCGGACTTTTCTATGCCGTGTACACATGGTCAGACTTTTCCACAGGAAAGCCTCCGTAGGAATGTCAACCGTATGTACGCGGCATTAGGAGCAAAATCGCTCCTCCGCCCCTAATGCCCCCATGCTCCGGCATATATGCTCTTTTTTGAACTGTAGTGGTGAAATCACCTCCTACAGCATTGGAGTCGCGGCTTTATATATCGTGGGAGCAAACGCTGTTGCTGTCACGCTAAATAAATCCGCACTGCAACTGAATGGCGTACCTGCTAAGCAAATGATGGTTAACATTAAAACAAAGTAACATTCCAGTATAACAGTAAGATCATACCATACCTGCAAAGCAAATACCTATAAAAAAACATAGTAAAAAATAAAACATTTTTTAACGCAACCTGTGCCTAAAATATATATATATGCCAAAGCATGGGGGCATCCTCCCGCAAAAAAGTTATGCCGCGTACGGTCGGACTTTTCTATGCCGCGTACACACGGTCGGACTTTTCTATGCCGTGTACACATGGTCAGACTTTTCCACGGGAAAGCCTCCGTAGGAATGTCAACCGTATGTACGCGGCATTAGGAGCAAAATCGCTCCTCCGCCCCTGCTGCCCGCATGCTTCGGCATATATGCTCTTTTTTTTAACTGTGGTGGTGAAATCACCTCCTACAGCACTGGAGTCGCGGCTTTATATATCGTGGGAGCAAACGCTGTTGCTGTCAAGATAAATAAGTCCGCGCAACAGCTGAATGGCGTACCTGAAAACAGTAAAATAAATTACATACCTGAAAAGCAAGCATGAAAAAACATAACAACAATAAAACTTTGCAGAATAGAATACAGTAAAAAAGAGCAGAACAATAGAGAGAGAATAGAGAGGGAGAGAACAATAAAACGACAACTATTTTTGGTTTTTTTATTTTATATTTTTTTGTGTGTTTTTATTTTTTACTTTTTTTTTTTTAACACTTTTTTTTGTAACTGTGAACTGTAACTTCAACTTTTCGGTTCCAGGTTTGGGTCTCTCAAAATGCGATGGCATCTTGGGAGACCCTGTGTAAGTGAGCCTAGCCTGTGAAATGTTTCACCCTACACTAATAATTAACGTGTGTGTGGAAGCGTTCAAAACATTCACCAATACAAAGACCAGGATTGCCAGGACATTTGGGACAAAAATAACGGGTGTCACGCCTAAATCCGCGCTTGGTACAGACACGACATTTTCTTTGGGGGGCTCGTTGGGTAGGGGTACTCGGGAGGACATAAGAAAAATGCCTCTCATGCAGTCGGCTTACTGCATTTGGTAGGAGATGGTGAGGTACAATACCGCCTGGATACAGGAGTTCTGTGATGATATCCCTCTGGAATTGAAGGAAGGATTCATTCCGTCCTGAAGCTCTGTATACGACATGAGCATTCAGTAGAGCCAATTGAAATAAATGTAGAGACACTTTTTTGTACCAGCGTCTCGTCTTACGGGCAATATGATACGGCGCCATCAACTGGTCGTTGAGGTCCACCCCTCCCATATTAAGGTTATATTCGTGGACACAGAGGGGTTTCTCCACAACACCATGTGGAGGGTCTGCGTGAAGGGTGGTAAGAACGAAAACATTCCTATTGTCCCGCCACTTCACAGCGAGCAAATTTTTACATCTGCAGCAGGCTCTCGCCCCCGGCCTAACACGGGCATCTACAAGCCGCTGGGGGAAGCCCCGGCGATTAGGTCGCACGGTGCCACATGCTCCAATCTGTTGATCAAATAAGTGGCTAAAAAGTGGCACGCTGCTGTAAAAATTGTCCACATACAAATGGTACCCCTTTCCGAATAAGGGTGACACCAAGTCCCAAACAATCTTGCCAGCGCTCCCCATGTAATCTGGGCATCCTTCCGGCTCTACCTGACTATCTTTTCCCTCGTAAACCCTAAAGCTCCATGTGTAGCCTGTGGCCCTGTCACAGAGCTTATAGAGCTTGACCCCGTATCTGACACGCTTGCTGGGAAGGAACTGTTTGAAAGACAAGCGGCCAGCAAATTTAATCAGGGACTCATCAACGCATACAACCTGCTGGGGATTAAACAAGGCTGCAAAACGTTCGTTGAAATGGTTTACGAGGGGCCGAATTTTGTAGAGCCGGTCAAATTCAGGGTCTCCACGTGGACGACAAAGTGCATTGTCACTGAAATGCAGGAACCGCAGGATCGCCTCGTATCGTCTCCTGGCCATGTGAGCAGAGAAAATGTACATATGGTCAATGGGATGTGTGGACCAATACATCCGCAATGACGGAAATTTGTGTATGCCCATGTTGAGGGTAAGGCCCAGAAAGGTCTTAAATTCGGAAACCTCGAGAGGTTTCCATTCTTTGGCAAGGCGAGACTGGGGGTTAGCGGCGATGTAAGTACCAGCATATAAATTAGTCTGGTCCACAATAGATCTATAGAGATCTTCCGTGAAATACAGCGAATAAAAATCAAGTGACATAAAGTTCGCTGTATCCACCTGAATACCGGGTTGGCCAGTGAATGGGGGAAGTACAGGTGCTGTAGAAGTGGTGGGGACCCAATCAGGATAGGCAAATTCTACAGGAAGGGCACTATGGGCACGACGGGCCTGTCTCTGTCTTTTTCTTGGTGGCAGCGGGACACTACTTGTGCTTGCCACATCGCCAGCTTCAACTGCACTTATGGGACTCGCCACGTCACCAAGTGTTACTGCAGTGCTGGATAAACGACCAGGGTGTACTAGGCCGCTGGTGCTTGCCAATTCACCAGAAGGAATAGCGGCGCTAGTACTGGATCTCTGCTCCATACGAGGGTCCTGCGGTTCTTGCTGCTCAACAACATCAGAATGGGATCGGGTACGCCTGGCCTTAGCAGGGACCTCAACTTCGTCGTGCGAGCTATCTGACATGGAGCCGCTGTCGTAAATGGGTTCATATTCTGAGCCAGAATCTGTCAGATGCGTGACCTCCTCCTCTTCACTATCTGACATGCACATGAACTCCAATGCCTGCTTATCATTGTACCTTCGGTTTGCCATTTTGGACTCTAAATTTAGTGGTACAATGGTAAGGATTCACAGGTAAAAAAAGCACCTGACTATAGAAAAGCAAATGTAGAAAACGCTTCAAAAAAAACTGTAAGCGATCGCAGGGATCAGGCCTGTCTCTGCGAACGCTGCAGTTATGTGTCTTGTGTTTTGTAAGTGACAGTGATCGATCGATACTGCACTTGGGTGGGTTGGGCTGGGCAGAGGGGGAAAACGCAGGTGCTAGCGGGTATCTGGGCTGATTCCGCTAACAATGCGTTTTTGGGTACCCTAAACTGCTGGGTACGCTAGTATAGATCTGATCAGATCAGGTATCGATCCGTTCAGATCCTATACCACTAAGGGGGGTGTATGCTTAGCGAGTGGGTGTAAGCGGTACTGGCTCTAACCTAACGCTGCCTGGGGTGAGGCAGACCCTGACTGGCGCTAAAATTAAATTTATATCACCCGCCGGGTGATCAGGGGGTTAAACCTATTGGGTTATATACGGCGGGTGCTCTGATGCTATAAACAGCAAACTAACCAACCAGCGTCAACCGTAACACTTATACGGTGATCACTGGTGAAAGGGTTAACTAGGGGGCAATCAGGGGGTTAAAACCTTTATTCGGTAATATATGGGGGTACCTAACGCTTTCTAAAAACCTGGTGGCGAACCTAAAATAACTAAATAACTAACTGGCTAACCACGTCACCAGTGACACTTATACAGTGATCAGTGGTGAAAGGGTTAACTCTAGGGGCAATCAGGGGTTAAAACCTTTATTTATGGGGGTACCTAACGCTATATAAACCTGGCGGCGAACCTCAAAAAAAACTAACTGCCTAGCGGCAACAGTGACACTAATACAGCGATCAGAAACCGATCGCTTAGTGACACTGGCAATAGGGGTGAAAGGGTTAACTCTAGGGGCAATCAGGGGTTAAAACCTTTATTTATGGGGGTACCTAACGCTATATAAACCTGGCGGCGAACCTCAAAAAAAACTAACTGCCTAGCGGCAACAGTGACACTAATACAGCGATCAGAAACCGATCGCTTAGTGACACTGGCAATAGGGGTGAAAGGGTTAACTCTAGGGGCAATCAGGGGTTAAAACCTTTATTTATGGGGGTACCTAACGCTATATAAACCTGGCGGCGAACCTCAAAAAAAACTAACTGCCTAGCGGCAACAGTGACACTAATACAGCGATCAGAAACCGATCGCTTAGTGACACTGGCAATAGGGGTGAAAGGGTTAACTTTAGGGGCAATCAGGGGTTAAACCTTTTTTGGGGGGGGGGGGTAGGGGGCTACCCTGGACCTAAAGGGGCCTAAACCTAACTGCCCTGACACTTTTTTCTGTCACACTGACACTAAAAGCAGTGATCAGAAAATAAATGATCACTGCAATCAGTGACACTGTGACAGGGGGTGATCTGGGGGTGCTGGGGGGGTGATCGGGGGGGGTTATGTGCCTATGTGTGCTGTGTCAGTGTGCTGTTGGTGCAACTCACAGTACTGACGTCTTCTCTCCTCTGGAATCAAACGAAAAGACCGCCAGAGGGGAGAAAACGTCACTTCCTCCCTGCCTGTGTTTACAGTTACACAGGCAGGGAGGGCTCTGCTGCAATCCGATTCGCCGAGGGAGATCGAGAGGGGACGGCTGGAAACCAATAGCCGCCCCCTCCTCCCGGACCTCCCGTACACCGTTCCCGGCCGCCGCATGTACCGGAGGGGGTCCCGATCGGACCCCCGAACCGAGGTAAGGCGGGGACGTACCTATACGCCCATGTGCCTGTACGTGCCATATTGTGGACGTATATGTACATGCGGTGGTCGGGAACTGGTTAAAAAAACATACATTGCCAAAAAAAAAACTTGCTCAAAAACATATCTGTTTAGCAAAGACATTCTTGCCAGCCGTCCCCCCCCCCCCCCACACACACACACACACACACACACAGCAATTGAAAACACATGGACAAAGTTCAGTCTCTCTCTTCATTGGGTGCATGCTCAGAGACATCCAAGTGATTTTCACCCACAAAAAGCAACATCAAAATTTCTAAGTCCCTGAGCATGCTCAGTTCAGCAGACATGCAGAAACATAAGCAAAGCTGCAATCGCGGCTGAAAGGATGAGATCTGTGTTTTTTTCCCCTGAACTCATGCTTTCCAGCCTGAAGGGGAGGTCTTATTGAATTATTACGTAAAAAATAAAAATAAATAATAATAATTAAAACCCCCTGTCCCTAGTAGCTCGCACTCAGAACTGAACACGCATGTAAGTCCCGCCCACATATATAAACACCGTTCAAACCACACATGTGAGGTATTGATGCGTGCGTTAGAGCAAGAGCAATACTTTTAGCACTAGACCTCCTCTGTAACTCGGAAGAAGACACCGGAGAGAAGCCCTGGCCCCGGAGGAGACAGGCAGAAGAGGGAACAGAGAAGAAAGTGGAAAGAAAGCACTGGGCTCCGCGGAGAAGACAGGCAGAAGAGGGAACAGAGAAGAATGCCCTGGCCCCCGCGGAGGAGCCAGGCAGAAGAGGCAACAACAAGACAGCAGAGAAAAGACCGGGGGGGTTGGCGCACCCCCGGCAAAAAACGAGGAATACCGGGGCCCCAGCGGAACACACCGGAGAAGACCGGGGGATGGCGCCCTCCCCCGGCAGAACACGGCCAAGCCCGCTGCCCCTCCTCCTAATGTAAAAGAGCTTAAAGGTGTGGGGGGGACCCGGCGGAAGGCACCGGAGAAGACCGGGGGTGTGGCGCCCCCCTCCCGGCAGAAAACGACGAAGCCCAGGGCCCCGGCGGAAGAGAGAAGACTGGGCCTACACCCCCCTTGTAAAAGAGCTTAAAGAAGAAAGGGGGGCCCTGAAGAAGACACCCAGAGCTGACTAATAAATTATTTAAAAAACCTGTGTGGTGTGTTTTTTTACTTTACATTTTTCCCCCAGGTGAATGGGTAGGGGTACGATGTACCCCATACTCATTCACATAGGGTGGGGGGCCGGCATCTGGGGGCCCCCTTATTAAAGGGGGCTCCCAGATTCCGATAAGCCCCCGCCCGCATACCCCGACAACCAACGGCTAGGGTTGTCGGGAAGAGGCTCTTGTCCCTATCGACATGGGGACAGGAGTGCTTTGGGGTGGGGATGCCCCCTCCCCCAAAGCACACACTCCCCCATGTTGAGGGCATGCGGTCTGGTATGGCTCAGGAGGGGGGGGCGCTCGCTCGTCCCCACCCCCATTCCTGTCCGGCCAGACTGCGTGCTTGAGATAAGGGCTTGGTCTGGATCTGGGGGGAACCCCACGCTGTTTTTCGGCGTGGGTTTAACCCCTTACGTTCCAGACCAAGCCTAAGAGCCTGGTATGCACCTGGAAGGGAACTCGCGCCGGTTTTTGGTTTGAAATTCGGCGCGGAGTTCCCCCTGATGGTCAGCGTAAGCTGAAAACAGTTCGGGATTGACGTGCGCCGCGTCAACCCGCGCAATTACAGCTTGCAATTTACCAAGATTTTCCCGGCGTACTGACGAGGCGTTCATGAATCTCCGAAATTGCCGTGTACGCATGCCCAGTATGCAAATGAACCTCCCGAGGTTCAGGCGTACTGTGCAGGCGTATGGCGATCGGGTCCCATAAATCACTTTCACTTTCAATTCGGCCCGCAACACTCAAACAAACACATGTCACTACACTTCATAACATCAGATTTTTATCTCCAAAATATTTCCCTAATGCCCCAACTAAACTCTTGGATAATTAGAACATTCAAAATAGGCTAAAAAAAATTATGTTTCATGATATTTTCCACAGTGGTATAGTCTGATGTAGGTTGTGAGATTAATGAGATAGCTGGTCCTCATTGCTATTATGTATATACCGTATATACTCGAGTATAAGCCAATCCTAGTATAAGCCGAGGTACCTAATTTTACCCAAAAAAACTGGGAAAACGTATTGACTCGAGTATAAGCCTAGGGTGAGAATGCAGCAGCTACTGTAAGCGGAAAAGAGGGTCAACAGATCCCATTTGCATGCCTCAATGTGCCCATTGCAACCTCACTGTGCCCAACCTCACTGTGCCCATTGCCACCTCACTGTGCCCAACCTCACTGTGCCCATTGCAATCTCACTGTGCCCAACCTCACTGTGCCCATTGCCACCTTACTGTGCCCATTGCCACCTCCCTGTGCCCATTGCAACCTCACTGTGGCCGAATCAGTGTACCTGAAATTCTTGACAGGCTGCGGGTGTCCATTCATTGTTTAAAAGTCACGGTCTCCTCCTGGTCCCGTTCTGTGATAGGCATTTCCCAGCAGCCTATCACGAAAGTCTTCTCATCCTCAGACTCAGTTTCCCAGCATACACTGTGTTCAGTGGTCCGCCAATCACGGACGTCTTTTCATCCTCGGACAAGAGAACGTCTGTGATAAAAAAAAAATTTAGCCCTAAAAAAGGGCTGAAAAACTCGGCATATACTCAAGTATATACGGTACTCAGAATATATGGTGACCCAGAAAGGTTTGCAATTTCTTTTGTAGCGCCTGGTTACTTCCAAGTACCGATGCTATTGAAATTTAGAGGGTGATCAGAGTGCTAATGACTCTGATTCCAATTACAATGTTTGAGTAGGGTCTCTGTTTCGGCTTGGTTGTACTGTGGGCTCATTCTGTTGTTGCTGGGGTGTTATCCCACCCCGGGGTGACAGGTGGCAGCAGTGGAGTTAAGGCTTGGGTGTCCTTTACCAGCAGCCAATCAGGAGGGAGTGTCCTCGCTGGGCATGCTGGGAGAGGGTACTTATGGAACAGACACCATTGATTCTGGGTCTTCTTCCCACTTTTGAGGATCCCAAGCGGTATAGCTGTTCGGTGGGGAGTCCGTCTTAGGAGCGGCAATGAGAGGCTGGCGATCCAAAAGGATTTCGACAAACCACCGGGGATCAAGGTAGCCGGACACTGAACGATAAATCACCTGTCAGTCCGTACCTGGGCGACCTTAAGAAGGAGATCCAGGCGTAATTAATCTAAGGAGGACTTACTACTGCTATACGCACCATTTACCCCTAGAGATTCGGAAGAGCCACAAGGTAAATGTGCCACCCAACACAAACCAGCAGGTCCTCCGGGGGTAGTGCTACACTTTTGTGTGAGGCTTTTTGCTACACACCTATATGTTTTCTTACATAACCTCAACCTTAGATAAGTAACTTAAACGGATGATATCCTTGCAATAATGGTGATATCCACAATTCCAAAAAACCCAATTGCTAGTATATATAGCCTAATGTGATAATATAACATGTCAAGACAAATAACAGTGAATACCATACATACATACATATATTACATTTTCTATATAAGGTAGATCAAAATGCTTTATTGTTGAAACAATTTCAGAGGAGCACTCAAGACAAGAGGAATTCAACTAAACAGCTGCTGGCAGAGCTATACGTATCAGCTACCATCCTGCGACTCGTCCCTCTGTCCATCCATTTAAAAGAAAAAGAGGAATGTAGATTTTGGCACTGTTCCTCTAAGCCAGGGGTCTCCAAACTTTCTAAGCAAAGGGCCAGTTTACTGTCCTTCAGGCTTTGTGGGGGTGGACTGTGGAAGTAGAAAATGCCCTGGCGTCAGGAGACATAAACAATACCCTATTATTAGTTATAGTAGGAGGAAGAAGGCCCCATTGTTGTTGGTACCAATGATAAAAATAGTGCCATTGATGGTGTCTGTGGGAGGAATAGTGTCCCATTATTGGAGTCAGTTGATAGAATAGTGCCCCATGATTGGTGTCAGTTGATAGACCAGTTCCCCAAGGGCCAGATAAAGGCAAGCAAAGGGCCACATCTGCCCCCCGGGCCGCAGTTTAGAGGCCACTGCGCTATGCGACTGTACCTGTTGTAATAGGTGCTAGAAAATAAAGTGACAAGTGCTCTGAACCACTAATAAGTATAAATAAAGTTAATTTGAAATTGGCTTTAAAGTGGTGTGTGTTAGACCCTCTGTGGATTTAGATCAGTTGAATGGAACTAGGTAACCAGTGTTAGCTGGTGCTAATCAATACTGGGACCACAATTGTAGAGTAATACAATTATAGGTGTTATGGAGAGGGTTTGACCCCCTGTGACAAAGGTGTACTGAATAAAATAATAAATTGATGGTGCCAAACAATAGTAATAATTGAAAGTTTATTATTTTATTCAGTGCACCTTTGTCACAGGGGGTCACACCCTCTCCATAACACCTATAAGTGGATTACACCACAATGGTGCTCAATTTTTTTGGGGGGAGCGCAAACAAACTGAAAAAAAAAATCATTAATTGCCGCCACTGTGCCCCTCAAATGTAGCCGGTTTGTCCCCAAATGCAGCCAGTTTCTCCCCTCAAATGCAGCCAGTTTGCCCCCAAATGCTGCCAATTTCCCCCAAATGCTGCCAGTTTATCCCCTCAAATGCAGCCAGTTTGTCCCCAAATGCTGCCAGTTTCCCTTAAATGCTGCCAGTTGACCCCTCAAATGCAGCCAGTTTCCCCCCAAAAGCAGCCAGTTTGTCCCCTCAAATGCAGCCAGTTTGTGCTCCCAATTTCCACCAGTTTGTGCCCCCAATGTGGCAGCTGGTGCCTTAAAATTTTTGGGGGGCGCAAACAAACAGAAAAAAAAAAAACATCAATTGCTGCCACTGTACCCATTAAACGCATCCAGTTTGCCCCCTCAAATGTAGCCAGTTTGTCCCCAAATGCTGCCAGTTTGTCCCCTCAAATGCAGCCAGTTTGTCCCCAAATGCAGCCAGTTTGTCACCAAATGCAGCCAGTTGTCCCCTCAAATGCAGCCAGTTGTCCCCTCAATTGCCGCCAGTTTGTGCCCCCAATTTCCTCCAGTTTGTGCCTCCAATTTCCGCCAGTTCGTGTCCCCCAAACGTAGCCAGTTTCCCCTCAGCCCAGCACTTCACGCTCCCTCAATCTCTTCTCCGCCCTCAATGTCACTTCAGCCAATCAGGTGACCGGTAACCAGACTCAGAGCACCTGATTGGCTGAGAGGCTGGGCAGTGTTAGGGAAGCGATTCCCTAACAGAGCACTGTTTAACCAGAGAACGCACAGCCCGTTAGCCCTCTGGTTAACAATTTGGAAACCGATTAGAGCCTGCATGTTCTAATCGGGAAGCCTATTAGAGCCTCTGGCTCTAATCAGGCACTTCCAAAACACACCCACTGCTGTTATTCAGATGGCCGGCGCTCAACAGGGGGCCAGACACCTGAATAGTGGGCGACAGTGGCAACAATACATAGATGTAACAATGTATTGTTGATTGATGGGTGCAGAGGAGAGAGGGGGCGGCACTCCTGCACCAACTATGGATGCATACTGGTCCCAGTATTGATTAGCACCTGCTAACACTGGTTACCTAGTTCCTTTCAACTGGTCCTAAATCCACAGAGGGTCTAATATACAATACCACTTTAAAGCCAATTTCAAATTAACTTTATTTATACTTATCATTAGTGGTTCACAGCACTTGTCACTTTATTTTCTAGCACTTATTACGACAGGTACAGTCGCTTAGAGGAACAGAGCCAAAATCTACATTCCTCTTTTTCTCTTAAACTATCTATACTCCACTTAGGTGGTAGTATTTTGCAGAGGCAGCAGTTTCTCTCCTTTTTTCACATAATTATATCTTTTCCTCTGCCTTAAATATTTCCTTGCGCGGAATCCCACACCCACTCTCTGTCCATCCATGTCTGTTCTCCCCGATTCCTAATGGCGGGAAGAAGATCACAGGACACAGTATCTGAGCCTCTCACCATTCTAGTGGCCATTACTCACCACCAGCCACCTCAAAAAGTCAAAAGTCCGACCGTGTGTACGAGGCATAAGAAGATGAGGCATAAGTACGACCCCCCCTAATCTCTGTGCACCGGCCCCAACACCCATGCGGGGCACCGGCCGCAAAGAGCTCTAAGGGCTTTTTTATTTTGTGAAGCATGTGATTAGAGCTGGAGGCTTCAAAAAGGTTGGGCTTGGGGCGCTGAGGACTCTCGCCCTGAGCCCACCCACTTGTGACAATAGCGAATCAACATTCGCTATTGTCATTCTGCTTCTCCTCCTAGCCAATCAGGACAGGAAGCGTGTCCCGAGACCGGATTGGCCAAGAGGAGAAGCCAGGGAAGCTACCTGCAACCTGGATGGGGTAAGTGTGGGGCTCGCGGCCTTGCGATCGGGGCTGGCGAGCAGGCAGAGGGATGGGTTTGTTTGCTACACCCCCCCACACACACAAAAAAATGGAGCACCGCTGGAGCCACCGCTGATAGAGGGGTTATTTGCAAATCTTTTCTCTATATTGGAGATAACTAGTCAAATGTGTAGTGATCTCAAAATATAGTGTAGTCCGATTAGATAATTGATATTTAGATGTTAGTATGATGACTATAAATTTGTTGTTCCGCAGCAACACACCAGGCTCTCCAGAGAAAGCATTTTATTTAACTTCCAATAACGAACAAAGTCCAAAGTCCACAGACGATACAAAATCCAACAGAGCATATAATTCAAATCTCTTCCTAGACCCGTGCCTTCATATCAGCGAATACATAGAGAATATATTCTCAGTGACAAGACTGACTGAATGCCAGCTTGAATGTCTCAAATACTGGTCTCACACTGGAGGGAGGGGTTCTTCCAGGTCAACCAAATGTTTCCCTGAATGAATACCCCCTCAAGTCTAATTACCATCAATAAATACTTCCTTATGTATGTAAGCAATTTACCCTTTGAGGCAGGCCATACCTCACACACCTAGGTAGTCTCGGACAAGATTAACACATCTAAGGGTCTTCAGCTGTCCCTTTGATATGTGTTTGGCCACTAACCCCTTGGTCAGCAAACACCCTTTGATGTGTAATCTTGAATGCCTGTATGTAACACATATATATATTAGTGCTGTCAAGCGATTAAAATTTCTAATCGCGATTAATCGCATTAATGTCATAGTTAACTCACGATTTATCGCGCGATTAAGGAGGTTCACCCTTTAAAACATTTTTTTTTGTTTTCTTATTTTTTTTTTTTTTTTTTATAATATTAAATTGTGTTTTTTTATTTTTTTACATTTTGATCACTTTTATTGCTGTCACAAGGAATGTAAACATCCCTTGTGACAGCAATAGGTGGTGACAGGTACTCTTTATGGAGGGATCGGGGTCTAAAAGACCTCCGAGCCCTCCTTTGCACTTCAAAGTATTCAGATTGCCGAAAACGGCGATTCTGAATACTGTGTACTTTTTTAAATCCGGCGCCATTGGCAGCCGAGAAACCCGGAAGTGACGTCATGACGCCGCTTCCGTGGTTTCAATGCGGAGACTGAATCAAAGCCGTTTACGGCTTAGTGTCAGTCTCCGCCTGAACACAGAACGCGGCGGATGGAGGATCGGGTCTCCCGGTGGGACGGGAGGCCCGGTCAGAGCGGCGAAAGGCGGCGGGAGGGGGGGATGTCCCCTCCCGCTCCTCCGGCATAACAACCGAGCGGCTTTTAGCCGCATTGGTTGTTATGTTTGGATAGCCGATCGCCCGCTCTAAACAACGGTACCGGAATGATGCCTGCGGCTGCAGGCATCATCCCGGTATAACCCCCGAACGCCGAGGACGCATATATGCATCCCGTCGGCGTGAAAGGGTTAAGAGGTACGTGCTGACAAAAAAAAAAAATGTTTTAAAGGGTGAACCTCGTTAATCGCGCGATAAAAAAATTTACGGTGTTAAAATGGGTTTGTGTTAACGCCGTTAATAACGCGTTTAACTGACAGCACTAATATATATATATATATATATATATATATATATATATATATATATATATATATATATATATATCATTCCATACATATAAAACAATATTTTAAATACCTGATATGATAACCCTATCATATCAGATACTTTTAGATTTCTTCTCAGCCACCAAGGTGCTACTGTTTCTATATGAAAGGCCCAGGGGAGTACCAACCAGGACACAGGGGACCTCAGACACCACGCAAATCCGCTGAGCGGGGCCGCCATCAGGGGGGTACAGGCAGTACACCTGTAAGGGGTCCGGAGGTTCCCAGGGGACCGGAGGCCTACAGGGCCCTGGATGGCAACCCCCCCTTTTTTTTATTTATATTTTATTAAAAAAAAATTCTAATATAAAGATCCCCAGGGCCCCGGATGACAACCCCCCTTTTTTTATAAAAAAAATATATATTTATATATATATATATATATATATATATAATTAAAGGGCTCAGAGGTCCCCAGGGCCCCATGTGGCAAACCCCTTTTTTTTTTTTATAAAAGTTTATTTTTTTCTTTTTGTTTATATATATTTATTTTTTATTTTTTTATTGAAGGGCCCAGATGGCCCTGGATGGCAACCACCCCCCTTTTTTTTTTTTACAAATGTTTATTTTTTATATATATTTATTTATTTTTATTAAAGGGCCCAGAGGTTTATTTTTTTATTATTATTATTAAAGGGCCCAAAGGTCCCGGATGACAACCCCCCTTTTTTGTAATTTCTTTTTATAAAAAAAATAATAATTTGTATACAATATATATATATATATATATATATATATCTATATATATTTTTTATTAAAGGGCCCAGAGGTCCCCAGGGCCCCGGATGGCTACCCCCCATTTCTTATATATATTTTTCTTTATTTCTTTTTTTTTTGTAAAGGCCCCCCCCCCCGCTTCTCAAGTCACGGCAGCCCCCCCCCCCCCCCCCCGGTTCTCTGATCCAGAGGGCCCATGCCCGAAGCTGTGTAAGGGGCCCAATAATTCCTGATGGCTGCCCTGCCGCTGAGCCACTAACAAAGGGCGCTTCACATTGTTGTCCTTTAAACAAATTTCCCAGAAACAGAATAGAGACCCCATAACCCCAAATGTACAATTTACAGCTGTTTTTTCAGGTGTCCCGAGTCCAAGCTGCTCTCCTCGGATTCATTCAATTTGGACTTTGGTGTGGTCACTTTCTTTTCACATAGATGGCACACAGTATTATACTCAGTACAAGTAAAAAGAGTTTGATCCCAAAATAAGCTGCAAGTATTACAGTTTGCTGACCTGTGAAATCTAAGAGAGGCAGAAAATAAATATTAGAACTTAATAATTTTGTGTTTTTATATTTTTATTTATTATTAATTTATATTTACTGTATATTTGCATTGCTTTCTTTTGTGATTGTATATATATTTTTTTGTATATGTGACTCCTATATTTTGTTGTTGGATTGAGAACAACTGCAACTTAAAAATGTCCCTGTGGGATCAATAACGTCTTCTATTTCTGAAAAACGGGGGGGGGAACTAATGCGCAAATCAACCTACCCAAGGGCAATTAAGCTAAAATAAATAAACCTAACCAGCAGCAGCCACGACTAATAGTGCTCACACACTGACAGCAGATATAATACAGGGGGGTGTAGTGGCGCTTGCAATGCATAAAAGTAATAATACACTAAATAACCGTGTAAAGTCTGATCTCACAAATAATCAGAAAAAACTGTGAAAACAACCACATTGGCTGCATAAATGTGTTCCACTCCAGGTGTAAGGTAACCACCCAACATCAATGAATGAAAGTGGGGGGTGAGAAGAGTGAAGTAATAATGAAATTACCTATAATCAGGTAATCAATAAGTGCCAATAAAAGCAATCAAAATAAACCTGGTGAAATCCATAACATAATAACTAAATATATTGATCCGTAAATGCTGGCAAATAAATCACTAAAATTGCATACAAATCAAAAATTAATAAAATTGAAGTGTATATGCTCCAATAAATGAAAAAATAAATGTGTCCTTCAGGATAAAATGTCCACAAACATGCATAAGTGATTAATAGCCAATCAGTATCAGATGCCGTGAAAAAATGTGAAAAAAACGAAATAAAAATAATCATAATGATTATGAATAAAAATCCAAAAACGTGTCCAGTGCACAGAACCGTGCAAAATAAAATAAAAATAAAATGTAGATAGTCTTAAATATCAGAAAGAAAAAACTCTGATCATAAGTGTGATAAGGTGCATAAGTGCTCACAAACAGTCCATAGGCAATGCTTCAGTGCAAGAATGTATGACATGCACAAGTGATTAGAACCACCAAACGCCAGCCTTTCCTCAGTGTGGAGATGAGTGTAATCACCAGCCCCTTACCTTCAAAGGGCTTAAATAAAGCCTGTACAATGCTGTAATTTTGCGTGTCCAACCACCTCTCAGTAGATCCAGTCCCACGATGAAAGCCTCACAAGGTCCCAGCTTAGGTACTCAAATGGGGAACAAAAGAAGCCTCCATGGTGTAATATCAAACGGATAAGTTTATTAAAAAAATATAGTAACACTCACAGACAACGAGCTGTTACAAACAGCATGCAAAGCTTCAGCGTGTGTCCCCCGCTCTGCGGCCGCGAGCGGGATGACGTCACCAGCAGCCTCCAAGTCCTCACGCGTATCATGACAGCCAAACGTCACTTAATCATAGGATGGAGGGCTGCTGGTACGGAGGTGACTTTTGTAGTGCCGTAGCGGCAGCAAGATAAGGCAAATAGCGGTAATATTCTCATTTAACAATAGCACCGCTTTTACCTAATGGAAAACCAGTATTCCAATGCATAATAATGATAAAATTAAATATAAACAAATACATTAAAACCTTCGATCACAGTGCTCCCTCCAGTGGTGGTTAAGAAGTATTGCGGGATAAAATCCACCAATGGTAAGTAATAACACCACCCCCTGCTGATTCACTATGGGAAAGAAACCCCAAAGGGGAGGATGAATTCCTAGTAATTATTTAAAGTTGTGAATGAGCTGGGGTGGAACAAAAATTGACAACAAAGGGGAGGACACTTTCCTAATTACTTGTTTTAAAAGTGTACATAAGCTGGAATGGAATAAAACCAACGATAGACCTACCGGTAACGGTATTTCTATGAACCTTCCAGGACGGCACCCGAGAGATGATGGCTCCTCCTGCAGGAAACACAATCACATGACAGTTTAAAAGGCCCCGCCCTTCCCCTTGCTCCTCAGTATGCAATAGAGTAATCCTGAACTGGTTTACAAGGGACGTAGTCCTTATAGGTACTTACCTTTTTTCCCCTCCACATAGGGTGGGAAGTAGGCCTGCCGTCCTGGAAGGTTCATAGAAATACCGTTACCGGTAGGTCTAACGTTGGTTTTCTCTTACCACCTTCCAGGACGGCACCCGAGAGGATAATTGAGTAATAAACACAGGCCTACCTTCAGGGTGGGACCACAGCTTGTAGCACCTTTCGACCAAAGGCTAAGTCTTGCTGTGACAACATTTCCACACGGTAGTGCTTCAGGAATGTATGATGGCTGGACCAGGTGGCCGCACTGCGGATTTGTTCCCAGGAGGCCCCTGCTTTCTCAGCCCAGGAAGTTGCTATGGCTCTGGTAGAGTGAGCCTTGATCATTTTGGGAGCTGTTGCTCCAGTACATACATAGGCTTTGGATATTGCTTCTCTAATCCATCTTGAGACTGAGGCTTTTGATGCCTGCAGTCCCTTCCTGGGCCCAGCGTGTAGAACTAGTAGGTGGTTAGATCTTCTAAAACTTTTAGTTCTCTCTAGATAAATGAGAAGACACCTTCTCACGTCTAACAAATGAAATTTCTTTTCTTTTTTGTTCTTTGGTTCAGAACAAAAGGACGGCAATATTATGTCTTGCGTCCTATGAAATAGGGATGCCACCTTCGGCAGGTACAGGGGGTCTGCTCTGAGGGTGATCCTATCTGGCTGTACCCTCAGGAAGGGTTCTTTCATGGATAGCGCCTGCAAATCCCCTACCCTCCTGGCCGAAGTAATGGCTAACAAAAAAGTCAACTTTAAGGTTAGAAACTTAAGGGGAACCTCTTCCAGAGGTTCGAATGGGTGTATAGATAACACCTCTAACACCCTAGTTAAGTCCCAAGGCGGACAATTATATTTTTGGACTGGAGAAATTCTTTCTCTAGCTAACAAAAAACGTTTTATAAGGTCCTCTTTCGCCAATCTTTTATCCAGATAGACTGAAAGAGCCGTTATTTGGACCCGAAGGGTACTAACTTTTAATCCTAAATCTACCCCATCCTGGAGGAAGTCCAGGATAACCGGGATAGAAGTTGAAGCTACCTGTCTTTCCTTACGCCAGGAACAGAAGGTCTTCCATACCTTTTGGTAAATCTTTTGAGTTACTGGTTTTCTGCTCATGAGAAGGGTATCTATGACCCTCTCTGAGCAGCCTTTGTGTTCTAGAATCTGGCGCTCACTAACCAGGCTGCTAGCTGGAAGAATTCCGGCTTTGGATGGAGTACTGGGCCCTGCCTGAGGAGATCTGCCCTGTACGGGAGCTTCAGAGGCTCCACCATTGCCATGGCTCTTAGGTTTGCGAACCAAGTTCTTTTTGGCCACCATGGTGCTATCAGAAGAATCTGGCCTGGGGACCTGCTGAGTTTCTGAAGAACTTGCGGAATGAGCGCTACCGGCGGGAAGGCATAGGCCAGCCCGAAGCGCCAGGTCTGGGATAGCGCATCCAGACCTTCCGACTGTAGTTCCCAGGAAATCGAGAAATACCTTTCTACCTTCCTGTTTAGTCTGTTGGCAAACAAGTCTATTTCCGGTTCCCCGAAATACTGGACTAGGTGTTGAAACACCTCTGGGTTCAGTTCCCATTCCTCCTCCCTCCACTTGTGACGGCTGAGGAAGTCTGCTTCTATATTGCTCGTCCCCTTTATGTATATGGCTGAGATAGAGAGTACTCTTTCTTCTGCCCAGGTTAGGATTTCCCTGGAAAGTTCTAGTAGGGGACTGGACCTGGTCCCTCCCTGGTGACCTAGGTACGCTACTACTGTAGAGTTGTCTGAGCTTACTTGGACTTCTCTGCCTCTGATGTCTTCCTGGAAGGCTATTAAGGCTTCCCCCACTGCTCTGAGTTCTCTGTAATTGGATGACCTGCGAGCTAGTGAGCTGTCCCATTGCCCCTGCGCTTTTTTCCCCTCCAGGTGGGCGCCCCACCCCCAGGAACTGGCATCCGTGGTAACCTTCACTGGGTTCCACTGAGCCCACGGTCGCCCTCCCCTCAGGTTTTGGGGAGATGTCCACCACTCCAGGGAGGACAGAACCTGGGGGGTGAGTAGAATATCCTGATCTAAGGACTCTTTCCTTTTGTCCCATGAGGACAGGAAGAAGAAGTGTAATGCCCTTGCATGAAGCTGAGCCCAAACCACCACTGGGATGCTTGCTGACATCAGGCCTAGAACTCTCAGAACATTCCGTCTGGAGAGTTTGGGGTTTTTGATAAGGTTCCCGACTGCTGAGGCTAGTTTTAAAACTTTTTCTTCTGGTAAGAAGAGTCTCTGCTGCCTGGTGTCCACTACGTATCCCAGGAAGGTCTTGACCTGTTCTGGGTTGAGGGAGGATTTTTCTATGTTGATTATCCACCCTAGGCTCTCTAGGAGTGCCATTGCTTTGTTGGCATCCAGCGTGACTTGGGCGGCTGATTTTCCTGAAATCAGCAAGTCGTCTAAATAAGGTATAAGGGATATGCCCTGAAGGTGTAGGTATGCCACCGCTTCTGCTAGGACTTTTGTAAAAATCCTTGGGCTGGAGGTTAGCCCGAATGGTAGTGCTCTGAACTGCCAGTGGAAGGTTTCTCCTTCCACAACGACCACAAACCTCAGATATACCTGGTGATCCACGTGGATTGGCACGTGGAGATAGGCATCTTTGAGATCTAGGGTCACCAAGAAGGCCTCCTTCATGAGGTTCTTTCTTACCGAATAAATACTTTCCATAGCAAACTTTTTGTATTCCAGAAACTTGTTCAGGTTTCTCAAGTTTACTATTAGACGGTATTTCCCGGAGGGTTTCCGTACTACGAAAATATGGGAATAAAATCCCTGGTACTGCTGAGCTTTTGGTACTGGTACTACCACTAGTTGTTTGGCTAAGTCCTGTATGCCCTCCAAGAGGGCAGACCTTTTCAGGGTATCCCTGGGAAGGTGAGTAATGGTGATCATGGTGGGGGGTGTAGCCAGAAATTCTAGGCGATAGCCTTTTTGAATTATTTGGCAGATGTAATGACTGTTCGAAATTTTTTCCCATAGGGGAAGGAATTGAGATAGTCGACCCCCCACTCTGACTACGTCGTCACTTGGACGGTTTGTCGCTGGGTTTTGGAGGAGGGAAAAGGAGGTTGTTCTTCCTGTTCCCTTTGCCAAAGTTCCAACGCCTAAAAGGTTCCTTTTTGGCTACCCTGCCCCTGGGGGCCTCGAAAAGTTTTCTTGAAACCTTCTTTTTTGGGTTTAACTGGGAATTTTTTACCTTTTTCTGATGACCTAGCCAGGACATCATCCAGGTCTTTCCCAAACAACAGGGAACCTTGAAAGGGGATGCCACAGAGTTTTCCCTTGGATGTAGCATCTCCTTCCCAGGCCTTGATCCAAACTGCCCTCCTAGTAGAGTTAATGAGGGCTGCTGTCTTGGCTGCTGCCCTTGCAGATTCCGTAGCTGCATCTGCTAGGTAAGCAATCGCCTTCCTTACCACTGTAAGTGACTCAACTACCTCCTCCGCCTCCGAATTCTGGGCGAGGTGGTCGGTGAGTGTCTCTACCCAAACATCTGTATTCCTAGCTACACATGCTGCTGCTAAGGCTGGGCTTAGTGCTGCCGCATTGGCCTCCCAGGCTTTCCTAAGGAGAGACTCTGCTCTACGGTCCATCACATCCTTGATGTTACCTGTATCCTCAAAGGAGAGATCAGACAATTTAGTGACTTGCGACAAAGCCGCATCAAGTCTAGGAAGCTTAAAAAAGACTTCCTCATCTTCCTGGGAGAAGGGGAACCTTCTTTTCCAGGTTTTTTGTTTGATTATTCTCCTTTCAGGGTCTCTCCACTCCTGAAGGACTAACTCCTTGAGGGATTTGTGCAGGGGGAATACTTTAGATTGAGCGTCACTCAGGCCCCTATAAACTTTATCCTGTGCTGAGGTAGGTTTGGGGGTCTCAGGAATTTCCTCTGTGGCGTAGATAGCCTGGAGGAGACTCTCTAGATCTTCTACAGCAAAGAGGTGTTTTCTTGGACGTGTGTCCTCCTGAGACTGACTAATGGAGTCTCCATCTACCTCCCCTGAGCTGTGCCTAGACCTAGGTAGACTGGCTACCTCACTCTCTTCACCATCTGCTTCCCCCAAAGGGGGATTTTGTGAAGGTGTAAAGAAAACACTTGGGCCCTTAGAAAAGGGGGTCTCCTGAGAGGAAGTGCCTTCCTTAGGGGTAAGTTCCTCTGTTTCAGTCTGTGCCGACTGCCCGGCTGCCTCCCGAAAGGCTTTAACTGTTGCTAACATTTCTGTTTGCATGGATGAGAGAAAACTCTTCATCATGGCAGCAGCCTCCTTTCCCGCCAGTATATTAATACATTTGTAGCAGAAAGGTTTTGTGTAGGACTTGGGGAGCTTCTCTCTACAATTCCCACATTTTTTAGAGGAACTATGCCCTGTAGCGGAGGGAGACTGAGCTGAGGCCTCCTGGGGTCCGCTGGGGGGTTTCTGCAAGACATGAAATATACATTTAAAATGTCTTTTTTCCCCCAAGACTGTTGGCTGTACTGGGGAGGGGAGGAAGTGGACGAGAAGGGACCAGATCCTGCTCCGGTCGTTCCCTAAAAGTTTGGGAACTCTCACCACTTCCCCCCTCCCTTTCCAGGGGGATTGGTACTTACCGCCCCCCGACCTGGATCTGCCAGCGGTCGTGTCGGTCTTTCCGTCCTCTTCCATGAGGAGGGTGACTCGGTCCTGGCTGTCGGTACTCCTGTACTGGTCACCGCAAGCCGACCCGTCCACCACCCACGCTGTCTCCTCGCTCCACTGGGAACTTCCGGGTTACGCCGTCCGGAACCGCCCACTTCCTGTGATGCAGTTCCTGTCTCAGAATGAGGCCTGGAGCGCGGCGTTTTTACGTCTGGAGACCCGGGAAAACGGCGATTCGGATGGTGGTGGATTCGATAGCACGCAGTGATGGCTCACCTCCCCACAGCTCAGAGCACTGGTGCTTCCATAGGGCGACCTGTGAGTTTGGACCGAAGTCTACAGGTAAGTTCAGCCCTCCCCGGCCTCCCTTAAACCTGTCTCACAGGGGTACCTTCGACCCTCCCCGGTCTCTAGGTTTCCATAAACAAAACAAACGTGTCGCTGTGTTGGAGAAACACAATCAATACTGAGGAGCAAGGGGAAGGGCGGGGCCTTTTAAACTGTCATGTGATTGTGTTTCCTGCAGGAGGAGCCATCATCTCTCGGGTGCCGTCCTGGAAGGTGGTAAGAGAAAAAAATATAATAAATAGAACATCCCAGATGAGGAGAGGGAATAGATCAAGTGATCCAATCTAATTGGGAATACACAAGGATGCTCAAAGGATGTAAGAAAGCTAACCATGTCGGTAATGAATCCTACATATATGACAAAACATCCGAATATAAGCAAACAGTAGAACCGCATAGATAAATATATCAGATATTAAATAGATAATTTATGATAAAAGCCACATCAATACATCTAAAAAATATCTAAAAAATATATTAAAATGGTCATAAAAAGGGAGAGTGGATAAAAGACTAAAAATTGGATATAAAACAGTTAAGATCAAACTCAACGTTGTGCCCATTTGGCGTTAAAGTGCACAATTTGTGTATCCAACGGGATTCCCCCTGGCTGATCTTTTGCACTTTATTGTCTCCTCTCCAATGTGGTTTATATTTCTCTATGCCCCAAACCATTAATGAGGAGGGGGTCTCTATTATGGCAGCGGTCATAGTGATGCGACAAGCTATGTTTTGG
This sequence comes from Rana temporaria, assembly GCF_905171775.1. Taxonomy (NCBI): domain Eukaryota; kingdom Metazoa; phylum Chordata; class Amphibia; order Anura; family Ranidae; genus Rana; species Rana temporaria. Next base: position 463,018,878 of record NC_053491.1, on the reverse strand, counting down.
GAACCCATTTTTAATGTTTTGTGTATGCTCGCGTAGTCTTTTCCACAATTTCCTTTTTGTCCTGCCAACATACTGGATTTTGCATGGGCATTCTAAAAGGTAGACAACACCTTTCTGATTTCAGAATGCTATGGGCTGAAATGAATAGGACTGCCTGTCTAGGGTCTAGGGATGCATGGAGCACCATTTATCCTCATGCAGGACAACATGGCCCCTGCACTGTTATAGAATGCCCAATTATTTTTCCAGACTTAGCATACATTTTGTTTTGATAGACCTAGATTGTACAGTTGTGCTCATAAGTTTACATACCCTTGAAGAATTTATGATTTCTTGGCCATTTTTCAGAGAATATGAATAATAACACACAAACTTTTCTTTCACTCATGGTTAGTTTTTAGCTGAAGCCATCTATAATCAATCAACTGTTTTACTCTTTTTAAATCATAATGACAACAGAAACTACCCAAATGACCCTAATCAAAAGTTTACATACCCCAGTTCTAAATAAAGTGTATTGCCCCCTTTAACATCAATGACAGCTTGAAGTCTTTTGTGGTATTTGTGGATGAGTCTCTTTATCTTCTCTGATGGTAAAGCTGCCCATTCCTCCTGGCAAAAAGCCTCCAGTTCCTGTAAATTCTTGGGCTGTCTTGCATGAATGGCACGTTTGAGATGTCCCCAGAGGGGCTCAATGATATTAAGTGCAAGGAGACTGAGATGGCCACTCCAGAACCTTCACTTTATTCTGCTGTAGCCAATGACAGGAGAACTTGGCCTTGTGTTTTGGATCATTGTCATGTTAAAATGTCCAAGTACGTGCCATATGCACAGCTTCCTGGCTGATGAATGAAAATATTCCTCCAGTATTTTTTGATAACATACTGCATTCATCTTTTCATCAATTTTGACCAAATTTCCTGTGCCTTTGTAGCTCACACATCCCCAAAACATCAGCGACCCACCTCCGTGTTTCACAGTAGGAATGGTGGACCTTTCCTCAAAGGCCTTGTTGACTCCTCTCCAAATGTAGTGTTTATGGTTGTGGCCAAAGAGCTAAATGTTGGTCTCATTACTCCAAATGACTTTGTGTCAGAAGGTTTGAGGTTTGTCTCTGTGCTGTTTGGCATATTGTAAGCAGGATACTTTGTGGCATTTGCGTAGTAATGGCTTTCTTCTGGCGACTCGACCATGCAGCCCATCTTTCTAAGTGCCTCCTTAGGCCTCTTTCACACAAGGCGGACTCTGTCGCTATGGAGTATGCCAGCTCAGCGGGAGATCTCTCCGCTGATCTCCGCTGAGCCAGCAGATGACAAGTCCCACTCTGCTCACTGATCAGGGAGGGGCTTGTGCAGCACCGCTGTCTCCTATGGAGAGATCTGATGAAAACGGACAGCATGTCCTTTTCATCAGCTCTCACCCGATCCGATCCGCCATAGACGAATGGGGACGTATGGCCATACGTCTGATTTTGGTGGATCGAATCGTATGTCAGCGGACATGTCTTCGCTGACATCCAACGCTCCATAGGATTACATGGCGCGGTCGTTCAGGTCCGCTGGCAAAAACTGACAGGCGGACCTGAACGGTCTGACCGTGTGAAAGGGGCATTATTGTGCATCTTGAAACTGCTGCACCACATGTTTTCAGAGAGTCTTGTATTTCACCTGAAGTTATTTGTGGGTTTTTCTTTGCACCCCGAACAATTTTCCTGGCAGTTGTGGCTGAAATTTTAGTTGGTCTACCTGACCGTGGTTTGGTTTCAACAGAACCCCTCATTTTCCACTTCTTGATTAGAGTTTGAACACTGCTAATTGGCATTCTCTATTTCTTGGATATCTTTTTATATTCATTTCCTGTTTTATAGAGTTCAACTACCTTTTCCAGCAGATACTTTGACAATTCTTTTGCTTTCCCCATGACTCAGAATTCAGAAACGTCAGTGCAGCACTGGATGAAAGATGCAAGGGTCTGTCAGGAGTCCAGAAACCTATTGACCTTTTATACACACACACTAATTACAAGCAAACATATCAGAGGTGAGGATGGTTATCTTTAATAGCCATTCAAACCACTTTGTGTCAACTTGTGTGCATGTTATCAGGCCAAAATCACCAGGGTATGTAAACTTTTTATCTGGGTCATTTGGGTAGTTTCTGTTGCCATAATGATTTAAAAAGAGTAAACACAGTTGATTGATAATAAAAGGCTTCAGCCAAACACTGACCATGAGTGAAAGAAAAGTTTTTGTGTTATCATTCATATTCTTGGAAAAATGGCCAAGAAATCATAAATTCTGCCAGGGTATGTAAACTTTTAGCACAACTGTATTTAGCGGATTCCTCCTGTATTGAATTGTATTATAACTGTACTGTCTGCCCTTGTGTTATAAAGTCCTGCGCAATAATTTTAGTACTGTTCATAATAAAATAAAATAAAATAACATTTGTTCAGAGGAGAATAAAGGGTACTCAACATTTGTGTTTCCCAATTTCCAAAGAACAAATGCACATACAGATTCACTGGATGAATAGCTAAGCAATCCTGATACCTGCAATGCATAAAAATGCTATTAAATGAAAACTATGGCCAACGTTCTTTGGTCCTACTTCTCTTGTACACTAATGCGCGTACACACGCTCGGAATTTCCGACCGTGTGTAGGCCCCATCGGACATTTTCTGTCGGAATTTCTGACAACAAAAATTTGAGAGCTGGTTCTCAAACCTCGGTACAGGCCCAAGCTGGAGGAAGAGCCTGCAGGAGGCAGAGCACTGCACCAATGATCCAGAAATTTGTTAGGCCCCGTACACACGACCAAACATGTCTGCTGTACGTCCGACCGGACAGGTTTCCAGCAGACATTTGTCCAGCCGACCGTTTTCCAGCGGACAAATGTTTCTTAGCATGCTAAGAAACATGTCCGCTGGAAGCCTGTCCGTCGGACATGTTTGGTCGTCTGCAGGGCCGCTGATAGAAATCATGGGGCCCCGTACAGCCTACCTGACGGGGCCCCCTTCAGCTCCACCCCTGGTCCTGCCTCCCCCCGCCTTGAAACTGTCTCTGCAGCACGTTACGGGATTGGTGGCATTGGTAGGCACCTGGAGCAGAGAACCCGGGGGGGGGGGGGCTGCCGTCTGTAATTGAAATTGAGAAGCAGGAGGGGGGGCTGCCGCGAATTAAGAAGAGGAGCCCTTTACAAATTATTAATAAAAATGAAAAAATAAAAATAAAAAAAGAAAAAAAATGAAATAAAATCTGGAAAAAAAAAGAATTTATAAAAAAAGGGGGATTGCCATCCGGGGCCCTGGGGACCTTTAATTATATATATATATATGAAATAAAAAAATATATAAAAATGTATTTATTTTTTTATAAAAAAAAGGGGTGTTTTCATACCGGGCCCTGGGGATCTCCGGGCCCCTGGGGACCCCCGTACCCCTAAGAAAAAAAAATTGTCCCTTTAATAAAAAATAAAAAAATATATATATTAGAAAAAATATATATATTTTTATAAAAAAAAAACAAAAAAAAAGGGGGGTTGCCACCCGGGGCCCTTCGGACCCCTGGGGACCCCCGGACCTCTAAAAAAAAAAAAATAAAAATGGCCCTTTAATAAAAATTAAAATAAAAATATATTAAAAAAATATATATATTTTTTATAAAAAATAAATAAAAAAAAGGGGAGTTGTCATCTGGGACCCTGTGGGCCTCCGGGCCCCTGGGGACCTCCGGACCCCTACAACAGGGCCAGTTGTACTGGCTTATCAGCGGCCCTGGTCGTCTGTACAGACTCACCGGACATGTCCGATCGGCCGCCATCCCTCGCATGCGTCAAAGTGATTCGACGCATGCGCGGAAGCATTGAACTTCCAGGGCCACGCACGTTGCCGCGTCATTGTCGTGGCGACGGCGCGGCCACGTCACCGTGTATCGTGTACGAGCGGATTTCTGTCTGATGGTGTGTACAACCATCAGACAGAAATCTCCGGGCGGACATGTCCGCTGAAAACGGCCTGGCGGACCGTTTTCAGCGGACTGTCCCCTCGTGCGTACGAGGCCTTAGACTCATGCAGGTTGGCGTGTAAATTGCCATCATCACTATATACAGTATATTGAAGATATGAATACCTCTTATGCCGCGTACACACGATCAGAAATTCCGACAACAAAACCGTGGATTTTTTCTGATGGAATGTTGGCTCAAACTTGTGTTGCATACATACAGTCACACAAATCTTGTCGGAAATTTCAACCGTCAAGGACGCGGTTACATACAAGACATACAAAACGTACGATGAGCCAAGATCAATGAAGTTCAATAGGCAGTTCGGCTCTTCTGCTTGATTCTGAGCATGTGTGTTTTTTCGTGCGTTGGAATTGCATACAGACAAGCGGATTTTCCGATAGGAATAGAGAACCTGCTCTCAATCTTTTGTTGGCGGAAATTCTGACAGCAAAAGTCCGATGGAGCCTACACACGGTTGGAAATTTCCGACCAAAAGCTCACATTGGACTTTTCTTGCTGGAATTTCCGATTGCGTGTACGCGGCATTAGTGGGATTTTTAAGGCAATTTGAAAAAATGAAAAACATATATATTATAGATAAAAAGTGAAATTTATCCACGTGGGAGTCTTTTAAATTATGTGTTAATAAATTTCATTTTTTATATGCACCGATGATCCATTGATCACAATTGCAATACTTTTCAGGCTCAAATGTGAAAGATTATTAACCACTTCCCGACCCCCGCATGTACATATTCGTCCACAATATGGCACGTACAGGCACATGGGCGTACACGTACGTCCTTGCCTATTAGCGGGTGGGGGGTCTGATCGGGACCCCCCCGCTACATGCGGAGGTCGGGTCCGCTCGGGGAGCGATCCGGGACCACGGCGCGGCTATTTGTTTATAGCCGCTCCGTCGCGATCGCTCCCCGGAGCTGAAGAACGGGGAGAGCCGTATGTAAACACGGCTTCCCCGTGCTTCACTATGGCGGCGCATCGATCGTGTCATCCCCTTTATAGGGAGACACAATCGATGACGTCATTCCTACAGCCACACCCCCCTAAAGTTGTAAACACACACTAGGTGCACCCTAACTCCTACAGCGCCACCTGCGGTTAACTCCCAAACTGCAACTGTCATTTTCACAATAAAGAATGCAATTTAAATGCATTTTTTGCTGTGAAAATGACAATGGTCCCAAAAATGTGTCAAAATTGTTCGAAGTGTCGCAGTCACGAAAAAAATTGCTGATCGCCGCCATTAGTAGTAAAAAAAAAAAAATTAATAAAAATGCAATAAAACTATCCCCTATTTTGTAAACGCTATAAATTTTGCGCAAACCAATCGATAAACGCTTATTGCGATTTTTTTTTACTAAAAATAGGTAGAAGAATACGTATCGGCCTAAACTGAGGAAAAAAAATGTTTTTATATATGTTTTTGGGGGATATTTATTACAGCAAAAAGTAAAAAATATTGCATTTTTTTCAAAATTGTCGCTCTATTTTTGTTTATAGCGCAAAAACTAAAAACCGCAGATGTGATCAAATACCACCAAAAGAAAGCTCTATTTGTGGGGAAAAAAGGACGCCAATTTTGTTTGGGAGCCACGTCGCACGACCGCGCAATTGTCTGTTAAAGCGACGCAGTCCCCGAACTGTAAAAACACCTTGGGTCTTAAGGCTGCATATTGGTCCGGGGCTTAACTGGTTAAAGGAACACTAAAGGTTAGTTTTTTATTAGATCAATTGATTGCTGTAAGCTAGAGCATTTAAATATCACTTACCTCGGTTTTCCTTTTGACCTCCAAAATACAGTAATCCAGGTTTGAAAATGCCATTTCCTGTCACTCCTCTTCTTGCTTTCCACCAGCATCTGAGCCGTTCTGCATGGTGGAAAGCAGAATGTGCTCACCCCCTCCATATGACTACAGCCCTGTGTGAAGATGCTCTCTTATCCCTCACAGGCATGGAGGCTAAGCCTAATGGGAACTGTAGTTCCCATTAGGCCATGATGTAGCAAGAATGAATGCGCACCGCAAACCAGGAAGTCAGTGAGAATAACGATTCAGGAGTGACGGAATGTGAATAAAACAGCTCGATTTCAACAGGTATCAAACTAGTTATAATGCAAAACATTACTTTTTACTTTATCAGCTACTGTCAGACTTTAATTTAAGAGGAAAATATTTTTGTCTTTACAACCCCTTTAGGAGCACATTTTGGCTTTTTGCAATATGGGTGTATTTATTCTTCTTTTTTTTAAAAAGGTGTAGGTCTCTTTTAAGCCCTGTAATGCATACAAATGTTTGCACATTTAATGAAAATGGAAAAAATAAAGTCATTTATACCTGTGGAGGTCAGATTTTTCACATTTATATTTAATTGCGTCCCACTCCCGTATTTCAGCACTGAGTTGGTCTTGATGGTTCCAATACAAAATTTCAGCATCACAAAGCAGTAATAGGTGGTGGTATCTGGATCTTGGACCCCGTTAATTTGGAGATCAGCCAATCCACTCAGCTGAGTTCTTCCTCTGTAATTGGGATGAACCATCAGATCAGAGGGGTGATAGGCGTAGGGTCCTGTTGGGCTGCCCACTCTCCAGAAAACTCCACTCCACAGAAGGTTTCGGTTTGGTGGGACGGTGTATGAGCAGCCGATGGTGACAGAGTCTCCTTCATTAGCCAATATATTTTCAGACTGAGTGACTGTGAACTCGGGATCATTCTGATTAGGATCTGGGAAGAGAAAGTGTTCTACATTGAAAGAAAATATTTAGTAAGCAAATGCAGATTTTATACTGTACATGCTTCAATGGAGCCTCCAAGACATTGGTGGGAACCATACAAAACTGGCAAACTTACCACAGTGTTATGTACAATTTAGTGCACTTGGAGTTGCAGTCGCTGTAAATCTGAGGGGGGTAGATCTGAAATGAGGGGAAGTTCTGCTGACTTTATCATCCAATCCTGTGCAAGCTAAAATGCTGTTTTTTATTTTCCTTGTGTAGCGCCCATGTACTTTACAGTACCGGTGCTAGTTAAATTTATGTGTAGATCAGAGTGTAGTTAAACTCTGATCCTGATTGTAAGTAGCTAAATGCGGTCTCTGTCTCAGCTTGGCTGTGCTGTGGGCCCATTCTGCTGTGCTGGGGTGTTCTTCCAGCCCCGGTGCTGCAGGTGGCAGCAGTGGAGTCAAGGTTTGGGTGCTCTTTCCCAGCAGCCAATCAGGAGGGTTTGTCCCCGCTGTGCATGCTGGGGAGGGGTATTTATGGGGCAGCCGCCATTGGTTCTGGGTCCTCTTCGTCCAGTGTGGCACCCACATTCAGGGTGGCCACATCACGGTGCCCCGGCGTTATGGCCTACCTGGCCGGGGCGTGCGTGCCACGTGGTGTTCCTGGTTCTGGGGCCATGCTGACCCGGAGCATCTGAACAGCGACAGGGACCCAGTGAGTGACTGGGTTCCCACCTTTGAGGATCCCAAGCTGTACTGCTGTTTGGTGGGGAGTCAGTCTGAGGAGCGCCATTGAGAGGCTGGCGGTCCAAAAGAGCCTGGACAATCCACCAGGGATCGAGGTAGCCGGAACACTGAAGGATTGATCACCTGTCAGTCGGTACATGGGCGACAAGCTGAAGGAGATCCAGACGTAACTCATCCAAGGAGGCATATCTCCAAGAATTCAACCCAGAGGGGACCTGTGGCAGAGGTATCTTCTGAGGCTCATTGAGGAGGGTCTGTGGCAGAGACTTTCTCCCAAGTTCAAGTTCACCAAGGAGGGTCTGTGGCAGAGACTTCATCCTACAATTGCCCGAGTGATACTCCGGCTGCCAGGTCAGTGAGAGAGGCCTGTCCGGGTACACTAAACCCACTCTGGTGGGAGTGGAGCAAAGAAGTGTTACGTTTGGGAGCAGGACTGTTTCCCTATCATTTCGCCTGAATCTGCTGTTCTCCCTTCTTCCTTCAACTTTACTTTCCTCACCACAAGTTTACGGTTTTTACCCGGTTGGGTAATAAAGAGCACAGCAAAGAGCACCTGTCTGGGCATTCCTTTACTTTTACTACATGTAATACGCAACATTCACCCCTAGGGATTTCGGAGGAGCCACGAGGTAACACACCGCCCAAAAATCCAGCAGCTCCTCCGGGGGTAGTGCTACAATTGCATGTCCCCCCTCGGATCTACAGAGACTGCACCTCCAAGTGCACTTGTAGTGCAAAGTGGATTTTCCTTTAATAAATCACCCCATTGTAAAAATATTAATTTCTACTCCTAAAGCAGAAATTTGCAAACAAAATACATATAAATGAATGTGAGTTGTTGTACCTACCATAGGATCTTTACTTCTGGCCATCCAATGCCAAGATATACCCAGCTTTGCCACACAGCAAAACCTGGTCTGGCAGAAGGGGAGATCGAATTTTCAACTTGATAAAAAATAATGTTCTTTAGCATGGAACACACATTCCACATTAATAATTATGCTACCAACTTTAGTGTGTGCCCCCAGCATTGCTCCTGTTTCTTCTTCCATTTTGTTAAAGCAGATAGACATATATACAGTGAGGAAAATAAGTATTTGAACACCCTGCTATTTTGCAAGTTCTCCCACTTGGAAATAATGGAGGGGTCTGAAATTGTTATCGTAGGTGCATGTCCACTGTGAGAGACATAATCAAAAAAAAAAAAATCCAGAAATCACAATGTATGATTTTTTAAACTATTTATTTGTATGATACAGCTGCAAATAAGTATTTGAACACCTGAGAAAATCAATGTTAATATTTGGTACAGTAGCCTTTGTTTGCAATTACAGAGGTCAAACGTTTCTTGTAGTTTTTCACCAGGTTTGCACACACTGGAGGAGGGATTTTGGCCCACTCCTCCACACAGATCTTCTCTAGATCAGTCAGGTTTCTGGGCTGTCGCTAAGAAACACAGAGTTTGAGCTCCCTCCAAAGATTCTCTATTGGGTTTAGGTATGGAGACTGGCTAGGCCACGCCAAAACCTTGATATGCTTCTTACAGAGCCACTCCTTGGTTATCCTGGCTGTGTGCTTTGGGTCATTGTCATGTTGGAAGACCCATCCTCGACCCATCTTCAAAGCTCTAACTGAGGGAAGGAGGTTGTTGCCCAAAATCTCGCAATACATGGCCCCGGTCATCCTCTCCTTAATACAGTGCAGTCGCCCTGTCCCATGTGCAGAAAAACACCCCCAAAGCATGATGCTACCACCCCCATGCTTCACAGTAGGGATGGTGTTCTTGGGATGGTACTCATCATTCTTCTTCCTCCAAACACGGTTAGTGGAATTATGACCAAAAAGTTCTATTTTGGTCTCATCTGACCACATGACTTTCTCCCATGACTCCTCTGGATCATCCAAATGGTCATTGGCAAACTTAAGACGGGCCTTGACATGTGCTGGTTTAAGCAGGGGAACCTTCCGTGCCATGCATGATTTCAAACCATGACGTCTTAGTGTATTACCAACAGTAACCTTGGAAACGGTGGTCCCAGCTCTTTTCAGGTCATTGACCAGCTCCTCCCGTGTAGTCCTGGGCTGATTTCTCACCTTTCTTAGGATCATTGAGACCCCACGAGGTGAGATTTTGCATGGAGCCCCAGTCCGAGGGAGATTGACAGTCATGTTTAGCTTCTTCCATTTTCTAATGATTGCTCCAACAGTGGACCTTTTTTCACCAAGCTGCTTGGCAATTTCCCCGTAGCCCTTTCCAGCCTTGTGGAGGTGTACAATTTTGTCTCTAGTGTCTTTGGACAGCTCTTTGGTCTTGGCCATGTTAGTAGTTCGATTCTTACTGATTGTATGGGGTGGACAGGTGTCTTTATGCAGCTAATGACCTCAAACAGGTGCATCTAATTTAGGATAATAAATGGAGTGGAGGTGGACATTTTAAAGGCAGACTAACAGGTCTTTGAGGGTCAGAATTCTAGCTGATAGACAGGTGTTCAAATACTTATTTGCAGCTGTATCATACAAATAAATAGTTAAAAAATCATAAATTGTGATTTCTGGAATTTTTTTTTTTGATTATGTCTCTCACAGTGGACATGCACCTACGATGACAATTTCAGACCCCTCCATGATTTCCAAGTGGGAGAACTTGCAAAATAGCAGGGTGTTCAAATACTTATTTTCCTCACTGTATATATTTTTTTTTAAAATGAAATTCGGGGGCACATTTTTTTTTTCTATTGACAAATGGTAAATCTTATAAGCATATTTTCCTCAAATTATATATGCAGTGTATGTGTTTATGGAATGATTGTATGATATATACATGCGCCGACTAAACCGGGGGGGGGGGGGGTGCAGGTTGGGTTACCTGCCCAGGGGGGGAATAGGCTGTGGGTGCACTATTTGCTGCCCCCCACACTCAGACACACACACACACAAAATTGACCACCAGCCGCCACTAGTGCTGCATAAAGAATGCAGGGCTCAGCTGTGCCCATCTATGCAGCCTTACCAGTGCCCATCAATGCAGCCTCACCAGTGCCCATCAATGCAGCCTTACCAGTGCCCATCAATGCAGCCTGACCAGTGCCGATCCATGCAGCCTGACCAGTGCCTATCAATGCCTGTGCCAATATAGCAGCAAGACAGTGTTCCTGCGTGCCCGCCTATCACACAGGAAGAGGAGGAGGAGGATTGTGTCAGCATGGAGGTGGAGCCTAGCACTCAGCATCAGCAGCAGTCTTCAAGGGATCAATTACAGTCCCAAGGAACCCATGGACTTGTACATGGCTGGGATGAGGTGGCTCCTCAGTGACCCAGAGGACTCCGCACCGAATGCATCAGCAAACCTACATTATATGGCCTTCCTGATCCTGCAAAGCCTGCGTAAGGATCCTCGTATTCGTGGCATCAAGGAGAGGGATCATTACTGGCTGGCAACCCTAATTGATCCACATTACAAGAGTAAGGTTGCGGACCTTATCTTGCCGGCACAGAGGGAGCAGAAGATGAAACATCTTTGGGAGGCCTTGCAGAAAGGTCCGTGCAACGCGTTCCCAGATACTGGGAGCTTACAAAATCCTGGTCCTGGACAACATGTTGCTGAGGCTTCGGTCAGTCACAGAAGGAGCGTTGGAGAAGGTGGCCGTCTGAGCTATGCGTTCAGACAATTTTTTAGTCCGCAGCCCCAAGGTATGACCGGTTCCAGCAACCATCGCCAGCGTCTGTTTTACATGGTGCGGGAATACCTAGGGGCAAGATCAGACTTGGACACCTTTCCCACCGAAAATCCTCTGGCTTACTGGGTCTTGAGGATGGATCACTGGCCAGAGCTTGCACAGTATGCAATTGAGATACTGGCTTGCCCTGCATCCAGTGTTCTTTCAGAATGCACATTCAGTGCTGCTGGAGGCTTTGTAACTGATCACAGGGTGCGCTTCTCCACCGACTCGGTCGATCGACTGACCTTCATAAAAATGAATCCGGCGTCCTTCTGCGGCGTCCTCTCCGCTCGTTTTCCGCGCCGAGTTTGAATACTGCGCCGACATATACTGAGCGCAGTACACTCGTGTATCTTCGGGCAGTCTCGTCGCCTCTCGCACTGACGTCCTGAGCGTACAGGACGTCAGCGCGAGAGTTGCCGAGCCTGCCCGACGATACACGAGTGTACTGCGCTCGGTATATGTCGGCGCAGTATTCAAACTCGGCGCGGGAAACGAGCGGGGAGGACGCGAGGACGCCGCAGAAGGACGCCGGACCCGACGAAGAGGACACCCGAAGCCGCAGATGCACGCCGGACCCGACGAGGCCGCCGATGGACGCCGCGCAAGACACCAAAACTGTAAGTACAAAACATCTTTTTTCCACAGGAATTCGGGCAACTTTAGGGGTGCGCGCTATACGCGGGAGCGCGCTATACCTCGATAAATACGGTAATTGTTATCTGTTGATTTGAAGCCAGCCTTGTGTTGGAGTGAAGGTAACTCTGTCATCTCCCTCTTCTGGCAGCAGGAAAAGTTCTTTAGCTATAAGATCATTCCCAGCAAGAGCATTGATTGGTTACTGCCCAGTGAAACATTCAAATATTGAACATCTGCCAACCTAGAAGTGACCCGATCTCTGAGTAAAGACAGCAAAGGAAGAAGAGCACTAAACAATACTCTTCCATTACATTCTTTACTTGGGATATTTTTAACCACTTGCTTCCCGGGCACTTTTACCCCCTTCCTGCCCAGGCCAATTTTCAACTTTCATCGCTGTCACAATTTGAATGACAATTGCGCGGTCATGCTACACTGTACCCATATAAAAATGTTATTTTTTTTTTTTACATAAACAGAGCTTTCTTTTGGTGATATTTAATCACTGCTGGGATTTTTTTTCTTAGTTTCTGTCAGTAAAATTTGTAAATAAGTAATTGTAGCGCCTGTGTACTTTTCAGTACAGGTGTTATGTCAAATTTAGTTGGGGGATGAGAGAGTTACCTTGCTCTCATCCGTGTTGTTTTGCTAAATTGGGTTCTGGGCTGTCCTGTGGTGTCAGCTTGTGCTCCAGAGATGTAAGGCCCAGATTCACAGCGGAGATACGCCGTATCTCTCAGAGTATCTATGCGACTGATTCATAGAATCAGTTACGCATAGATAGCCCTAAGATCCGACAGGTGTAATTGTTTTACACTGTCGGATCTTAGGATGCAGTACCGCGGCCGCCGCTGGGGGGAGTTTGCGTCGTAAACCAGCGTCGGGTATGCAAATTAGGAGTTACGGCGATCCGCGGCGGTTTTTCGCGTTCGCTATGTCGCCGCTAGTCTAGTTTCCCGTCGCAAAAGTTAGTCGTCGTTTTGGGTCGAAATTTAAAAATTCACGTCGTTTGCGTAAGTCGTCGTTCCCGCGTCGAAATTTAAAAATTCACGTCATTTGCGTAAGACGTCCGGGAATACGTAAGTACGCTACGCACGTCGCCGTTCGAAAAAATTACGTCACTTTGCACAAAGCACGGCGGGAATTTCAAAACGGAGCATGCGTAGTAGGTCCGGCGCGGGAGCGCGCATAATTTAAATGGCACACGCCCATTTAAATTACGCGGGCTTACGCTGGCGTAGGTTTTCATTGCAAGTGCTCTGTGAATCAGGCACTTGCAATGAAAACTTACGCCGCCACACTTCTACGTGAATCTGGCCCGTAGTTCCATCTCTGGATGGCAGGTGGCGCCAGAGGGGTCCAGGCGGAGGTTGAGGAATATGTAAATCAGCGAGATACGCCAATTCACGAACGTACGCGTGCCCGACGCAGTGTTGTTACAACGTTTACGTAGCGGTTTTCCCGGCGTATACTTACCCCTGCTTCTATGAGGCACAGCCAATGTTAAGCATAGCCGTCGTTCCCTGGTCGATTTTTTTTTACGTCGTTTGCGTACGCCGATTCTCAAATGCGCTGGACGCGAGTTACGCTCACGCAGAAACCAATGACGTTCTAGCGACGTCATTGGGAGCAATGCACGCCGGGAAAATTCGCGGACAGCGCATGCGCATTTAAATCGGCGCGGGGACGCGCCTGATTTAAATGCTACACTCCCCCTAGCCGCGGAATTTGAATTCCCCCGGGGGATTTACGATCCGCCGCCACAAGTTTGGAGGTAAGTGTGTTGTGAATTACCCACTTGCCTCTCAAACTTGCGGAAGCGGATCTTAAATCACATAGATCACGCGGATCTAAAGATCCGCTGATCTATGTGAATCTAGCCCTATGTTTTTATTTTTTTCTGTAATTTTGTTTTGGAGATAAGTACGTTTTCTCCTTCAATTACGGTCACAGATGAGGTGGCACTGATGAGCACCGATGAGGTGGCACTGATGGGCACCGATGAGGTGGCACTGATGGGCACCGATGAGGTGGCACTGATGGGCACCGATGAGCACTGATAGGCAGTGCTGGTATGCGGCACTGATGGTCACTCATAGGCTGCACTGATGGGTACTTATGAGTGGCACAGATGGGCAATGATAGGTGGGCACTGGGCATGGATGGGCACTGAGGGGTGGCACTGATAGCATTGCTGGGCATCACTTCAGTCAGTGCCCATGTTGCCAGTCAGTGCCCATTTGTGGGCACTGATTGGCATCTATTGTGCAATTTTTATTTTTATTTTTACCTATTGTTATATTGGGTCCTGGTGGTCCATTGTGGGCATCAGAGCGGGGGGGGGGGGGGCTGCGCTGATAAACAATCAGCGCAAACCCCCCCTGTCAGGAGAGCCGCCGTTCAGCTCTCTTCTACTCGCGTCTGTCAGACGCAAGTGAGGAAGAGCCGATCAATGGCTCTTCCTGTTTACATCGTGATCAGCCGTGATTGGACGTGATTGGCTGATCCGCCGGAGGCTCTTTACCGAGATCAGAGATGCAGGGTGTCAGACTGACACCCACGGGCGCGCGCCGGCATGTTATCCTGCTGGGCGTCAATAGACGTCCAGTCAGGATTACAGAACCACTTCCCGGACGTCAATATACTATTGCCCGGGCGGGAAGTGATTAAAACAGGGCTAATTCACACAGCTTCTCTGTTATCTGTGTGTCCGCTAAGAATGATTTTATTATATTGTGATTTTTTATATATATATATATATATATATATATATATATATATATATATATATATATATATATATATATATTTGAAGGGGGGCCCTGCCAGGTAGGCTGTACGGGGCCCCGTGATTTCTAACAGAAGCCCTGGTGATGGATGGCACTGATAGGTGGCACCTATGGGCATTAATAGGTGGCACTGATGGGCACAGATAGGCGGCAGTGGCACTGGTGGCCACTGATAGGCAGCACAGATAGATGGCCACTAATGGGTGGCATTGATGAGCAGCACTGTTGGACGGCACTGATGGGCAGCACTGGTGATCATTGATGGGCAGCACTGAAAGTCAGCACTGACTAGCAGCATTAATGGACACTTATTGGTGTCACTGATGGGCACTGATTGGTGGCACTGATGGGCAGCAATGATGGGCGGCACTGATGATCATTGATGGGCAGCACTGATGAGCAGGCACTGAAAGGCAGCACTGACTAGCAGAACTAATGGACACTGATTGGTGTCACTGATGGGCACTGATTGGTGGCACTGATGGGCATACCTCCCAACATTTTGAGATGGGAATGAGGGAAACCTACTAGCAAACGTATGTAGGCATAGGACACGCCCCCTTAAAGGGGAAATACAATTTTAAAAAAGGTTAATTAAATCCACAAGTGCTTTTTTTACCGCTACTATCCCTTAAAGTGGAGTTTCCATCCCAATTTTTTTTTCATTATTGTGCTTATTAGACCAAAAAAAAAAAAAACTCACCTGGAAATGCCTGTTGCTATGCGGTCCCACGAAATCTGCCTTCGGAATCACCTAGGATTCTGACATCATCTCTCTTGGCTCCTCAGCACGCTAATGCTCCTGGGAAATGTGTGTCATCATTTCCCAGAATGCAGTGCACTTCCCCATTATAACTCCCCATCCAAGACTTCCAGGAAGTAAGGGCCAGATTCACGTACCTGCGGCGCAGCGTAACGTAACCCGTTTACGATACACCGCCGCAAGTTTTCAGTCTAAGTGCCCGATCCACAAAGCACTTACCTGGAAACTTGCGGCGGTGTATCGTAAACACGTCCGGCGCAAGGCGGCCCAATTCAAATGGGGCGGGTACCATTTAAATTAGGCGCGCTCCAGCGCCGGACGTACTGCGCATGCTCCGGTCGCAAGTTTCCTGACGTGCTTTGCGCTAAATTACAACGCACCGACGTGTTGAGAATCGCGACGTGCGTAACGTACTTACGCCGTGAAAACAAAAAAAATTCAAAAGCGACGCGGGAAAGACGGGCATACTTTAACATGGTGGAGTAATTTTACACCATGTTAATAGCAGCCCTATCTTTGCGACGGGAATCTAAAACTTGCGACGACGTAACGACGGGAAAAACCTTTGTGGATCGCCGTAACTGCTAATTCGCATACCCGACGCTGGTTTACGAAGCGAACTCCCCCCAGCGGCGGCCGCGGTACTGCATCCTAAGATCCGACAGTGTAAAACAATTACACCTGTCGGATCTTAGGGATATCTATGCGTAACTGATTCTATGAATCAGCCGCATAGATACTCTGAGAGATACGACGGAGTATCTGAGATACGACGGAGTATCTGAGATACTCCGTCGTATCTCCTTTGTGAATCTGGCCCTAAGTGCTTGTGGGCTTCACAATGCCCACAAGCAAAATGACAACGGTGTGGACATAGTTTTATAAACTATGGCCCGGATTCAGATACAATTGCGTATCTATCGGCGGGCGTAACGTATCTCAGATACGTTACGCCGCCGTAACTTAGGGCGCAAGTTCCGTATTCAGAAAGAACTTGCGCCCTAAGTTAAGGCGGCGTAGCGTATGTGGTCCGCGTAAGCCCGCGGAATTCAAATTCTCCATGAAGTGGGCGTGTTGTATGGCAATGAAGGCTGACCCCACGTAAATTAAGTTTTTGGCTAACGGCGCATGCGTCGTCCGTGAACGTATCCCAGTGCGCATGCTCCAAATTAACCTGCAAAAAGCCAATGCTTTCGACGTGAACGTAAATCACGCACAGCCCTATTCGCGAACGACTTACGCAAACGACGGAAAATTCAACGCTGGCCCGACGTCCATACTTAACATAGGATACGCCTCATATAGCAGGGGTAACTTTACGCCGGAAAAAGCCTAACGTAAACAACGTAAAAAAATGCGCCGGGCGGACGTACGTTTCTGAATCGGCGTATCTACCTAATTTGCATATTCATCGCGTAAATCTACGGAAGCGACACCTAGTGGCCAGCGTAAATATGCAGCCTAAGATATGACGGTGTAAAAGACTTACGCCAGTCGGATCTTAGCCTAATTTCGGCGTATTTTGCTTTCTGAATACAGAAAGAAGATACGCTGGCGCAGCTTTGAATTTACGCGGCGTATCAGTAGATACGCCAACGTAAATTCTTGCTGAATCTAGCCCTATCTTTTTTTAATAACTATGCGGGGCGGGGCGGATTGTAAAATAGTAAGTGACCGGATTTATATTATAAAATCGCATGATGAAAGGACACACATTTAAAAAATGCCAATTGTGGTTGGAACCCCGCTTTAATATTAGTTTTTAAAATTGACAAATGCAGCAATTTAGAATTTAAATAAAAGGATTAGCTCTGGGAAACCCCTTTTTTTAAAAAAGATAAAAAGTGCATTTTATGTACATCTATATGGATCAGACCAAAATGAGGGACAAATGAGGAGGAAAGAGGGACAGAGGGACATTGCTCCAAATCAGGGACAGTTGCGAGGTGTGCTGATGGCAGTGATGGGCCCTGCTGGGGCTTTACCTAATCAGGGCACTGATGATCACTGTGCCCTAATTACCTGTACAGGTCTCCCCCCAGCGAGGAGATGCCTCTGATTGTCTCTCCTCACCACACACTCTGCCAGTGTGAGCCGAGGAGAGACAATAAGGCTACTTTCACGCCTAAGCGTTGGGGGCATCGGAGGTAAAGCGGTAAAGCTTTTTTTGCAAAGCTTTTCGGTGCTTTTAACTCCCGCTAGTGTCCGAAAAAGGATTCAAATCGTGCCGCTACTAGGGTGACCACGTGTCCCGGATTGCCCAGGACAGTCACGCATTTTGCAGGTCTGTCCCGGGCACACTCATTCCAGGACAATACAGTGTCCCGGAATGAAATTGACACAGCCACCCCCCCCCCCCGGACAATCTGACTGACAGTACTTGTCCTGGCCGGGAATGCCTAGAGGAGCACAATCCCCGCCCCCTGCTTGTGATTGGAGAAATCATAAATCCTGCCTCTTGTGTCCAATCACTGTACTGTGATTCGTTACAGCACAAGCTGATTTTTGGGAAGGGAGGGTGTCCCTGAATGGTAGTTTGGAAACGTGGTCACCCTAGCCGCTACAGTGGCGCTCTGCCAACGGTTTGGCGGCGCTGCCCATTGATTTCAATAGGCAGGGGCGATTTAGGAGCCGTATATACACCGCTCCTACCGCGCCTCAAAGATGCTGCTTGCAGAACTTTTTTTTCCCATCCTGCCAGCGCACCGCTCCAGTGTGAAAGCACTCAGGCTTACACATTGGTGTGAGAGGAGAGGCTCCTTCAAGGCGCTTTACAGGTGCTATTTTTAGCGCTATGGCACCTGCAAAGCGCCTCAGTGTGAAAGTAGCCTAAAAGGCACTTCCTTGTTTACATGTGACCGGCTGTGATTGGACGCAGCCGACCACATGGTTAAAGAGCCACATCATTGGCTCTCTACAGAGATCCGAGTCGCACCGTGTCCTAGGAACACGGCGCAGTCATGATATCCGCACGGCGCAGTCATGATATCCGCACGGCGCAGCTCTGTGCATGAGCAGCCGTTCTTGGGCGTGATCATATGATGTTGTCCCAGAACGAGAGCGCATCCCGCATGCCGTCATGTTACTATACCGTGGGCGGGAAGAGGTTAAAGCACCCAGAAAGTTCCTTAGGATTTCTATGATCAATCTATCATTTGATGTTAAAAACGGAAAATATCTTACCTGCTATCACTAGCTGGGTGCCGTGGTTAGATGACCGTCCATCTGATCCTGTTTTTGTGACTACTTCACAGCAGTATTGCTGAATGTCAGAATGTTTAACACTCTCTATGTGTAATAGGAAGATATTCTCAGATTTCTGTAATCTCCATCGTCCAACCCTTTGTGTTATATTTTCTGTATTCCATATTAAAAATTCATAATTTTCTAAACACAGATCTCTTCTTCCTACCCTCCAGGTAATCTCCTCTATAGCACCAGATAATTTATTATGAAGAGCACACAGTATGGAGATATCTTCTCCAATCACAGCAGGGACAACATCCGGCTGTTCTACATAAAACTGGCCTGTAGAACAAAAAAAAACCATTATCTATTGAAGCTGAACTCCAAGCCAACAGCTAAGAACACAGATTATATATATATATATATATATATATATATATACGGTTTTGCCTGCCGACTCCGAGTAATTTATATTTCTGGTTATCCAGTTCCGAGACTTGCACAGTTCTTCCACACCGTACAGTCCTGTCTGACAGAGCGGAAAATTCAATTTTCCTTTGCTTACGCTTAGAAAATCGCACCTCCGCATTGTGACAGTATAGTGAAAGGAGAAGCAGCAGCCTGATAAATTTATCTCCCACTCTGCTCTCTTCTCCTGTCAGCATTTACCTTGTTGATATGTAAGGACTGCAGTACAACTGGGTGGCTCCTTGTGCTGCATCTCCCTCATGCAATCTGAGCTCTGCTGTACAGGTGATTGCAATTGCAAAAATACAAATCTTACTTCCTTGCTACTTGTATGTACTTACACTGTTTGTGTTTTTAAACAAAAAAAACATCTGATGGTGTATTAAAGTTATTACATAAACCTTACGGGCCAGATTCAGATACATATACGTATCTATCGGCGGGCGTAGCGTATCTCAGATACACCACCCCGCCGTAACTTAGGGCGCAAGTTCCATATTCAGAAAGAACTTGCGCCCTAAGTTACGGCGGCGTAGCGTATGTGGTCCGGCGTAAGCCTGCGGAATACAAATTTTCCATGCAGTGGGCGTGTTGTATGGTAATGAAGGCTGACCCCACGTAAATTACGTTTTTGACTAACGGCGCATTCGCCGTCCGTGAACGTATCCCAGTGCGCATGCTCCCAATTACGCCGCAAATAGTCAATGCTTTTGACTTGAACGCAACTTACGCAAAGCCCTATTCCTGAACGTTTAACGCAAACGACGGAAAATTTGACACCAATACTAAACATTGCGTACGCCTCATATAGCAGGGGTAACTTTACGCCGGTCCGACGACTTACGTAAATGACGCATATAGATACGCCGGGCGCAACTACGTTCATGAATCGGCGTATCTACCTAATTTGCATATTCTACGCGGAAATCTACGGAAGCGCCACCTAGCGGCCAGCGTAAATATGCAACTAAGATACGACGGCGTAAGAGGCTTACGCCAGTCGGATCTTAGCAAAATTCCGGTGTATCTTGTTTTCTGAATACAGAAAAAAGATACGCCGGCGCATCCTAGAAGTTACGCGGCGTATCAATAGATACGCCAGCGTAACTTCTTTCTGAATCTGGCCCTACCTCTTTATCTGCAGACCTCTCTTCTCCAGGGCCCTTCAAAGTACACATATCAAAGGGGTTTTCTGAGCTTTCAGGACTTAAGGGGAGGGGATCTGATGTCATACACTGCACAGTATAGAGAGGAGAGCTGAGTGTAATCTGAGACTTGAGAGGAGGTAATGGACACATTGGGCCAGATTCAGAAAGCACTTACGCCGGCGTATCTCGAGATGCGCGGCGTAAGTGTAAATTTGCGCCGTCGTATCTATGCGCCGTACCCACAGAACCAGATACGCCTGAAAATAGGCTTCTTCCGACCGACGTAACTTTCCTACACTGGCGTATCGTGGGCGCATATTTACGCTGGACGCATCTGGCGCTCCCATTGATTTCCTATTCAAATATGCAAATGAGGGAGATACGCCGATTCAGAAACGTACGTTTGGCCGGCGCGGGCTACGCGCGGTGCGCGTAAGCTGTACGTCCGGCCTAAAGTTACCCCTCATAAAGCAGGGGTAACTTTGCACCAGACGTGCACAGGTCAGCTGGAGAGCAGCTCCAGCAGCACCGTAACGGACAAGCTGAGCAACCACACTTGCAGGACAATACATCTGTATGCCAACATGCCAGGCAGGGCCGCCATCAGGAATTATGCAGCCCCTTACACAGCTTCAGGCATTTGCCTGGGGGGTACTGCCGCGAATTGAGCAAGACGAACTAAATAAAAATATATTTTAAAAAAGGAACTAAAAAGATTAAAAAAAGAAATAAAAATATATCATTTTTTTTTTATATTTTCTCTAAAAAAAAATAAAAAAAGGGGGCTTGCCATCTTGGGACCCTACCTCACACACACCACATCCACTTCACATTCACACACCAGTCACACTGTAGCCTGCACTCCTGACCGTGTGCATACTTTTCAAAAATCAAAAAACTCATATCCTGAGTTTAAACAAATAAAAATAAAACTCATCACCTGATTGTAAAAGAAAAAGAAAAAAATGCTTGTGTACTTTTGCACTTGACGGGCATGCGCCGTTCGTTCGGCACTTCATTTGCATGGGGTCACGCTTCATTTAAATGGATCACGCCCACTTCCTTCCTACTTTGAATTACGCCGGCTTACGCCGACGAATTTATGTTACGCCGGCGCAACGTTGGACACCCAGGACTTGCACAAAATGAGACTACTATATAAAAAAAAAAGTAATTTAAAACTGCTTGCGGCTTTAATGTAATGTCTGGTCCCTGCCATATGGATGAAAATCATCGAGAAAAATAGCAGACACAGACAGTACACACCACGTAGCTTTAGGTGCACACTGCAGAGGACACGGGCAGTACACACCACGTTGGAAAAAATGTGTGTGTTACTGGCGCCAAGATGGCATCAAGATTCTTATTAAGTCTTGCTGCAATACAAAGTGCAACCTTAAAGATTGGGTTTAGATTTGTGTATTTGTGAAGTAAATTGCGCTAACTTATATAAACATTTTACCACGACTGATCCTGTGAACTTGTTACTCAAAAAACAAAAAGTGTATACATGTGTCTATGGTTGTTAATTAATGTGCAAACTATCAACAAATAATGTGCAATAAATACCAATACAGTGCCCTGTGCCAAACTATAACATATGGATTTCTCAATCCATCAAAAAAAAAAAAAAAGTGAAATAAATCCCCCCCAAAAAATATACTACTATTACAATCCACAGATTGAATGTGCTCCAAAAAAGCAAGAAAAATGTATTGTATACGAAAAAAATATATATATGTGCTAAGAAAGTCCTTGATAGATAATTTCTTGCAATGATGCCCAGCTATGTTTCCACCTTCACCGCAAATAGTGTTTACACCGTCACCGGATAAAATGGCCACTCACCAGATGGACCCAGAAATCTGCCTTTGGTTCATATGGATAACCACTCCCTCTCTCAGGTGTATCAGCAATCACTCCCAATGCTTTGGCTGTAGTCTTGTTCTATATCCACTCATGTGACATATAAAAGACTATCATGGCTCAATAGAGTGAGAGAGACTGGAGCTATAGAAGACCTGATCCTCTCAGCCCGGAACAAAAGGGAACAGTATGTAGAAACTTGGACAGGTTGGAATCAGTTTATGAGTACGGAAGAGGGGAAGAGATTACTGGTGGAATAGATAGGGGAGAGAAGATTCCTTTTTGGGTAGAAGTGAAAAGGGAGAGGCCGAAGGGTTGAAGTAAGGGAGGATCCGTCCGTCTCCGGCGAGGTAGGGGAGGGAGAGGAGGGGAGGGGGTTGGCGGGGTTTTCTCTTTTTTTTTTTTTTTTGGTTGTTGTTTTGTTGAGGATTATGTTGATTCTAGGTTTAAGGGGGGGTTAGGTGGGGTATAGGAATGGACAAGGGAACAGAGGGGAGGAAGAAGTGTGAGGTCAATACAGTGGTATTAGGAAACGGGAAAAGAAGTTACTGATAAAAGGCAGGCGGGCTTGGGAATAGAGCAAGAGGACCGGGGAGGTACTGCTTTTGGTTTATTCTTCTTAAGTTTCTGAATCCCCACCTGTTTATTTGCTAGCCCATCATAAGTGTGTAGTGATAAGAACTATATGATTATGTATCCATTGTATAAGATATGTTAACCTTCTGTGAACCTTACCATAAAATAAAAATAAAATAAAAGATTTAAATATGAACAAAAAAAAAAAAGACTATCATGGTGTAGTATATCAAATAATTTATTATGATTAAAACACATAGTTTTTCCACTCACATATAAAAGTGCCTTGGAGCCGGCACTGAGCTGATCCAGCTGTAAATAGGAGTATATAAATGTACGAGTATGTCCTGGTCCGTACGTGTGATGCCTCACTTTGTCGCTTGCGTTCCCAGCCTCGGTATACTAGGGTTGCCACCTCATCCCTTTAAAACAGAACACATATGAATTACACAGGTTCTGAGGCTAATTTAATGCAAATAAGGCACCAAGTGAGTTTAATTACCTCCTTAATCAGCCACAGAACCTGTGTAATTAATATGTGTTCTGTTTTAAAGGGATGAGTTGGCAACCCTACAGTATACTCAGACTGGACATGATGAGCTGGCACTGGTCCTGCCGCCTCTATGCATTTCGCAACGTAATGCATCATCAGGAAGATGCCTCATTGGTGCTCGTCAATCTTTTTATACCCCCCTGTGCTACTTGTTATCCTATCATATGCTTCATACAACAGGAAGCACCAAATCCGCCATTTTGACTACTGGTAATTCCCTGACTACTGCAACTTCCGGCAGGAAGTCCAAACTCCATTTTACAGGAAGTGGACTGGCCGCCATTTTAGTTACTGGCTATTGTTCACTGCAGCTGGTGCAAACCTGCTGGCAACATTTTATTTCGTTTTTTTTTTGTACATTTTACATAGCTCCCCCTCCCCCACTTTAGTTCCATTCGTTTCTTATTCTCATTATACTTAGAAGGCTGCAATCCCCATTCCTGGAAGTAATGCAACCTCTATTTTTAACAACTGGTGGGTGTGTATTGCCCCAAGTGCAAACCTGCTGGCAACCCCCACTTCTTTTTATGGAGACTTAGCACAATCATTCTAATGCATTAACCCCTTCATTTATCCTTAAACGTGTACCGAGTTCCCCCTTTGTACAGCTGGATCACTCTCACAATTACTTGTTAAAAGTCTATTAAAAAACAATATTAAAAACATTGTAAAACATATAAGTTTGGCCCTAAGGTATTCACATTTTTTTGGGATAACCACTCCCTCTCTTAGGTGTGTCAGCAATCACTCCCAATGCTTTGGCTGTGATCTCATTCACATGGACCCAGAAATCTATTAAAAACATTGTCATGATGTCTCACCACGCTCTTATTTATCCATAGCATTTTTTTGGTTCTTAAACCCTTGCTCTAAGTTCACTGCTGTGGTGTTATCAAAATTCTCAAAAAAAGGTCCCCCCAAATCCAGCCTGCAATTGGCCAAAAATGAAAAAAACCTCCATTCTCTGCTGCGCGTAAAAGTGTTCTACTTAAAAAAGTAAAAGATGGATTTGGAAAAAAATTGTGTGTTACCGGCGCCAAGATGGCATCAAGATTCCTATTAAGTCTTGCTGCAATACAAAGTGCAACCTTAAAGGTTGGGTTTAGATTTGTGTATTTGTGGGCATCATTGCAAGAAATTATCTATCAAGGACTTTCTTAGCACATATATATATATTTTTCGTATACAATACATTTTTCTTGCTTTTTTGGAGCACATTCAATCTGTGGATTGTAATAGTAGTATATTTTTTTGGGGGGATTTATTTCACTTTTTTTTTTTTGATGGATTGAGAAATCCATATGTTATAGTTTGGCACAGGGCAATGTATTGGTATTTATTGCACATTATTTGTTGATTGTTTGCACATTAATTAACAACCATAGACACATGTATACACCTTTTGTTTTTTGAGTAACAAGTTCACAGGATCAGTCGTGGTAAAATGTTTATATAAATATAAGTTAGCGCAATCCACTTCACAAATACACAAATCTAAACCCAACCTTTAAGGTTGCACTTTGTATTGCAGCAAGACTTAATAGGAATCTTGATGCCATCTTGGCGCCGGTAACACACACATTTTTTCCAAATCCATCTTTTACTTTTTTAAGTAGAACACTTTTACGGGCAGCAGAGAATGGAGGTTTTTTTCATTTTTGGCCAATTGCAGGCTGGATTTGGGGGGACCTTTTTTTGAGAATTTTGATAACACCACAGCAGTGAACTTAGAGCAAGGGTTTGAGAACCAAAAAAATGCTATGGATAAATAAGAGCGTGGTGAGACATCATGACAATGTTTTTAATAGATTTCTGGGTCCATGTGAATGAGATCACAGCCAAAGCATTGGGAGTGATTGCTGACACACCTAAGAGAGGGAGTGGTTATCCAAAAAAAAATTGAATACCTTAGGGCCAAACTTATATGTTTTACAATATTTTTAATATTGTTTTTTAATAGACTTTTAACAAGTAATTGTGAGAGTGATCCAGCTGTACAAAGGGGGAACTCGGTACACGTTTAATTCTAAATGAAGGGGTTAATGCATTAGAATGATTGTGGTAAGTCTCCATAACAAGAAGGGGGGGGGGGGGTTGCCAGCAGGTTTGCACTTGGGGCAATACACACCCACCAGTTGTTAAAATAGAGGTTGCATTACTTCCAGGAATGGGGAGTGCAGCCTTCTAAGTATAATGAGAATAAGAAACGAATGGAACTAAAGTGGGGGAGGGGGAGCTATGTAAAATGTACAAAAAAAAAAAACGAAATAAAATGTTGCCAGCAGGTTTTCACCAGCTGCAGTGAACAATAGCCAGTAACTAAAATGGCGGCCAGTCCACTTCCTGTAAAATGGAGTTTGGACTTCCTGCCGGAAGTTGCAGTAGTCAGGGAATTACCAGTAGTCAAAATGGCGGATTTGGTGCTTCCTGTTGTATGAAGCATATGATAGGATAACAAGTAGCACAGGGGGGTATAAAAAGATTGACGAGCACCAATGAGGCAGCTTCCTGA
This sequence comes from Rana temporaria, assembly GCF_905171775.1. Taxonomy (NCBI): domain Eukaryota; kingdom Metazoa; phylum Chordata; class Amphibia; order Anura; family Ranidae; genus Rana; species Rana temporaria. The sequence continues at coordinate 462,993,165 of NC_053491.1, read as the reverse complement.
CGACGCATTAAGTTGCGAAATGCATAGAGGCGGCAGGACCATTGCCAGCTCGTCATGTCCAGTCTGAGTATACCGAGGCTGGGAACGCAAGCGACAAAGTGAGGCATCACACGTGCGGACCAGGACATACTCGTACATTTATATACTCCTATTTACGGCTGGATCAGCTCAGTGCCGGCTCCGAGGCACTTTTATATGTGAGTGGAATAACTATATGTTTTAATCATAATAAATTATTTGATATACTACACCATGATAGTCTTTTATATGTCACATGAGTGGATATAGAACAAGACTACAGCCAAAGCATTGGGAGTGATTGCTGATACACCTGAAAGAGGGAGTGGTTATCCATATGAACCAAAGGCAGATTTCTGGGTCCATCTGGTGAGTGGCCATTTTATCCGGTGACGGTGTAAAACACTATTTGCGGTGAAGGTGGAAACATAGCTGGGCATCATTGCAAGAAATTATCTATCAAGGACTTTCTTAGCGCATATATTTTTTTTTTTTTCGTATACAATACATTTTTCTTGCTTTTTTGGAGCACATTCAATCTGTGGATTGTAATAGTAGTATATTTTTTGGGGGGGATTTATTTCACATTTTTTTTTTTTTATGGATTGAGAAATCCATATGTTATAGTTTGGCACAGGGCACTGTATTAGTATTTATTGCACATTATTTGTTGATTGTTTGCACATTAATTAAAGTGGAGTTCCACCCATAAATATAACATTACATCAGTAGTTTTAAAAAAATGTCATTAGTCCTTTACAAGAAAAAAAAACATTTTTAGATGCCTTCAAAGTGTTGTTGCTAGGCAGAATAGTTAATCTTCCCACTTCCTGCACCTAGGTGCTTAATGCTTCCTAACCTACACCGCACAGACTCCTGGGAATGTAGTGGGTGTAACTTTCCAGGAGTCTGTGCACTCCCCAGTCTCAAAGAATCATGTGACTTGGACAGCACAGGTGCTGAAACCTGATCTGACACTGCTTGTGCAGCACTGAGCATGTGCAAGGCTGAAAGCCAGGAAGTCATACAGTCTGGCTTCATGATGCCCACACTTAAGATGGCCCCAGTCAATTTCTATTTTATAAAGTGTCTAAATGCTGTAACAACCTAACAAAACAGACCTTAGTTTACAGACTAACTTTACTAGAATACATTAAGCTTGTGTATTACAGGGGTATTTATATTTAAAAAGTGAAATTGTGGCCGGAACTCCGCTTTAACAACCATAGACACATGTATACACTTTTTTTTTTTTGAGTAACAAGTTCACAGGATCATTCGTGGCAAAATGTTTATATAAATATAAGTTAGCGCAATCCACTTCACAAGTACACACCACGTAGCTTTAGGTGCAAACCGTTTTTTGCAAGCTGTGATTGGCCAATCATTAGCCAGCAATGCACTGCGATGCCGCAGTGAAGTATGGGCCGTGAAACGCAACTCGAGTTTGGCGCGAATGGCCCAAAACTTTCGTAATTTGACGAACGATCGAACATACGATGTTCGAGTCGAATACGAAGCTCATCCCTAGCAGACATGTGCAGAATGGAAAAATCTGTTTTACTTCGGACAGATTTGTTGTGTTAATAATTTTGTTTCGTTCTGGAATTCAGTTAGTTTAGTTTTGTTTAGTTTTCTTAACGATTGCAAGATGATACAAATAAAAATGGGGCTATGAGTCTGGGGTGACATAAACAATATACTTAATTAAGCATTGTACCTTTAAACCTTATATAGGTTCCTTGCCGATTCTGCCATGATTCTTTTGGTGTTCTGTTATAGTAGAGTTCGATCCTACAGCAGAACATGGGTCCATCCGTTTCCTTCAGTTCCTTGATTCTGATTGTTGCTGTTCTCTCCTCCTGAGGGTTTCCCTCCATACTGATCCGTCCTCTATAGTCTGCATGTGTCTTCTTCTCATTATTACTGTAAATTATTTCATTCATTCCACATCTACCTCCTGTTGCCTGTCTCCAGTACACTCTCACCTCTTCTGGTTTATAATTCTTAGGAAAGGAGAAGTTGCAAGGAATGGTCACCGATCCTCCCACATCTACCGATATGGAGTCAGGTTGCTCTGTACAGTAGGGCTCACCTTCTTCACTGTAGACATCTCCTAAGGAGAAATCAATTATATTCATAATTTCTGTGTAATGTATTATTGTAACAATACTTCAAGAGAACCATTCATTTTTAAAAACATTATTCCTTAATGAATTTAAATGATCTTCAAATTGCAAGGAGCTTGGACAAAAACGTGTTTTTTCAAATTTATGTATTTCAAAAATAATTAATTAGTTTGTAGTCTGTGGGTCGGATGAACAGTACACATCTCCGGATCCCCTGTACATTTTCTCTCTTTCAGTAAGAAGTAGGGATGAGCCGAACACCCCCCGTTCGGTTCGCACCAGAACCTTCGAACGGACCGACCGTTCGCGCGAACATTTAGAACTCCATTGACGTCTATGGGACTAGAACGTTCAAATTCAAAAGTGCTCATTTTAAAGCCTAATATGCAAGTTATTGTCGTAAAATGTCTTTGAGAACCCGGGTCTTGCCCCAGGGAACATGTATCAATGGAAAAAAAGTTTTAAAAACTGTAGTTTTTTTTCTGGAGCAGTGATTTTGATGATGCTTAAATAAAAAATAAAAAAAAAATGAAAAATCCCTTTAAATGTTGTACCTGCTGGGTGTCTATAGTATGCCTGTGAAGTGGCACATGTTTAGAACTGTCCATGCAAAAATTAGATTACTATAAGAAAAAAGTAATTTAAAACTGCTTGCGGCTTTAATGTAATGTCTGGTCCCTGCAATATGGATGAAAATCATTGAGAAAAATAGCACAGACACAGACAGTACACATCACGTAGGTTTAGGTGCACACTGAAGAGGACACGGGCAGTACACACCAAGTAGCTTTAGGTACAAACTGCAGAGGACAAAGGCAGTACACACACTACAATACCTGTCGCTGAGAATGTGTTTCCAGCACGACGGCACCGTGCTGATTCTCGGCGACATGGTGCAGACATCTCGCACTCGCTGGAATAGAAAAAACAGATTCCAGCGAGCGCGTCATAGAATCAACGGGGATCCGACTTGGATTCCCGCCAATTCTAGCCACTGCGTTTGGTATGAATCATGAGGGGGAACTCCACGCCAAATTTTAAATAAAAAAACAGCATGGGTCCCCCCCCAGGGGCATACCAGGCCCTTAGGTCTGGTATGGGCTGTAAGGAGAACCCCCTATGCCGAAAAAACAGCGTGGGGGTCCCCCTACAATCCATACCAGACCCGTATCCAAAGCACGCCGCCCAGCCGGTCAGGAAAGGAGTGGGGATGAGCGAGCGCCCCCCCCTCCTGAGCCGTACCAGGCCGCATGCCTTCAACATGGGGGGGTGGGTGCTTTGGGGTGGGGGGGGGCCGCAGCCCCAGAGCACCCACCCCCCCCATGTTGAGGGCATGCGACCTGGTACGGCTCAGGAGGGGGGGGGCGCTCGCTCATCCCCACTCCTTTCCTGACCGGCTGGGCGGCGTGCTTTGGATACGGGTCTGGTATGGATTGTAGGGGGACCCCCAAGCCGTTTTTTCAGCGTAGGGGGGTTCTCCTTACAACCCATACCAGACCTAAGAGCCTGGTATGCCCCTGGGGGGGAAGCAATGCTATTTTTTTATTTAAAATTTGGTGTGGAGTTCCCCCTCATGATTCATACCAAACGCCGAGGCTAGAATTGGCGGGAATCCAAGTCGGATCCGCGTTGCTTCTATGACGGCTTTTTCCCCATCGCAGCAAGCCGCCTCGGCGCTGGCTCCCGCAAGGGGGCTCATAGGTGGTCAATCTCGCAGAGAAAGGGAGCGAGATTGACACAATCTTTAGGTGCAAACTGCAGAGGAGAAAGGCAGTAAACACACTACATAGCTTTAGGTGCAAACTGCAGAGGACACGGGCAGTACACACCACGTAGCTTTATGGTGCACACTGCAGAGGACACAGGCAGTACACACTACGTAGCTTTATGGTGCACACTGCAGAGGACACAGGGAATACACCACGTGAGAATACTGCAGCCAGCACAATCACCATCCTGCCAGTAAATTAGGAAGAGCTGATCTAGCTAAACTATACAGTGTATAAATATATATACAACACCTGGGATGCATATATATCCTCTACACACTGTAACTTTAACTGACTAGCCTGCCTGCCTGCTCTATCTACCTACTAAAAATGACACTCTATCTCTCTCTCTGTCTTCTCTTTTAACGACCCCAACACACTACACAAGGCTGACCTGCAGGCGGCCTTTTATAGTGTGGGGCGTGTACCAAACTCCCGGAGCCATAATTGACCAAAGCCCCCCTGGCTTTGGCCAATTATGACTTTCCGTTTATTGCAAGCTGTGATTAGCCAAGCATGCGGGTCATAGTGCATGCTTGGCCAATCATCAGCCAGCAATGCACTGCGATGCCGCAGTGAATTATGGGCTGTGAAATGTAACTCGAATTTGGCGCGAACGGCCCAAAACATTCGTAATTCGATGAACGATCGAACATGCGATGTTCGAGTCGAACATGAGTTTGACTCGAATACAAAGCTCATCCCTAGTAAGAAGTTAATAATTGAGGTCAGGCATGGGAGGAGTGGGGAGGTTGATTATCGGCTTAACACTCTTATGATGAAGTTAAAACAAATTTTAGGCTCAGTTCACACTTGTGTTTTTTAACCACTTGGGCGAAACAACGTTACCTTACGTCACTTCACCTTTTGCCACTAGGGGTGCGCGCGCATCCAGTGGAGAGTAGGGGTGAGCTTCGTATTCGAGTCAAACTCATGTTCGACTCGAACATCGTATGTTCGATCGTTCGTCGAAATACGAACAAAACGGATCGTTCGCGCCAAATTCGAGTTACGTTTCAAAGACCATAATTCACTGCGGCATCGCTGGCTGATGATTGGCCAAGCATGCACTATGACCCGCATGCTTGGCCAATCACAGCTTGCAAAAAACAGAGAGCCATAATTGGCCAAAGCCAGGGCGGCTTTGGCCAATTATGGCTCAGGGGGTTTAGTACACGCCCCACACTATAAAAGGCCGCCTGCAGGTCGGCCTTGTGTAGTGTGTTGTGGTGGTTAAGAGTGGACAAAGAGTGTCATTTTTTTGCAGGTAGATTGAGCAGGCAGGAAGGCTAGTCAGTTAATGTTACAGTGTGTGGAGGATATATATACATCCCAGGTGTTGTACATATATGTAGCCCCTGTGTACTTTCAGTACAGGTGCTATGTTAAATTTAGAGGGGGATGAGAGAGTTACTTTGCTCTCATCTGGTTAATTCTTGTAAATTAGGGTTCTGCCAGGCTGGGCTGTCCTGTGGTTTCATTTTGTGTTCCAGAGATACCGTTCCATCTCTGGGTGACAGGTGACGCCAGAGGGGTCCTGGCGGCGGCGCCTTCCTGCCAGCAGCCAATCAGAGGAGTTTTCCCTTGCGGGGCATGCTGGGGGAGGGTACTTCTAGGGCAGACGCCAACTTGTGAGTGGGTTCTGTTCCTGGTTCCGGGTGCGGCACCCACCTTTAGGGTTTGTGCACATCACAGGCCCCAGCGATATGGCCTACCAGGCCGGGGCGCACGTGGTACACGGAGTTCTCGGTTCCGGGCCCTCATGGCCCGGAGCAACTGAAGCTAAGAAGGGGCCCCAGTGATCGACTGGGTCCCCACATCCTAAGAGGAAGATCCCAAGCGAGTTGTCGGCATGTTTTTGTTTATAGCGCAAAAAATAAAAACCGCAGAAGTGATCAAATACCACCAAAAGAAAGCTCTATTTGTAGGGAAAAAAGGACATACATTTTGTTTGGGTAAAATGTCGCATGACCACGCAATTGTCAGTTAAAGCGACGCAGTGCCCCTTTTGCAAAAATGAACTGGTCAGGACAGGGGTAAATCCAGCATTTCTGCAACAAGCATTAAAAATGCATTGGTGTGAATGGTGTTTGAGGCTGGGTTCACACCTAGGCGAATTGGATGCGGTTTGCCCCGCGTTCCAATTCGCATGACAGGAGAATGTGAATATGCGTCTTTAGTTCTGCTTATGGTTGAACTAGATGGACTTTTTGTCTTTTTTCAACCTGGCTAACTATGTAACTATATGTATGTAAACAGTAAAAAAAGTTGACAGACCATACAGTACCTGTCACCGAGAATGTGTCTCCAGCACAACGGCATCGCGCTGATTCTCGGCGACATGGTGCCGACATCTCGCACTCGCTGGAATAGGAAAAGCACATTCCAGCGAGCGCATCGTAGAAGCGACGGGGGGACCCGACTTGGATTCCCGCCAATTCTAGCCTCTGCGTTTGGTATGAATCATGAGGGGGAACTCCACGCTGGTCAGGAAAGGAGTGGGGACGAGCGAGCTACCCCCCCTCCTGAGCCATACCGGGCCGCATGCCCTCAACATGGGGGGGTTGGGTACTCTGGGGCCACTACAAAGTACCCTGTCCCCATGTTGATAAGGACAGGGCCTCTTCCCAGACAACCCTGGCAGTTGGTTGTCGGGGTCTGTGGGCGGGGGGCTTATCGGAATATGAGAGCCCCCTTTAATAAGGGGGCCCCCAAAAACCGGCCCCCACCCTAGGTGAATGAATATGGGGTACATCGTACCCCTACCCATTCACCTGGAGCCAAAGTGTCAATACAAATAAACACACAACACAGTGTTTTAAAATAATTTATTAGTCAGCTCCGGGGGCCTTCTCCTCTCTCCGGGGGGTCTTCTCCACTCTCCAGGGGGTCTTCTTCCATCTTCTCGGTGCTCCCCGGGTTCTTCTTCCGCTGGCTCTCCAGTGCCTTCTTCGGGGCTGGCCACCGCTATCTTCTTTGTAGCTCAATTACTAGCGGCAGCGCAGCCCGCTCTTCTTTGCTATCTTCTGCCTTCTTCTTTTCTTCTTATGTTGACGCGACACTTCCTCCCGCTGTAATGTCGTGTGACCGGTGCCCGATGATTTATATAGGCCTCCTATGACGTCACAGTCCCATCATGCTCCGAGACCCACGCCGGTCCCTGGGGGGGAACCCATGCCGGTTTTTTATTTAAAATTTGGCGTGGAGTTCCCCCTCATGATTCATACCAAACGCTGCAGCTAGAACTGGTGGCAATCCAAGTCGGATCCCCGTCGCTTCTATGATGGCTTTTTCCAATCGCGGTGAGCCGGTTCGGCGCTGGCTCTCGCAACGGGGCTCGTAGGTGGTCAATCTTGCCTGAGAAAGGGAGTGAGATTGACACAATATCGCGTTCACCTACTGTATTGGCCGCATAAAGAATGAGGAAGGTCATCTGGTTACAAAGGATGAGGAGATGGCAAAGGTATTGAATTGATTCTTCTCCTCAGTCTTCACGAGGAAATCAGAGGGGCTTTAGTAACCAAAACTGCAGTATTTATCCTCATGACACATCACAGGAAGCACAGAGGACAGAATTAAAATTAGACTTGGGAAACGTAACATATAAATCACTGGGACCAGATGGCTTGCATCAGAGGGTACTTAGGGAACTTATGCCGCGTACACATGATCGGAATTTCCAACAACAATTGTTAGATGTGAGCTTTTGGTCAGACATTCCGACCGTGTGTAGGCTTCATCGGACATTTGCTGTCGGAATTTCCGACAACAAATGTTTGAGAGCTGGTTCTCAATTTTTCCAACAAGAAAAGTTCTTGTCGAAATTTCTGATCGTGTGTAACCATTTCCGATTCACAAAAAAACTGTGCATGCTTGGAACCAATTTGACGCATGATCGGGAATCATTGTACTTCATTTTTCTCGGCTCGTTGTACTGTTGTACGTCCCCATGTTCTTGACCATCGGAATTTCCGAGCAACATTTGTGCGACCATGTGTAGGCAAGACAAGTTTGAGCCAACATTCGTCGAAAAAAAAACACGGTTTTGTTATCGGAATTTCCGATCGTGTGTACGTGGCATCAGTCAAGTAATTGCCAGACCATTGTTACTAATTTTTACTGACAGTCTACTGACTGGAATAGTACCAGCTGGAAAAAAGCCAATGTAGCACCAATATTTAAAAAGGGCCCAAAATACATCCCTGGGAATTACAGACCAGTTAGCTTAACATAAATAGTATGTGAGCTCTTGGAGGGGGTGAAAAGGGACTATATACATGATTTTAGTCGTTAGCAGTAATCAGCATGGATTCATGAAGAATGGTTCTTGCCAAACCAATCTATTAACCTTCTATGAGGAGGTGAGTTACCATCTAGATAAAGGAAGGTCGTAGACGTGGTGTATCTGGATTTTGCAGAAGCATTTGACACAGTTGCCCACAAATGTTTTGTGCTGTCACGCAGCTTTTACTGTCTAGCAGTTATTACATGTTATGTTATTATGTTATTTGGTATGATCCTTACCCCCCTGCTGTTCTGACTAGTTTGGTTGCTCCCACCCACCATTTCCTGCTCTAAACCCCATCTTTGCTTAGTTGCTTAAAAAGTCTGCAGAGTGTGGGAGCTGTGTATCTTCATTGGAAATGTACCTATGGAAAAGCCTCTATGTTGATATCCTTGTTACCTTGAAGCATAAAGAAGCATTGGAAAACACCTCTGTAGTCTTTATTCATTGAGTAAGCTGTCTGTTAAAGTCATCATTCAACCTGCTGCATACATCCTTACAGACTGGGTCTACAAGAAGCTTGTCACAGGTACAACCGATGCTTGAAACAGAACAGTAAATTTCCAGAAGAATCCATCACACAGCTATCTCTGCAGCTTCAGAAACGTGAGTAACCATGTGTGTGTGTGTGTGTGTGTGAAGAACAAATATCCTAACACAGGATACCATTTGCAGGCTGTGCACTGAGAGTTAGGCCTGTGTGTGACTCCTGCAGCCACCAGAAGCATTACTCTGTGTATGAAGCCAGCCTCCTACTGAATGCTCCATAACTGTTCACTGCCAGGGATTTTGCCTTTATTGGGGAGCAATAAGTACCTTTTGAACTGCTCAAACACTGTATCATAGCTTCATCAAGTCCCTAGGATTTATCATTGTCAAGCTGTTTTTGGTTGTGAATCCCATACCTGAATCTACTGAAATAACTGTGTATTCCTGCCTATATAAAGTAATAGTGAACTGTGCAGTGAGCTGAGCCATCCAGTCTGAACCAGCTCCTCAGTTCAATCTGCCTAATATCAGAAGTCACTACAAAGCTCAGCTCTGGCAGATTTGTAACAAGACACCAAAACTACAGCACTTGTCATTATGTCTGACAGAGATCCCACAGAGTCACCTGCATTTAACCAAGATAAAGCAGACTCTTTACTTTATTCTGCTCGTCCCGCTAGAGGCCCTCATCCATCCCTGAAGGCAAGAGAGGTTTATGAAGCAAGTAAGGAAGAAACATCTAGTAACCTGACTGCATTATGGCATAAGACTTTAAGTTGTATAAAAACCGCTAATGAAACTAGCAACAATCCTGAGCAATTGAACACTGCTCTCTCAAGGGTTAAGAAGGCATTTGAGAATTATAAAAGACTTTCTGAAAAGTTCTATTCCCTATTGTCACATTACAGCATAGAGGAAGCCGCAGTGGAATTAAAGGACTTTACTTCTACTGACCAGCAGAGGCATAGCACATATCTTGAAGCAAAGGCACAGATAGAAGCTAGATTAGCACAGCTACATGAAACTACATCCTGTAAATCTGCTTCTTCCAGACACTCAGGAAAATCTTCTAGATCTGCCCGCTCCTATCATAAATCCTCTTCTAAGTCACTGCGGTCCTGCTCTGTAAGGTCAACACTGAGCGACCAAATAGTCAAAGCTCGCCAGAAGGTCGCAGCAGCCCAGGTTCAAGCCGCCTGCTCTGAAAGAGAAGCAGCCATCAAAGCAGAAGCTAAACGCATTCAAGCAGAAACAGAGGCTCAGCTAGAAATCCTTCAGAAGAGTAAAGAAAAGGAAGTAGCATTGGTGGAATTATCCGTCTTGGAACAAGCCCTATTGGAAGAAGAAGGAGCAGCTTGTCCCAGCTTGGCTGCTTGTCAAGACCCCATTGAAAGGACCCTACAGTTCGTCTTAAGCCAGAACCACAACATCACAGTCCCACCTACAGTTGGAGATTTTTCTCATAATCATCCAGCATGTGGACCAGAAGGCAACGTGTCACAAAATCAAGCTGGTCAACTAGACACACCTGCTAACAGAGACACTCCGCAACTACCGCATGTCACAAAATCAAGTGAGTCAACCTACGCGGCTCACGTGCCACCGCAACCCTATGCGAATAGAGATTACAAGGGTACAGCAAAAGACTACAGGATGAACTCTATGACCCCTGTGATACAGTTCTCTTCAACTTCAAATGCTCAGAGACCTTCAGACGTCAGACCCTTACCTAGATTGAACCCATCTGCAACACCTTTCGCTCCACCAACCAGCCAACTTCAGATACCAACCATGGCTCAAGTCAGCGCACCATCAGTGTCCCCGGTGGCTATAAAAACTGAAAGCATCG